>NC_135337.1:48569538-48885584 GCF_023851605.1 Tamandua tetradactyla
CCTAAAATTTATCCATTTTTCCTTAACACAATAAAGGGCATATATGCAAAAACCTACCACAAACATCATACTCAGCGATGAAAGCCTGAAAGTTTTCTCCCTAAGATCAGGAACAAGGCACATACGCCCACTGCCACCACGGCTATGCCATAGTGTACCAGAAGTTTTAGCTAGAGCAATGGCAAGAAAAAGATAGAAAAGGCATCAAATTGGAAAGGAAAAAAGAAAACTTTCACTATTTGCAGATGACACGATCCTATATGCAGATCCTGAAAAGTCTATAATGAAGGTAGTAGAACTAATGAAGTCAGCAAAGCGGCAAGATCAACAAACTAGAAACAATAATGTTTCTACTCAATAGTAATGAACAATTTGAAAAGGAAATCAAGAAAAAAATTTCATTTACAATAGCAACTAAGAATCGAATACCTAGAAGTAAATCTAGCCAAACAGTTAAAAGATTTATATGTGAAAAACCACAAAAAAACTGTTAAAAGAAATCAAAGAGGACCTAAATAAATGAACGATATTTGGTATTCATATATCGGAAGACTAAATATTATTAGGATGACAATTTCACCCAAAGGATTTTACAGATTCAACACAAACCCATCAAAATTCCAATAACCTTTTTTGCAGAAAACATCTTGAGAAGAGGAACAAAGTTGGAGGACTCACACTCCTGATTTCAGAATTGATTACTGTAATCAAAACAGCATGGTACTGGCACAAGGATAGCTATATAGACCTGTGGAATTGATTTGAGAGCTCAGAAATAAACCCTCACATCTCTGGTCAATTGATTTTTTTGATGCAATTTTATCGAGATATATTAATATTCTCATTTAATCATCCAAATCGTACAATCAGTATCATCATAGAGCTGTACATTCATTATCACAATAGATTTTTGAACATTTTCATTACTCAAAAAAAAAAAAGAATAAAAGTAAAACTGAAAGTGAGAAAGAACACTCAAAACAACCCATACCCCTCTCCCCTGTTATTTATTTATTTATTTGGTCTTTTTTTCCCTAGCTCATCTGTCTATACACTGGATAAAGGGAATGTCAGCCACAAAGTTTTCACATGGTCACACCTTAGTGTGTTATACTAATATATAGTTATTCACTCATCTTCAAGAATTAAGGCTTATTGGATTATAATTCAAAAGTTCCAGGTATTTCCCATTAGCTACTCCAATACACCAAAACCTGAAAAGGGATATTTATATATTGCATAAGAATAATCTCCAGAATGACCTCTCAGTTCTATATGAAATCTCTCTGCCACTGAAACTTTATTTCATTTTCTTTTCCACCATTTGGTCAAGAAGGCTTTCTCAGTCCCACAATGCCAGGGCCAGGCTTACCCCCTGGAGTCATGTCCCATGTGGCGGGGAGAGAGTTGTGACAGCTCACCTGTAGAGTTGGCTTAGAGAAAGAGGCCGCATCTGAATAACAAAAGAGATCCTCTGGAGGTGATTCTTAGGCTAATCATGAGTAGGCTTAGCTTTACTTTTGCAGGAATATAAGGGCAAGACCCAAGATTGAAGCCTTGGCCAACTGATTTTTTTTTTGTATGGGCAGGCACCAGGAATCAAACTCCGGTCTCTGGCATGGTGGCCAATTGATTTTTGATAAGGCTGCCAAGTCCACTCAATTGGAAAAGAACAGTCTCTTCAACAAATGGTGTTGGGAAAACTGGATATCCATATGCAAAAGAATGAAGGTTGATCCCTACTTCACACTATATGTGAAAATTAACTCAAAATGGATCAAAGGCATACATATAAGACACAGACGAGTATGTATATATATATTTATATGTATAGATGTTACTAAAATTAAAATGAAAAAAAAAGCCACAAAAACTATAAGACTGTACAACACAAGCAGTGAACACTAATGTAACTGTGAACTATAGTTAATAGTACAATTATAATAATATCCTTTCATCAGTTTTAACAAAAGCACCACACTATGCCAAGTAAAAGGGAAACTGTGTGTGAATGTGGGAGGTAGGAGAACTCTTTATTTTCTGCATGATTTTTCTGTAAACACACAACTTCCCTAGTAAAAAAAATAAGACAAAACTTTTGTTTACCATTCTTCAGTTGATGGGCACTTTAGCATTTGAGTTGTTTCCACTTTTTGGTTCTCACAAATAATGTATGAAAAATTGCGTGTAATTTTTTTCATGGATATATGTCTTCATTTCTCTTGGGTAGATATTTGAAGAGTAGAATTGCTGGGTCATGTGACAATTTTATGTTTACCATTTTGAGAAATTGCCAAAGTGCTTTCCAGAGTGGCTGTACCATTTTATACTCTCACCTGGAATGTATAAGGGTTTCAATTTCTCCACTTCTTCATCAGCACTTGCTGTCTGTCTTTTGGAGTACAGTCATTCTAGTGGGTGAGAGGTTTATCACCTTGCATTTTTGATTTTCACGTTCCTAATAACTAAAGATAGTGGTTATCTTTTCATAGGTTTATTGATGCCATTGGTTTTCAGGTTTCTAATTCCATAAATTGTGCCCCACCTTCCACCCCAAATAAGTGCCACTGAGGGTAGGTGATTTTGTTGACTCTACGTTAATATTCTGCTGACCTCTGCAGGAGTCTTGTGTGCATGAGATCCACTGGCTAGGGGAGAGTCCACATGTCTAGGGACAGAGAGAAGGAAGACATCCCATTTAGTCAGCACATTTATGTCTAGGGGATAAGTCCAAAGTAATAATTAAGGTGAATGGTGGCTGGGAAATATTGTTATATTTAAAGTAGGTTTTATAAACTAATACTGGAAAATTCACTTCACCTAGTCATATTACATTTAAATGAGTTTCATAGAATAGTATCTCTGACAGCAATCTGAGATTGTACTAATCTAGGTCAGTAATTCCCACAGCACGATTCTGAGACCAGCAACAACAACCAAATCCTAGGAACTTGATATAAGTGCAAATTCTTAGGCCCCATCCCAGATCTACAGAATCAGAAACTCTGGGGGTGGGGCCCAGCAATCTGGGTTTTAATAAAGCCCTCCAGGTAATTCTGATATACCCTCAAGTTTGAGGAGAACTGGGCTAAACCAATTCTCCCATCTATAGACAAAGAAGCTGAAACCCAGGAGGGCGAATTTATTTGTAAATAGGACCTTTTGAAGATGTTATTTTTAGTTAAGTTGTGGCCCAAGTGAATTAGGATGGTCCTTATGTTGGTATTACTGGAATCCTTCATAAGCTGAAGAAATTTGGGCACAGAAGAGTCAGAGGGGGCTGCAGGGAGAAGTCAGAAGTCAGAGGAAACTGGAAGAGTAGACCCAAGGAGAGATGCAAGCCAAGGAACCCCAAAGATTGCTCCAAGCCATCAATCAGCTTTCTCTGAGAGAAAGCATGGTCTTGGTGATGCTTTGATTTTGGACTCTGAGCCTCCAAAATGATGAGATGATAAATGCCCATTGTCTATGCCAACTTTTGTATGATATTTGTCATAGCAGCCTGGCAAACTAAAACAGAGAAAACACTGAATGCCTCTGTGCATGGCTGGGGGCTGGTCCTGATTCAGAAGTTTGGCCCCTGGGGTTTCCCTTGGGCCAGCATTGCCCCTCCCAGGTGTGGCCAGGTGTGGCCAGGCAGAACCTCCCCCCACTGACCAGGTCTTTATCTTCATATATTACCCCCCCACCAGTGCCTCTGTACGGTGCTCCTTCCTGGATGTCAGTTTTCATCCTTACAGTTCTTTCTCCTCACAGATGCCAGAGTGGTGTTTTAAAGCACAAATCATGCCACTCCCCTACCTTGCTTGAAAAGTAAAATCCAAACTCTTTACCTGGTCAGTCTTGTGTGCCTCACAGCCCTCCTCTCTCTTTACTCACCCTGTCACTCTGTGCTCCAGCCTGGTTGATCTCCTTTCTGCTCCTGAGAGACACCAGGCATTTCTTCTCTCACTCCTGGCATTTGCTTCCCGAGCTCTTCCCACGTTTGGCCTTTCTCACTTTCAATTCTCAGCTTAAAGTCACCTCCTCCAGGAGGCCCTCCCTGACTGCCCCAACTGAAAAGGGTCTCCCCCATTTATTCTATAACATAGATATTAACTCAACAAACATTGACTAAATGGTCAACTAATGTGCCAGGTACTGTTTTAAGCACAATGGATAGATGATCTTACTTAATCCTGAGTATAGTCTTCTCTGAGAGGCAGGTTCTACCATTGTCCCAATTTCATTAGATAAGGAGGTTGAGGCACAACCCGTATCCTTCCTTCAAGGCACTTATCACAATCTCTAATCATTTAAAATGTATATATTTAAATTACCTGTCCCTCGCCACTAAAATGTCAGTGTCAGGAGAGCAGGGGTCCTGGCTGGTATGTGGAGTTATGACAGGGGCTCAAGAACTAAAGAAAACCCTTAATACAGGACAGACTTACTTTCTCAGCAAGGAGTGATTGATTTCCCTCTGTCCAAATGGAGTGAGGACAAACTGTCAGTGATACAGACAGGACTCAGCCCATTTCTTCTCTGGAATGCTAGCACCCTGGTTGGCGTTATGCATTGGCTCACCTCGTGACCTTCTAAATAGCTCCCTGATATGATTTCCTTCGAAGGTCACTCATGATGCACTTACTTTCTCTAGGAGATTGGAGGTAAAGCTCCCCTTGCATTTATTAAAACAAACAAAATGCTGCATTTCATTAGTATAAAGTGGTATTTATTGCTACACCACAAACTTGATCCTGCAAAATTAGCTTCCTTGGCCTCTGCTATATCTGAAAAGGCCAGAAGATAAATACAGGATAACCCAAATCTGGGAAGATAACTAAGAATCAATAGTCAAAGGCGAGAGCATTATGAGGACTTGTAGCTCCACTTCATAGTGGAATTAAATGGGGAAAAAAATTAAGGTTTTAGCTGATCAAGTGAGAAGAAAATTTAATTGAGCAATGATAAATTTATCATGCTAAAGTGGAAAGAGCAGTGGCTTTGGCATCAGACTTAGGTTCCAATCATTTTTGTCATTATTGATACGTACTCCCCTACTCTCAGCCTCAGTGTGCTCATCTGTAAAATAGCCACAGTAGACTCCGAATGAGGAGTAACTATTAGTATTATTATAGCTTAATTCCTAGAGACCCTTCTGCATGACCTGCTGTGTCTTCTTCCCTCACATCCAGTTACTCACTAACTGGGTTGACTCAACCTCCTCTATCTCTGTTAAGCTTGGTCATTTCTGTCCACATGCATATTGCTTCCTCCACCCCATCCCGAGCTCAAGCCACTATCACCCTCACCAGATCACTGCCATGCCTACAGCTAGTCCTCCTCAACTCTTTTCAGTCAATTCTCCACACCAGCTAGTAGCCTTTCTAATATGCACAGCTAATTATGACCTTCCCCTACATGGGCTGCAGTTGCTTTGAAGATGTGGTCCTTCCCGTGGCTTAGTGGGCCTTGCTACCTCATCAGGCTCTTGTGTGTCCCCTACTCCCTCATGACCCTTTACATCCCAGTCACACTGACCTTGTATGACCTTGTAGTATGGTCCATCTAGCTCCAAGTGGCATCATTCAGAAGGCAGTACCTCAGGGCCTTTGCACATGCTTTTCCCTGAACCTCAGCTTCTTCAATTATAAACCAGAACCTAATCCCAATCTTGACTTATTTTCAGGCTTATGTGAAGTAACAATATTAAAAGTTTCTACTCTTTGTCTCCTTTACTTTTTTTTAAACTCCTCTCTCATTCAAAGCATCACAATCTCAAGAAACCTTCCCTAGACTCCGAAACTAGTTCAGCAACCTGCTTGTCCCATTGTAATTCCCATCACATCTGCAATCACTGACTCAGTGTCTCTCTTTCTTACAAAATTACAAGGTTCTTAAGAACTGGATTCATAGAATCCTCAGAGCCTAATACACAGTAGGTGCTTGCTAAATATTTGGTATGCAAATAAATGCTAATTCAGGTGAGGGGATCCTTCCAGAGCCATGGACTCTCTCAGGCTTAATATTTTGGGTTTCCATTTTCATTTGTTATTCATGAGTATAAACTAAGAGAAATCCATCTAAAGTAGAATATTTATTTGGGGGCAAATACTCATTTTCTCATAGAAGACTGAGTAGCACAAATTAAACCAGTTGCACTGTAACCTGAATTTTATTTACTTTATTATCAAAGCATAAGGGAGTTTCCAGAATGAGTCATTATTTGATGTTCTGGACATTGACTACTGCCAAGTAGCAAATAACCAGATTGTGTCCATGTTGACACTTTGATTATCAAGCTGATGGTTTGTTTATTGAACTGCCTACTTCAGAGGCTCTGAAAGTAAAACAACGGTCATGAGCGGCTTGGATAACAATTCAGCACCCCATCTGGAAACAAATGGGTAAACAGAATCATAATTTTTCACTTTGCCAAGCTCAGTAATACCATCTTGATGAGCTACCAGCAAAGAAGCCATTGGTTACATAAATAAAGCATGAAGCTAGGAGCAGGATTATCGATGCAGGCACAGTCTACTCATTTGCTGACCACTAATGGACATTCGCCATGGCGTGCGCTCTTGGGGAGTACTTTGCCACCTGCTTTAGTCTTGCTAAATGTGATGCATTCTCTGGGCCACAGAATGACTTACTCCCTTATTAGTGAAAAAATCACCTTTGCTCAGCACACGGTTATTAAGCACCTACTGTTGGTAATGGAACTTCTTGGGCAGGCTGCCCGGTACACACTGCTTTCTCTCCTTTACCTGTACCCAGAGCTGGAGAAGGACTGTAAAATATAAGGAAGCAGATTCCTGACAAAAAGAGACAGTGAAGCACCCTAGTTCCTTCAAGAATCTTGGGAGCAAATGAAGGCAAATACGATTAACTGTATAAGAAAGTTGTCAGGTTTAGAAGATTTCTTTTTAGGGGAGGAGAGAAATTTTTTTAATTTAAAGAAACGAGGAGAATTTTTACCCTGTCTTCTCCTTTCCTTGATACTCCTCTGTTGGCTTCATACATTTATTTTAGCTCTTTCTTTGGAATGCAGTCAAGTTTCTCAGTAGATCTGTGACTCCTGCAGCCTTTCAAAAGCCTCACTCGTGGCTTTAACCATCCATTCTAGGAGCCATCGACCAACTTCTAGCTCCTTCTCTATCCTTACCTAGGTAAGGATATCCCAATTCTCTGGGATACTTCGGTTGTTTCTCTTTTTATTGGTAGTGTCAATAAAAACCAGGTCCCATAAATGCCAAAATATCAATAATGATGGCTACCAATTTTTACAGAGAAAATTTTTTATGTTGTTATTGTGTCAGTTAATCCTGAAAATAAAGCTGCAATTTACTTATCATTGCCATAGTTTGTATTTGAGGAAACAGGTTCAGAGGTTAAATTGCTCAAAGTCATAGAGTTTTTAAGGCACAGCCAGTGTTGGTGACGAGGTCAATGCCATGCCCAAGCTAGAGCTTCCTCTTTCCATCATAAAATGCCAAACAGAAATGGATGAAAGGATTGGGAAGAAAAGAAGATTGAGGTGTCATCAAAAAAGAAAAGCAAGAGAGGAAAAGGACTAGTAGATAAGAAAAATGCCAGGAGAAATTAGAAAGCATTGAGAAACAAAGAAATGAGAGGCATTGAGAAGAAACAGCAATTGTGAAAAATCTGAGGGGGCCAGAAAATTTAAAGAGGAAACTTAACAAAACAGCGTAGAATTCTGGAGGCATGCAGTGCAGGGATAAACATTTCCATGCCACTCAAACCGAAGGTATACAACACACTGCATTATAATAAGCGACATGCATAATGGGGATTATAAGTCATCAAGGAAAGCTTAAATTAAGTTAAGCTCTGTTCATTTAGGTAGGAGAGTATAAAATCAATTTGGAACCTTCAAAATAATTTGGATAAATAAGATTTGGTATTAAAATGGATAGTGCTTATGTTATTTTAAGCCTAACTTGCTCGTAAAGCTCATTCTTCAACTATGCTTGGAAATGAGGTGCTAGACTACTTTGAAAAGTTATTGCTGAAGGGTAAATAAGCTTTGCTTTCCTCACTCAGGTGTCAAAATGTTGGCTAACAGTCTATGGAAATTCATGCTTCCCCTCTGTAGTGTAGAACCATTTGAAAGAAGTAGCTGTCAGCCAGAGATTGCATTGCCAGCCTTCATGCCTCTAGGAGGCGCCATGGACCTCCCAATGGAATGCAAGCAGGAGACACGAGAGTTGGGAAGCAGGTAGATCCCCCAATCTCTTCCCCTTCTCAGTCACTGATATACAAAAGCACAGTGAACTTGGAAGCTATGCGTTGAAGATGGCAGAGCCACAAAATGGAAGGAGACTGAATCTGGTAATCATTGCTTCGGATGTCAGCTTTCAGGAATTCCCCCTTTCGGATTATGTTAGCAAGAAGAAACTGGTCATTCTCGAGCCATTTATACATTTTTGGATCTCTATGACAGCAGGCAGCATAACTATAATTATTATATCGGGCAGCCAGGAAACTTTCTTTTTTCCACTTAGTCATACCAAGTGGCTAGAGTGCAGGAGCCATGTTTCCTTTTTAAAGTACAGCTTTGATCATATCATTCCAGTAGGGAGTTACAGAAAGTAAGGAGTTACAGAAAGTAACTCCCTAGTGCCTATAGAGAGAACTGTTCATTTCTTAAAGTGACCCTTCATATCTTATTTTTCACTGATTCAATTCAATAACCCTTAACTCCCCCAAACTGGACCACTACTCCCGTATTCAAATGTGCTCCACCCTTGTTTTTACCCACAGACAGCCTCTGTCTGGAATGTATTCTCGCCTCCCTGGAAGTCCAGCGCACCATTCAAGGGCCTACATAGAGGTCACTTGTTCAATATAGTCGTTCTCAGTTCTGATTGCTTGGGTTCAGATCCCATCGCATGCCAGCTATTAACTAGGAAAAATTCCACAAGTTTTTTTTTTTTAGGTGCATGGTCTGGGAATCGAACCCGGGTCTTCTGCATGGAAGGAGAAATTTTCTCCCACTGAGAAAACTTCACAACTTTTTGTGTCTTAGTTTCCTCATCCATGAAGTAATGGTAATAGCAGAACGTACCTTACAATGCTGTGAGGATGAAATGAGTTAATCCTCAGGGGAGCTCCAGGCTGCTCCTCTGCCATTAGCTCATTCTAGTTCATACTACAGTTATTTCTACACCAATTCTGGCTGCACAATCTAACCTCTGTGGAAGACAGAATAATATTTTATCTTTGTACCTCAAACTCTTCCCCAAAATAGCTCAAATGTAGAAAGACACCCAACGGTTGTGTGCTAACGAATAAGTAAATGAATTCCTAAAACTGCAGGAACTGGGTTTCATTTCTTCATTCATGCTTCACTCCGGGGCCTATGATGTTTTCCTCCAGCTTGAATTCTAATTTGAAGCTGGCTTTTTTAACGTACTGACATTTTTGAAGGAGCTCTGACCATTTGTCCTACCACCAATAAAATTGCCCACCCTTTGATAACGGGGACCTTCTTCACTAGGAAATTTTGTTTGGGTTTTTTTTTCTTTTTTTACTTTCTCCTCCCCTCCCCTCATCTAATTGGGAATACTTTCAAATTTACAGCACAATTGCAAAAATAATACAGACTCCATACACAGAATTTCAACACACTCCCTCACCCCAGTATCCAGATCCCCCAACTTCTAATATTTTGTCACATTTGCCATATCATTTTCACCATCCATCTACCCATCCATCCAACCAATCTCCATCCACCCACCCATCTAACACATACTTACCTACTTATTTATCTATTTTTCTAAACATTTTGCGGTAGACGGTATACATCATGCATCTTGAACACGTACTACTTCCATGTACATTTCCTAAGAACAAGGATATTTACTTATGGACCCAGTTCAAGAATTTAACATTGACGTAAAGCTTAAAGTCTATATTCCAGTTTTTTCATAATGTCCTTTGGATCTTTTCTTCTTCATTATTAGATACACTGCAGGAACACGCATTGAATTTAATTGCCGACGTCTCTTTAGTCACTCTCTCTTTCTTTTTTAATCGTGGGAACATAAAGGCACACAGCCTGAATGCTCCCATCTCAACCACTCCCAAGCACACAATTCAGTGGGATTCATCGCATTCACAGTGTCGTGCTGCCCTCACCACCGTCCATTGCCAGAACTTTCCCCTCATTTGGCTTTTAAAGCACAAGACTTAGTGAGTCATTCTGGTCAGGCTGAACAGAGGTCAGTTCTGGCTGGAAGTGTCTGAGATTTCGGAGATTTTCGGAGCTTGTCTAGAGATGCCATAGAAGGGTTAACTAATTTGAGGCTGGAAGGACTACATATCCTTCAGAGCTGACAGCATGCAGGAGGGGGAGGCGCGGGCAGGGGTCACTGGAGGTGGCATTGTTAAATACAGAATCTTGACAGACTGCATCCCCACTGCTCTGGCCGGCTCCTATTCAGTCACACTTAGGGCTGATGTGATGTTTGCTTCAAAAGGAAGACTTACTTCGGGGGGACCCCGGGACTGTAAATCAATCTTCAGTTAAACACAGGAGGACACGTTTCAAGAACATCACTGGTGCTTAAAAATATTAAAACTGTGAATTTCTCCCGCTCTTTAAATGCTATCAGTGTTCAATTATCCCACATTCCTAATGGACTTTCCCCCTTGGATGGCACAGAGGAGCCTCACTCTTAGTATATCTGAAACTGAATCATTCTCAGTCTCCCCAGATCTGCCCTTCTTTCTCCCATGCAGTGGGGGTCTTACTCCTGCCCAAGCCAGAAACCTGGGGTCACTTCTAACCTCTGCCGCTCCTTCTCCACCTCAACCAAACAATCGTAAAGTCCAGTTATCCCACCCATCCAATTTCTCTGAACTCTGTTCACTCCTCTGCACCCCCACTGTAAACACCTCAGTTCAGTCTCTGCCGTTTCTCACCTGAGTTACAGCAGCTCGGTATTACTACTGCTGTTTATTTGCCAGAGCTCCTTCCTAGTCTACAAACCCCTTGGGCAGGTTGTCTTATCCACAGAGCTGAGCCCCATGTCTGACACATAGCAGACATCCATTAAACCATCACCCATCTTGAGCCTGTACTTCCAGACATGTCAAGGAGGCCAAGGGAAAACCAAAGTGGACCTTTACCCCTGCACCCAATTCTAGGCACTTGGTGGCTGGGTCCAAGCGTAGAGGAACCTCAACGCCTTTCAATCCACCTTCAGTGTAAAAAACAACACATATTTTTGTTATGACAGTGAATATATTTCTTGGGACTAATTACATTATGGAATCTTGTAAGGGGCCACAAACATTGTGTGGTGGGAGCTGGCCCCTTGCTGTCCTCCTCTACATCATCAACACTCATCACTTTCCTTCTTTGGAGTGGAGATGAAGGAATGCTTCTGCCAGCACTAACCCCTCCAAACACCCTCCCTCCCCGAGGAGGCACTCATACAGGGGCCACGAGTTCTAGGATAGCTAATGACCCAAACCACTATCTCCACTGATGGGGACCACTGCCTGCCTTGCTCCTGGTCAGTTTAAGGGCAGTCATGTCATTTAGGGGTGGGGGCCAGAACCCAACAGCGTGTTTCACAGCATACACTTGCACCTGACATTTTCCCATTCATTTGGTTGGGAAATATTTCTCAGTAGTCCACTGTGCTCCAGGCACCCCTGCCAAGGATACCTAATTGGGAAAGTCAGAGTGTAAATCAACAGGTAAGTAAAATATGTAGAGTGGCTGAAACTTGCGTACTGTTTGTGTCTGGGCCATGGCAAAGCTTCCTCCCAGGCCTGCCCAGGGGGGAGTTCCTTGCTACCAGCAAGGCCTACTCTGTTGACTCTGGAGAGCCCAGCACATGATGCAGCTACTGGGCACATGAAGCCAGGGCTGTAGTTTTCATGCCTTTGAGAATCACTAAGGTAAAGTCCCCCTGGATCCCTCTGGCAAGGCAGTGGCAAGGATGGAATGCTGCCTCTGAGATGAATCAGTTCCAGTAACACGCATAGTCAGCCCAGCCAAATGCAGGTAGATGCAATTTAACACAGCAGTTCTAAAGGCAACAGGCCGTGCTGTGCCCTTATATGAAGACAGCAGGACTGGAGAGATGGAGTTGGAAATCACCACGGGAGGAGCTGAGGCTGATCCAAAGGGCCCACAGCATCTGAGGAGGAAGGTTCCTTCTCCTGGCTAATGGGCCGAGGGTCTCTCCGTAATCAATTCCAGGGCGTTTTTGCCCACAAAAGGGTAGCAAACAGGTCAAAGGTGGCATGACCTTTAAAATAAACCACAGACGGACCATGGAAGGAACAGCAGTCCCAGAGGTGAAGTAACTTGAACTTGTCCAAGTCACATTAATGACTCAGTGCCAAAAGGACTAGAATTTGAGTTACAACTTCCAGCCCAGGTCCCTTCCCAGTATTCAGTGCTGACTTCTAATCAGAAAAACTTGGGGGGAATGATGTGTTTCCCTGAAGTCTCGTTTTGAATGAGTTTCAGCCTCCCTAGAGACGGGAGCTACGTGACAGACTGCGCAAATTGGCCTGCATCTCTTCTCCCACCAATCTCCACACGATTACTGCTAAGGGTGGCTGAGCCTCTGGGCCAGGTGGCCTTAGCAGCCAGGGGCTGTGCAGTCTGAAAGAGCTGCTGTGGGAAGGTGCCGCCCCAACGGGGCATCCTGACACAATGGGGAAAGTGTGAACTAGTGCACGTGGGTTTTCCTTTCAGCACCTTCTTGCACTCTCCTCTTCCCTGCACGGCCTCCACTCCACCTCCACACTCTTCACTCCAACACATAATCATCGCGCTTGTGCTCCCTGCCTCCTGGACACCCAAGCATCCCACTGTGGCTACAACAGCACCCCAAGTTCCAGAAGGTTTTTAACCAAATTTTCCATCAACATTGACCTAGCGCGTGACCCATTTTATCAAAACAATTCCAGGTGCCAAAAGACAGATGAGTCTCGCAAAATACATTGTATCTGGATAATCTCAGAGAAAGGATTTTCATTCTATTAGGAACTTTCAACTCCTTAAGTCAAAGGAGTACCTGTGGTTGGAGTATCAGGCAGTTTGGCATGCTTGGGGCAGAGGGAGGGGTGGGGTGGGGGGTGAGGAACTTCAGAATTAATACGCTTTTCTCAGCACCCTCTCAAATTATTTCAGATTGGGGATGTCTATTCAGCTCATGCCTAGGGCAAGCAAAGTCCACAGAGGGCAAGCTGACAGACCGGGGCAGGATACACAAGCCAGAAGGGGCAGAGGGCTTGGAGATTATTTGCCCAGGTTTGGGGGAAATAGAAGGGTGGGTCACAGCAGATGGAGTCAGGAGATAGGAAGCTTCTCTGAAATCCCTGAACGTGGAAGCTGGGGATGCTGGTGCTCTGTGAACTGCTATGGTCTTGGTTTGCTCCCTTAGAGCATGTCTGGAGATTACCAAACAGCCACCTGCATGGCACCTTCTCCTGTCTGCAAGTTCTGTGGCCCTTATGGACAACAACCATATCTTGGTCTGGCTTCCACAGACAGGCCCACTGCCACTTTTTCTTGCTGGAGACTGTGCCTGGTGAATCTGTGGTGGACCGCAGAGAAACCACGTCCTTTAATCCTTACCCAACATGGCTGGCTGGGAGCTTTCCGGTTGTTTCCATGGAGATGTGACTCACCCAATTGTGGGTGGTAACTTTTGATCAGATGGTTTCCATGGAGTTGTGACTCTACCCACTCCAGGTGAATCTTGATTAGTTTGCTGGAATCCTTTAAGTTCCTTTTTAGAACCATGAGAGAACAATGAGAATCAGAGCCCACACAGCCAGATACCTTTGGAGAGGAAGAAGGAAAAGGCCCCAGAGGGAGCTTCATGAAGCAGGAAGCCTGGAGAGAAAGCTAGCAGATGTCACCACGTTCACCATATGACTTTCCAGTTGACAGAGAAACACTGAATTTCACCAGCCTTGTAACCTCTTGTTGGTGCCTTAATTTGGACATGTTTATAGACTTGCTTTAATTGGGGCATTTCCATCGCCTTAGAACTGTAAACTTGCAACTTAATAAATTCTCCCTTTTAAAAGCCCTTCCATTTCTGGTATATTGCATTCTGGCAGCTAGCAAACTAGAAAAGAGACTCAGAGAGTTTCTGGATCTCAAATGTCAAAGTCTTTTCTAAAATCCCCCTTGACTCAGCCCTTGAGATCTTCATGGGCCTTTCAGATAACAGTTCTAGCCAGAGGTAAGATCCTCTCCAACCTGCCATCTAAGGCCCTGAGGTGGGTGAGGCTTCTCAGCGTGTCCCTGGGAGACTGCACTTCCTGACCTCAGCCTTCCATGCAACCCTCAATGTTCTGTACCAGGAATGAGACTCTGACTGGCTGGGGGGCATCAACACTAATCAATTAATCCATTCATTTGACAGATATTCCTTGAGCTTTTGCCAGGGACCAAGTTAGGTACCAGGAATACGATGCAGAGTAAAAGAGTCAGTTTCTGCCTTTATGGAAAATACAGTTTCATGGGGGAAAACAAATATGAATCAAATAATTGCAGAAATACATAATTGCAAATGATGATAAATGCTATGAAGCAAAAACACAAAGTATGATGAGAATGTTTGCTTGGGGAGCTGATGCAGTTTGACGATGGGGTGTTGGAAGAGAGATGTGGTCCTTTCTTCTGAGATGTCCTCAAGCCTCCAAGCCCACAGGAACTAAGCAGCCCTTTCCTCTGTGCCTGGTGCCTGGGCTGCAGCTTTTTACCTGGGCCATCTCAGAATTGTCCCCCTTCTCATCTGCGTGGGCTGTATTAATCCAGCATCAGCACAGGACACTTGCCTGGGGCACCCCAGTCACTTCCCTCAATGGGCCCCTTTTAAAAACCACTCCATCTGCTCTGTAGCTTATATGCTCCTAGTAGGTGATGCAATGGCCCAATTCGGATATACCCCTGTGACCAATCTCTCTCTTCTCTGCCTAACGTATGTAAACACAGTATAATAAAGTGCAGCAGATACAGAAAGAAAAATGCCAACTTTAAATTCTAACTTTGAAGTCTCCCGCTTCCTTTCCTGCCTTGAGTTCTGAGACTTTAGAGTTCAGGCACAGCTTTATGAAGTTTCCTCCTAGACTTCTGTCACCCCACAATGCAGATTGGCTCAGGCCCTTACGACTTGATGCTACTAGGTCAGCACAAACCTCTGGTCACTTTTCAAGCATCTCCGTGGGAGCCTGAGCTGCAGCAGCTCAGATGGCATTTGCAGGTGCAGGCTCTGCCTGGGTCTGGAGGTCCTGAAAATGAGCTGTGGGAGAGTGCCACAGCTTTAACTCCAAGACAGCAGGCCAGGCCTACTGTCACCTTGGGCAGAGGCACACCTAGAAATGAAAAAGGGCTTTTAGTTAGTCAGTTTTTAGTGTGCTGGTTTGAATCTATTATGTGCCCCAGAAAAGACTGTCTTCTTTTAATCTAGTCTTGTGGGGGCAGACTTGCTATGGGTGGAACTTTCGATTAGTTTTTTTCTGTGGAGGTGCGATCCATCCAGTTCAAGGTGGGTCTTAATTCTTTACTGGAGTCCTTTAAGAGAACTCACAGGGGAAGATGAGCTAAGATAGAAACGCCCAGGTAAAAGCAAGTAAGGACTCACAGAAGCCCAGAGACCTTTTGGAGAGAAGGACAGCAGACATCACCACTGGCCTTCTCATATGACAGAAGAACCTCGATGCCTTTCTTCAGTGAAGGTATCTTCTTGATGCCTTCGTCTGGACATTTCCATAGCTTTTAGCATTGCAACTTCTAACTTAATAAATCTCCATTGTTAAAAGCCAACCCATTTCTGGTATATTGCATTCCGGCAGCTTTAGCAAACTGAAACGCCCAGAAAAATTAAATTTCAGACATGTGAAGGAAAAGGCCTTGATTTGCCCAGAAATATCAATCTAAAAAGAGCACAGATGTTAGAGAAAGTGAAACAGGATACTGAGATAGGTCTTCTAATAGTGCCAATCAAAGGGGGCATCCCAATTTCAGATGTGAGAACAAGATTGGGAATGCAACCTAGCTATGCAAAAGAACTAAGTCTCTGCATGTTTATTTTCTCCAGTATATATAACCGGGTGTGTATTTGAAGAGAAAATAGAAAACACGCCCGATTTTCATGACTTTCTGCTTTCCTGGTCCACAGGGTGATCAAGCTGAAACCTAAGAGACAGAAGCCTCCTTCTTTGAGTTTCATGTAAGCTAATTAGCACATCACAATTCTAATAGGGTAACTAAGGTGGTTTACAAGCTTTTGGTCTGACAAGCACATCTATTTTCTGGCTGCAAGCATGCATTTAAGGAACACAGTCTCGTACTGTATTGCAACTAAATACTGCATTACACTGGCTTTTTTTGCCCTGCATATTTTAGGGGTAAAAACTTCTCATGAGAAATCAAAACTTTTCACAAAATACTTTTTTTGGTGTGAAAAAAAAACGTTAGTCCAAGCAGGTATCAAAGGAAGAGGCCAACAACCTGTTTTTATAAATCTCTCAAGAGCTTTTTCCTAGGAAAGCCATAGTTATAATAGGAAGCAAGACTTTTCTGCTTCAATGAGGTGTTTGCAACCACCTTAATTCTCTGTTTTTATGGAATTTATGGCAAGTGAAAGCTTTCATTAGAGTAATTAAAATACCACTCTCCTCAGAAGGGAGGAATGATCCATGCTGGGCTTCTAGAAACTGGCTGCAGCCCAAACAGCACTTAGCTTGATGTGCATTTTGTTGGCTGGGATTAAAAAAAAAAAGACAAACAGGGGCGTAGCGCAGCCTGCTGAATGGCAGACGGCGTCTGTGTATGAAAGGATTTCGTTCTTATTAGGAGGTCTGATTACATGGTTCTCAAATTTCCCCTTAAGCCTCCTGAGATGAGTGTAAGGTGCAACCTTGTGAATTGTCAGCTCATATAAAGCTAAGATTTAGAGAGTGGTTGTCACTGTGCATCCTATAAAATGTGTCCCATGAGGAAGATTAGTATCAATCACAGGCTTATTGGAGAGGGAGATGGGATCCAATGATAACCTGGCACCATCAACTAGAGTAATGGTCTAAGAAAAAAAGCAATCAGGGAAGAGAAAGGAATATCCACAGAGAAAGACAGAAGTAGAAAATCAGAGTGCAATGTATCATATTGATGAACAGGAGCTGTTATGCAGGACAAAGGCTCATGTGAACAATGCAGGTTTTCAAGGAATGGTTATTGCCTATTGCTTATCTTAAGGAGAATGGGAGAAGATGTACATATCTCACCAAACAGCATGACTCTAGGGACCATGGCATCAAAATGTAATGAAGTCATTACTACTCAGGGGCCTTACCTGTACTACTTGAGAATCATTTGCTAATTTCAAAGGCTTCTGAAAGAGGACCTGGTGCTTTAGTTTCACAGATGATTTCATCTTGGAAAAGATAGAAGCAACATACCCCAGCACCAATTTGTTTTGTTTGATTCCGGTAGATTTATTCAAGTCGTAATTCCTCGGGATCTGAGTTGATATGCAGGTGGATGGAGGAAAGGAGGCTGGTTTGATCAAGTTTTCCTTAAAAGAATGATTTGAAGTTTTGTTTGTCCTCAAAGTTTTTGATACTCCTTCCACCTAGGGAGCCTAATTTCCCATGTCCTAAATATGGACTGACTTTAATGCTTCCCTTCCAAGGAATAGAATGCAGACTTCTGAGCCTAGATTAGAAATGATGAAACAGTTTCCACTTGGTTCTCTGTCTTACTCAACTGGGAGACCCAGTGGCCATGCTATGAAGAAGCCCAGGTAATACAGAGAAACCATTTGTAGGGGTTCCAGTCAATAGCTCCCGCTGAGGTCCTGGCCAACAGCCAGCATCAGCCTCCAGAGATGTGAGTGAAAGGGCTTCAATTCTAGCCCCAGCCACCATATGACTATACCCATAGCAGAGACCTTGAGTGAGAGCCATCTAGCTGGATCTGATCACCCACAGGACCCTGAAACAAAATAACAATAAAGGATTCTTGTGATTTTATGCCAAGTTTGCAGTGTATCTGTTACATAGCAATAGATAACTGATACATTTAGAAGGTGACATGACATAAACAATTCCTTCCTCCCCTCCAAAATTACAGGACTGTAATGGGAAAGGCTGCAGGCATATCCAAGGTGGGTTATTATTATATACATATTTTTCAGCAAAAAGAAAACTAACCTCCTAAACACGGCAATTGCAATTGGGCAAGAACTTTTAGGAACCCTTCTGCTATTTGTGTCATTGTGAACAAAGGACTCAGACATGACTCTTCTATAAAGCTAGGCTAATTTATAAATTCCATGCAGAAGCTCTTCCAGGCCAGCTGTTAGCACTGACATGAAGTAGAGAATTGAGATGGGGCTCCAGATAGTTTGGGGAACTTTTTGCTTGAATTGCCTGCATGAATTACTTTCAGTTTTGTACTCTCTTTTAGCTCTGAAGCTGCAGGCTCCCACGGTGAGAACTCATGGGGATTTAAGTACCTTGTTCCACAAATATGAGAAGGGCAGCAAAAATAAACTTTACTGGGCTGTTCCTTTCTGCACTGAGAGGCTTTCTCCTGCTCAGACATCACCTCTGAGTTACAAGCCACACTTCTATGGTGACAGAAAAGCACACCACCCCTAGTGCTTTATTTAGCTGGCAAGAAGAGCAGCCTCCTTCTCCTTTCAGAGGTCCTATCTAGAGAAAGGATGTATTTTCAGATGGTTCATGCCACTGAGTTGTAGGAAGTACTTAAAACTTCTACCTATAATAAATTTCATTTGGGAAGACCAGGTATATTTTCCCCTGCCCTGTCATCCAGAGGATGTCATTTCTAGACAATAGAACAGTTTAAGGAGACATGGCATTTGTACCCTCCCAGAAGCTCAGGAGAATTGATGTGCTTTCACTGCTGTCTCATGCCCTCGAGGAAGCAATCTGTCCTCAGCAGGGCCGAGAGGCTGGTGGAGGCCGCCCAGGTCCTTTCTCAGCCTCCCTTCTCTGTCTTTCTTGTGAAATGTCATGCTCGCCTGTAACATGATTTCCTTGCTTTCCTACTTGGCACAGCAGCTTTGCAGCCTCTTGCTTCTGGCAGTTCAGTGAGAAAGAAGACAGTGAAGCATAAAAATGGGCTAATAACGATAACAGCAACCATTTATCGAATGCATGCCACGTCCTAGTTGCTAGGCTAAGCACCTGACATACCTTATCTGGCTCTTTAATCCTCAAAACTTGTAGCAGGCATTTTTTTCCTTCCCAATTACAGATCCGAAAACTGAGGTTTTAAAGAGGTTAACATTCCTTCCCCCAGGACATTCAGCTACTGGCAGGTAACAAGATTTAAACCAAGGCCCGACTCCCAGAGCCCAAATAGGGTGACACATATTTTGGCCTCTTGGAGTGATTAAGACCACAGTCAGAGTTCTGGGCAATGCACCTTCTATTAGCTGTGTGACCTTGTACAAACATCTTTGCCTCTCTGAGCCTCAGTCTTCTCACATGCAAAATGAAAACAATAACAGTTCTCTAGAAACCTACCAATGGGGTTGTGAGGAATATGTGCGTTTGTACCTGGCAGTGATGACTGCTCATTAGGTGGCTGCTTTTGTTAGGATTCTTAACTGGAGGAGGTTTAATTTTGATCTATAAAATGAGAAGACCCAGAAATCAAGTAAGGAAAATCTTGATGCAAAAGAATAATGATACACCGGAAGTTTTCCAAGGGGTGACTCTTTCTGGAACTCTCCTTCCTCTCTCATTTCTTGGTTCTTTGTACCCCTGATAGAATCTCCTTAGTCTTGCCTATAGGTACACAATAGAAGAAAACCCATAATTCAGAATTAAATAAAAACTGCTCAGGGCTCATGGGGCAATCACTGATGAGGTGCTACATGAATTTCACTTGGGAGGGGGCCGCTGAGGTTCAAGTTAGAAAAGAGCTCAGGTAGAATCTGAAGCAAGTCTTTGGCTTTACAGATAAAGAAACTGAGGCAGGGACTAGCTAAATCCTTGCCCACGGGCACACGGAAACTCACTAATTCTCATTCCATGTCCAGCTCTCAATTTTGCTGTGCCATATTACTTCTATACGGACATATCTTTGCAATATGGCTTCTATATTTTGAAGAAGCCCTGTTTTCATTATGTAATACCAAATTCTTATCCCACACTCATATCTTTTGCTGTTATTGAGATTTACAAAATCCCAGAAAGGAACTTTCAGTAATATACAATAATCTGTCAATTCTCTTCCTACTAACTAAGGATATAAACCAGGGTTTGCAACATTTCAAAATCAAGAGCCTTCCCATAAACACACACACACACACACACACACACACACACACATACAGGCAAGAAATCCAAAGACCTGAATTTTAGCTTCCGTTGAAAACTCAGAGGATCTGCATCATTTGGGAGCAGCTATTTGCCCCCTTTCTTTTATATTTACCAAGACCAGCCTCATACATTTATCACCCCTTCCTGGCTCCTAGTGGCATTTGTTTTTGCAACTCCTAAAACTGTACCAATTAAATGGTTTCTGTGATGGTTTGAAGCTGCATATACCTCAGAAAACATCACGGTCTTAAAGCTTATCTATCCCTGTGGACATGCCCCCCTGTAAGCGGACCCTTTCGGTGAGGAGGATCTCATTGAGATGTGACCCACCTCATTCAGGGTGGGTCTCAATTGTCTTCTTGGAGACCTTTATAAGTGGATAAAAGACGGAGAGAAGACACAGAAAAAAGCCCCAGAAAAGCTGAGAGAGAAAAGATACAGAAGCTCAGAAAGAAAGCCACAGAAGCAGAGAGGAAGCCAACGAAGCCAGAGGCTGGAGGCAGTGAAACCTGGGAGAGAAGAGAGAGACCAGCAGATGTTGTCATGTGCCTGGCCACGTGACGGAGGAGCTGAGGCTTGTGGGCAGCTGGTCTTCGGGGAGACAGCATCACCTGTTGATGCCTTGATTTGGACATTTTCATGTTCTCAGAACTGTAAGTTTGCAAGTTAATAAATCCCCATTGTAAACGCCAGCCCATTTCTGTTATATTGCTTTTCATCAGCTTTAGCAAACTAAAACAGCTACCAAATCTTTTCTTCAGTGAACAGAGTAAGACTCAGATGTCATTTTAATATCTTTTGGAAACATCCCCTATTCCACTTCATTGACACTCTGATGGTGAAGGAAATAGAATTTGACATCATATACAGCTCTTACTACTAATGTCCCCTGTGTTTACTGCTTTGGGAGGGAGAGGACGAGGAGGGGCTGGGAGGTACTGCATCTTCACTTTCTTCTTTCTTTTTCCTGGTTACAGAGCCTATAATACACGCTTCTACTGAGCTTGTTCCCTTCATGCTCACCAACTTTGAAATATTACAAGTAGGACTAGTCTCATTTCTTTTTGAATGATTGCACTCAGACTTGTAGAACATAATGTACCGTTCATGTCATTGCTAATTCGCCTTCCTTTTAAATTGGTTCATGTCATTCAGAAACAAGAAGTCTTAATACTGAGGGTTACCACATTGTTTATACAACAATTAAAAGTATATTACTTTCACTAAATTAAAAAGGAAACATCTAAGAAGTTGAAGATCCTAATTTCAGTGCAATAAACACCGCCACTCCCCACTCTGCCTGTTTTGGAATGCAGAACAGATTAAAGGCTTGAGAATCATGTCATTTTCTCCAATATGAAACACTTCGGAAAAGATGAAGATATGATTTAAAAGAGTGTACATCCCAGTGAGTGGGGTAAGTGGAAAGACTGCCATACAAAGAGGTCAAAGGCAGTGCTCTGTGGCAATATGAGAGCAGCTGGGGCTGAGGCCTGGCTCCAAATCCCACTAGATGCGAGTGACCTCAGTCCTATCACTTGGCTTATTGGGCCTCTTTTTTGGGAAAAAAAACATTTCAGTGAGCAGTCACCACTGTGTGCTTTACAGCAGAGGTCTATCCTTTGCCAAAGCATTTGGAGAAGTGATCAAAAGCCTTTGTTCCTTCTGGCGAGGAGAAGGAAGCTGGACAGAAGCTAAGCCTTTGGGGGATGTTGGGGCCAAAGACCTGACTGAGCAGACAGCCACAAGCTTAGATGCTCCTCCATGAACTGGCCCTGGAGGCTGTCCAACCCACTTCTTGCCATTTCTCACCTTGTATTCTAAGATCCAACCATCTGCTTGTTTGGCTCTCTCTCGCCTCTGGGGCTTTGCATATGTTGTCTGTCCATGGCCTGAGAAGTTCTCTTAACCTGGCTCACTCTGGCTTGTCCTTGAGGTCTTGGTCATTTCCTCTGGAAAGGCTTTGTTAAACTTCCTTAAGATTGAAGTGGATGCCCGTGCTAGTTTTTGGATGCTGAAAGCAGATACCATGAAACGGTTTGGCTTAACAACGGGAATTTATTAGTTCAGTTTGGGGGCTGAGAAAAATGTTCAGATGAAAGGCATTATTAAGGTGATGCTTTTTTCCAGAAGACTGGGTGCTGGCGATTTTTGACTCTTCCACCACATGGCAAGGCACATGGTGGCACCTGCTGATCTCTCCCTTCTCTTCTGGGTTTCACTGCAATCAGCTTCTTGCTTCCATGCCTTTCTCTCTCTCTCTGTATTCATTCTGATTATAAAGGATTCCAGAAAGAGGGTTAAGACCCACCCTGAATGAGGTGGCTCACACTTTAACTGAAGTAGCCTCCTCAAAAGCTCCTACTTACAATGGACCCACAATGATAGGAATGCATTACATTTAAGAACATGCCTTTCTGGGGTGCATGCAACTTCAAACCACTTCAGTGCTCATCCTCTGTACTCCCCAAACACTCAAGCTTCTTTGTTCACATTGTATCATTTTTGCCTGCTTGGTGGTTTGCCTTTCCTACTAGACTAGGCACTGCTTGAGGGTATGTTTGAGTGCCTAACACTGTGCCTAGTATACAGTAAGTGCTTGTGCCAGTTTGTAGCTATATGCACCCCAGAAAAGCATGTCCTTTAATCCTCATTCAATATCATGGGGTGGATCTTTTTTATTGTTTCCATGGAGATGTAATCCACCTAATTATGGGTGGTGACCTTTGATTAGATGGTCTCCATGGAGATGTGTTTCTACCCATTCAAGGTGGGGTTGCTTACTCAAGCCCTTTAAGAGGGTACCATTTCGGAAAAAGCTACAGAGCCACCAAAACCAACAGAGCCACCAGAACCAGCAGAGTCCACATAGCCGGAGACCTTTGGAGGTGAAGGAAAACGCCCCATGGGAAGCCTTATGAAATGAGGACAGAAAGCTAGTCAATGTTGCCATGTGCTTTTCCAGCTAAGAGAAACCCTCAATGTCATCGGTTTTCTTGAACAAAGGTATCTTTCCTTGGATGCCTTAATTTGGACATTTTATAACCTTGCCTTAATTTAGACATTTTCATGGCCTTAGCACTGTAAGCTTGCAACTTAATAAATTCCCCCCTTTAAAAGGCGTTCTGGTATATCACATTCTGGCAGCTTTCAAACTAACACACTGCTCAACAAATACCTGTGGCATAAACAAGAGAATAAAGGTCATATGTATAAACAAACAGGCAACTCCTAATCTACTGATTGAGGAAGCATGGTTTGGTGACAAATGTATCTGGCCTTGGGGATCTGGAGTCTAGACCTGGCTTTGCCATTAAGTAGCCACACGGCAGTAGGGAGGTCACTCAAATCTCTAAACTTCAGTTTTCTAAACTGTAAATTATAGATGTAAGCAACCTCACTCTTTCCACTTCACAAATTGTTTGTGAGGAACAAATGTGATAAGATATATACAGAGGCTTTCATAAATTAAAGTTGGCCATGTTTCTCAGAAAATTTGATTCTTTGTTGTCTTCTGGTGGCTCATCCCTGTCCTGGAAAAATTTCTTTTCATAATGATCCATCAGGTCTCAATGTGCAACGAAGGCGGCCTGTTGGTTTGGGGTGGAGAGTATGAGGATGTGTCCCTGCTTTGTCTATCACCCATGTGGCCCACCCACTAGAGCCCTACCAACCTGCTCAGAGGTGGGTTTTAGAAGCTGCCAATCAATTTATCCAAGAACACATTCCATTTTACATCTTTTGGGAGGGAAACTGTTAATGTCACAAAATTCATTGCTTGGACCCTCTGAGCCATATTTTGGGAGAATAAATCTTCCTCCCCACATCTTTTATTCTTAACTTTCAGAAAAGCTATGCTAAATCTGTCATTGCCTCCTGCTAATTGCTTGTAAATCATCCATGTGTGAAGCTCCACATGCCTATCCACAGGCAAAAAGTTGAAGGGCCTCACATATTCAAAGGACCCGATGGGGAATCCTGTCATTTGGCCGATGGAACGGTAATAGATGTGGAAGTAAGTGATGCATAATGGATCATGGGATTTAAAATCCAACCTCCACATCTAAGCTGCTTGACAAGATTAGGGGATAATATGGCAGCGGCCGTTTCAATTATGAAATAGAAAATGCACTCCCTTCCTCTTCCGTCTCAGAAGGTGGTAAACATTTTATACTGGATCACCTGTAAGAGCCAAAGACTCTTGCTTTTATTGATCAGCCTGTGATCTAAATAAGTGAAAGGGATAAGGAAACACAGTTCCAAGAATTACGGGCAATGATCCTTTACTTATGACTTTATCCACAATTTGGCTTGACAATTGATGGGAAATGAAGTGTGATCAATTTCAGCCGACTGTACATCGTTTCCCATTGACTGACCTGCCAAACTGTTGATTGAATAATTAGCTGAGTTTAGGCTAAGCAGCCATTTTGCACAGCTCTCTTCAAGACAAGTTCTAATGGCATCCCAGAAAGGCCAGCCTTCTGCCAGGAGCTGGGACATTAATTGTTTATCCTTTCATTAAAGTGGTAAGCCGCCCTGTCAATGTAAATAAATGTCATAGTCCCTAAAGAATGGGGCTCTGAGGCAGTCACACTCAAAGTAATACAATGCAGCATTAGGATTTAGGAACAGCTCTTCCTTACAGAAGAAGATGTATCCACATGCAATATAACCCAGGAGAAACAGTGAGCCACAGGGTTAAAGAGGATGCTTCTCTGTGACTGATTCAGACAAAGAGCTAGAGGTTGGTGAGAAAGCGCCTCGTAAAGGTGATTGTATAAAAAACAAACAAACAAACAAAACACCTAGTCTTGCGCTTGGCATGCAGGAACTGCTCAGGAAATATTGGCTCCTTTCTTCCTTGGCAATTGTAATATCATGTAAGGGAGTTAGTGCCTTTTAAGATTGCCCATTGTCCAGGTGGCATTGCTATGAAATTATACATAGAATCACAGAGGAGGCTCTAGGAAGTAGAAGTCTAACTTCATAATTGAGACATAGGTCCCAGCTTGGAGTTCTCAAGTTTCCAGATCTTATGAGTACTCCATTAAGAAGAGTACATAAGAAGAGGGTGACCAGATGGCTGGTTCTAGTTGTCCATAATGCAAATACAGGGTTGTGCGCTGCCTTTGTCTTATATTTTCCTGTGCATACCCTGTTACCTCTGCTTGGGATGCCCTCCCATTACCAGGTTGGGGAATTGAAAACCATTCACAGCATAATCCAAGGCCTCCTTCATTTATGAGGCCTTCTTGGACTTGACATCCCCACTTTTTGCTTCATGATGCTGAAACTAATTTTCTTGTCTGCCTCTACTATTCAACTGTGAAGTTCTTGGGGACAGGACCAGTTCTTTCTTCACTGCTGTAATTCCTTTCACTGTATTCCCTTCTCTACCTCCTTCCACTAAATCCCCTATTTTATTGAAAGCTCATGATAAATGTTTATGAATGAACCAGTGAATTCTAAGATGTTTTAGAAAACTCCTTTCTAAATAACCTACAGTCTTTTGCAACTTCAGATAAAAGCGTATAGGCCAGTTGATTATAAAAACCACTTGCACTGCTCATGATGGCCACAGCCTTCTCCATTCAATACAATTAGGCCCTACTCCTTCCTTCCTTGACAATTGTAAAATCATGGAAGGGAGTTAGTGCCTTTTAAGGAGCTCTGCTAGGGGTTCACTAACAGAGAAAGCCTAACAAAGCTTTTACCCAGACATTTGAATTATTTCCTCACATCTCGTACCCATTCCCCGACTAGGATAAGACCTCATCCCACTCCTCCACTCTCAGGTTGGCTGAGGCCCAAGAGCTGCTTCATATTCATATTTTTCCTTCCTTGTTTGCATGACAAGCACTCATCGAGTTCCTCTAGATCCATAGCTATCATGGCAATTTGCTGCTGGGGTTCTTCAATTTTCTTTTTCTATGAACTTAGTCATTAATAAACTAAACTTGCTCCTAAACACAAATGGATGGTCTGAGTTTATCTAAGACTCAAAAAGCTCCTAGACACTACTTCCATAGAGAAGGCACCTTTCTTTCCTTTCTCCCGTATTTATACCTTTCTACTGCCTAGGGATGCAATTGTCTCCAATCAAATTTCCAAAAGCTTCTGGTCACTTAGATCAGTTCAATGAAGCAGTTAAATTCTCAGGAAACAGAATCAGCCAGGCCTGGGTGTAAATGCCTGTTATGGGGCCTTGGGCAAGTCATTTAGCCTCTTTATGCCTCTGTTTTCTCATCTGTAAACTGGAAATAAAATTCTACCTCTGTGCTGGTTTGGAACTGTTATGTACCCCAGAAAAGACCATGTTCTTTTAATCCATTCTTGTGAGTGCAAACCTATGATGGGTGGGACCTTTTGGTTAGGTTACTTCAATTGAGAGGTGACTCAGCCCTTCCAAGGTGGGTCTTAATCCTTCACTGGAGCCCTTTATGAGAGGATAAAAGACAGAGAAATTTTGGAGCGACTTAGAGAGAAAAGTTCTGGAGATGCTAAGAAAGGACCCACAGAAGCTCAGAGAGGAGGCCACTAAAACCAGAAGCTGAAAGCAATGAATCCCAGGAGAGAAGGACAAGCAGAAACTGGCTATGTGGTGACTTCCCATGTGACAGAGGAACCCTGGATGCTAGCAGACTTTCTTCAGAGAAGGTATCTTCCTCTTGATGCCTTAATTTGGACATTTTCATAGTATTAGAACTGTAAATTTGTAAACTAATAAAATTTGTATACAAATTTCAGTATATTGTATTCTGAAACAACTTCCTTCAAAAAGTTATTGTAAGAATCAACTGTGATAATGTACGTAAAGCACTTAGAACAATGTCATATATAATAAGCAGCACTTATATACTCAGTTCATATCAGTTATCGCTATATTACAAAATGAAAATATTACATAGAAAATAATTATATTTATTATATACTACTTATATAAAGATAAAACTATTACATACCAAATAAAACAATTATTATTATATACCAAATAAAAATAAAACAAGTTCAGTCAGCCAAAGGTACAGCTATATAAACTACAAATGCAAGATAGCTCTCAAGGACAGTTATTCCCAAACCACATCATGCATTAGAATCACTCTTGGTATTTGTTAAAAGAAAAAGTACATGTCTCCAGAGGCTGTCTTTAATGGCTTTTCTGTCCCCTGATAGTAAATGAGCCCTTTATTACTTCAGAGTTAACATTTTGCTGCCTACACAATCAGACTTTAGAGTCCCTAATCTTCACGCCAGTTTGATTGTGTGGGTGACCTTGTATAGGCCAGAGAGACCAAGGCACATAAAACAGAAATGCTTCTACCCTTTTTAGTTCTGTTTGGGAAGTCAGTGCTTCCCTTGGTTAAAACTCTCCCTGGCTCGAATCACTGTTGTTTTACTCAATCATCTCACAAGTTACTGCTCCATCTCTGGTAGACCCTGGAAAAGGCTGAAGCTCATTCCCAGGAAGGAATCACCTACCTGCCAGAAAGGGCTGGGGTATTCTTACCCTGATTTCAGAGGCTGACATCAGAGGCAGTCTCATAATTCAAGGAAAATGATCATAGGATCTAGGTCTGTGTTCTAGTTTGCTAGCTGCAGGAATGCAACACACCAAAGAAAGACTGGCTTTTAATAAAAGGGGATTTATTTTGTTAGTTCTTCAGAGGAAAGGCAGCTAACTTTCCACTGAGGTTCTTTCTTACATGGGAAGGCACAGGATGGTCTCTGCTGGCCTTCTCTCCAAGCCTCTGGGTTCCAACAACTTTCCCTGGGGTGATTTCTTTCTGCATCTCCAAAGGTCTGGGCTGAGCTGTGAGTGCTGAGATGAGGTATGCTGAGCTGCTTTGGCTGTGCTACATTGAGCTCTCTCATTTAAGCACCAGCCATTTAACTCAAACATCATTCATTGCAGCAGGCACGCCTCCTAGCCGACTGCAGATGTAATCAGCAACAGATGAGGTTCACGTACCATTGGCTCATGTCCACAGCAACAGAACTGAGCACATTCACCTGGCCAAGTTGACACCTGAATCTAACTACCACAGTCTGCATCAAAATATCAAGGGGTGAAAAAATTTCTGCCTCTTGAGGGTCTCTATCATCTGAATGACATGTAGGTTTCTTTGGGAAGATAACTGGATCAAGTCTCCTTTCAATCATCATTTTCAGAAGAGAACTGGTGAATTGAATCAATGTGTCCACAAGTGCAGCTGCTTTTAGAAACAGTCTAAGAATTTCCATTTCCAAACTAATTAGAGGTCAATCTTCAGCATCTTTCAGGAGAGGAGTGGCCAGGGATTCACTGCAGCATGGCTAGGTTTGCATGCCGGCTGCTCCCTGGCCCCCTGGCCTCCTAGGGTAGAGACCCAGGATCACATATTTCCATGCGGGGTGGTCTCTCTGGCTGGGGAAAACTTCACCAGGGAAGGGGGTGGTGTGGGGAAGCACTTCCCACAGCTGAACTACCAAGGGCCACTTCTTGGAGGTGTCAACTCCAGTGTTTGCACCTGTATCTGGCAAGGTTGTCATTTTACAGCATTAACCGTCTGTCCAACCACTTAAGAAATATTTATGGAGCACCTATTGTGCCCCAGACCCTGTGCTAGAGTATAGAAAAGACAAACACAATGAAACTCCCGGTCTATGGTGCTGTTACTTCACGGACAGTCACTGCCCAAGGACTCTGCTTTCTCAGAGCAAACATTCGAACGGGTCCCAATGTGGTTATTGCCACAAGACTCAAAACTCCTTCAGTTCAATTCTTCTAGTTGCAGGCTAGAAATTAGAAAGAACAACAAATGGGAAGGGATCAAGGTTACTCTATCAAAAAAAAAAAGTTTAGTATTTTCCACAAAAGAGGAAATTGGCAATTTGTCCTAAGAAAACATTCTCTAAAACTAGCAAGAAACTTGAAGACACTTCAATTTTCACAGTGATAGAATTATGATTTCCTCAGGGGGGAAAAAGATCATCTATAACAAGGTAGGAGGTGAGACAAAAAAGTGAGAAGAGAAATACAGCCCCAGAGGGAAATAAATCCAGGCAAGCAGATCAGCTTCCTGTCACATGGGGAAGGGCAGTAAGATGGTACTTTTCCACACTGCATAACAGTTAATGCTGCTCATATAACTCAGCCGAAAAGTTTGCCTTTCACCCTCATTCATTTTCCCTCTGGATTCCTTTCCTATCCCCAATTCCTTTTTCTCCCTGCTTTCCCCAGCACTAAGGCCTTTCAATTCCCCTGACTGCCTGGAGGTAGCATTTGACCCTCTTCCTAGCATCCCATGGTTATGGTGAAACCTGCCTGTCCCAGAAAATATGAGCTGCTCGATTCCCATACCTATGACCTGAAATTCTCTCTACCTTCTCTCTTGCTTAATTAAAACACTCATTCTCATCAATCAATGTCTACTCCCAATTAAACTCCTACTGGGCTTGGCTGCTACTTTCAGCTAAGCCCAAAGAGGAAAACATGAGTTTGAATAAATTCACATTTTGGTAGTGGGCTATTCCAGAAAGCGTAGTGGGAAGTTACAAAAGAGATATTTTGGGGTCTATTTCTGGCAACCTAAAAATCATTCAAGGCAAGGTGCTTAGCATTTCTTAGTGTTTAAGGGTTGATTTGTGCTGAAGTTGGGGAAGGACTGCATTTTTTGCTCAAATAGTAGGCAATGGTTCAAATAGAATTCATAACTTGCTGGAGAAAAAACATCAAAATTTAGTTTCATAAATGCCTTTATCTCATCCCCTAGAAGAGTTCTAAACACAAGTGGAAGCATGATAACTGCTTACTGAATGAACACGTGAGTGGATGGTATTGAAAGGATGCTGTGACTTGTAATTCTGAGGCATGTATGAACTTCAGCCACACTTATGCTCTATTCTTTAGTTTTCTATGGTGGGGAAAGTTTTCAGATAACCCAGAGTTCACTGGAAAATGGAATTAGCCAGTTAAGTTGTGGTGGAGTGATTATAGTAACGATCCCACTCTTTTCCCACATTGTGTTATCCGCACCTCTCCACACTAATCTGGGGCTTGGTTTTGGTCAGTGGGACAAGAAAATTCAATACAAGTAGAGCCTTGAAAGTACCTGTACAGTGGGGCTTGCCCTCTTGCTGCTGTTGGAACTCTGCCACTAGTAAACAAGCCTAGACTCGTTGGCTGAATGATAAGAGATTTGAGGCCCAGTGACTCTATCATTCCAAACAACAGCCAGCCAACCATGAAACATATGACAGAGGCAATCTGGGACCAGCCAGCCCCCAGGTGACAAAACCAACTAACCACAGATACTTGAGCTAGACCAACGGAGATTAGACAGGACAAGCCAAGCCCAGAAAGGCTACCCAATAGAATTGAAAGCTAAATAATTGGATGCTGGTTTATCCACTAATTTTGAAGGTGACTTGTTTGTCAGCAATAGATAGCTGAGAAATGTCTCCTAAACTTATCTGATCATAAAATCCACCTGGAGTGCTGGTTAAAAGCTACACGTTCCTGGATGCTGCCTATGGGTGAGTTGAATCACGTCCCCCATGAAGACACGGTCAAGTCCTAACATCAGGTCCTGTGGATGTGAACCCACTTGTAAAAAGGATCTTTGATGATGTTATTAAAGGGACGCCAAAATGAATCAGGGTGGGGCCTTAACCCAGTGTAATAGGAATCCTCATCAGCACAGAAAATTTGGACATAGGATAAGAGATAGAGGGGAGAGAGATGTTTATGTAAAAGAGGTGGAGATTGAGTTATGGATTGCTGGTCAGTCACCTCCAGAATGGCACAGACTTCTGAGAAAACATGGCTCGGCCAACATTTTGAATTTGGGCTTCTAGCCTCCCACACTGCAGAACAATCCATTTCTGTTGTGCAAGGCAGTCTGTGGTATTTGTTATAGCAGTGATGGCAAACTAAGACACCACCCCAGACTCGCCAGATAATCTCCAGGATAAGAACAAGTTGAAACTGGATTACCCATTTCCAAAATTGTTTCAGTGTAAAATTCAAAAGAACACATTTACAGCACCAGATGAGAATTAAAGTGTCTTGCCTCGTTATGAACCAGGGCAATATCTGGAAAAACCACAAGACATTAGCTACAAATGAAGGATCAAGTTCATTATCTAAATCCCTCATTTAATTATGGAGAAGGACCAGATTCCAGATAATACACACTCTAAGTGAAATCCCACACTGTCCTAGAGTCCAAAACTGACAAAGCTGCTTGTCTTCCATTTGTTTAGGCATCCAGGGGGAATGCTATACTGAATCCAAAAGGTAATTCTAACCTTTTTTATTTTTCTACAAACTTGGTTGAAAAATAAATTGAATCATGCGGCCTGAAAAGAGCCAGCTGTGTGAGTTTACTTCTCTTTCATAGTCACTAGATCTAAGTAATAGCAAAAAAATGTTGCATGGAAATGACTCTAAAATAATTTCCATTCTAGGTATGAAAACACAGCTTCCATTCTGTAAGAGGCTGGCTGTTATTTACACAAGATGGAATTCTCAAATAGTATCATCAGGTAGGCAATTCACATGGCAGAAACTATTCCATATTTTGTAGAGTATAATTACAAAAGAGAGTTTCATATCCCTACATTTCACACATATTAGTCACGGAATTTTTAATGCCTCTGGATTTCTGCTGGATTTATTCAACAATGGTTCAGGTTTTGTACAAGTCTCTAGGGAGTTTCAAAACTTAAAAAAATTTGGTAATGATAATGAGGGAAAAAAACCAATATGTAAGTGGCATGTAAAGGAAACTAGGTTTTCTTGACTGCTCAGCACAGAACATAATTCATCTCCTCATCATAAGCATTGCATATTGTCAGTGGATCTGAAATAAGAATACGTTTTGCTCAAGTAAATAATTGTCCCAGACATTTTTTCTCTAAAATGTCATTGACAAAGCGTTTCCACATTAAGTACAACCCCAAATTGTTCCAGTTGTTAGTTTCAAAGGTAACCTGTATTATAGATCATTCATTTTGTTTCTTTAGCACATTGGGAAAAAATATTGGATCTTGACAATGCCCCACCACATGCTCCTTATTCAGTAAGAGGAAATTTGTCCTGGATCCTATTTAAGGGCTATCAAAACTAATAAAAGTTAGAAACAAAAGGGCGGGCAACAGTGACTCAGTGGCAGAATTCTTACCCGCCATGCTGGAGACCTGGGTTCGCATTCCCAGAGCCTGTCCATGCCAAAAGAAAAAAAGATAAAAAGCTGCAATCCATATGGCACCTTCTTCTAGAACTTTTAGCACCGCTGTCTTGGAAACCGTCAATAGAAGTGTTTCAGGTTGCTTTTGAACCAACGCCCGCCTAATTTGGGAATGTTTCATGGATACCTCTCACCACGACAGGCTCCTCCGTACCACCGCTCACAACCTCTCCTCGATGACTAGTCATCTACCCTTTCTTGGAACTAAGAGTTATTGCCTCTAAAAAACAGTACGAAACCAAACACACGTGAACATTAAACCTTTGGTTAGTTTTACTCCTGAATTTCTACTCACTTGCAGGGTTGTTTTTCTTTTTTGGTTTCAAAGTCAACTACTGTGAAACAAGTGAGAAAAAAAAAGGATCTGTTTTGTAATCAGCATTTCATGGGATCTCACCTCTTTTCCCTCAGTGCAGTTCCCAGCACACTCAACCTGTGAGTGTGACAGTCGATCAACCACCGATTCTCCTCCAAGGACTCATGTGACATTCCTGAAGCTGGCCCTTCTGGGAACTCTTCTTGTTAAAACACAACACATCCTGGTACAAGTCCTGGAAGATTACTCTCATGTATTAAAGTGTCATTTTCTTCCTTGTCATCTCTAATATCTCACCTGCTCCAACGTCGTACTATGCCTTCTACCTCGCACCTCTGCAGGTCCTTTTCTCATTTGGAATTCTAAGGAGACAGCAATGCTAGGAAAAGGGAAAAGACAAAATTCTTTTGCTGCCTATATTTTCCAAAGCAACTTCTTGCTACTGCCATTCTTAACCACACATGCTAGAGGAAGTTCCACAGCCAATGTCCAAATTTCAGCCTCCTGGTCTCAGCTCTGCAAATACGCACATTTCATGACAATCCCTAACACTTGTAATGCAGGTTCACGCCACCAAGTCTTGCTTTTCCTCTCATTTAACCTGCCTGTTATTGCACCTGAGGGCAGGTTAAGCTTTAACCACATAAAAACTCAACGGTAGAAGTTGAAATTTTTCATGTTCACACGCTGTGCTGGCATTATATTGTGAGTATTCTTTTTTAACTTTTTATTTTGAAATAATTTCAAACTTACAGGACAGTCATATAAATAATACAAAAGCTGCACAGAAACCTCCAGGATACCCCCCCTAGATACCCAGTTCCATCAACTTTTAACAGTTTGCCACATTTGCAATATCATTCTTTTTTTCTATCTATCTGTCTGTCTGCCTATCTATCTATCATCTTCTAAACATTTGAAGGTAGGTTGTGGACATCATGCTTTTCAAACACTTAATGCTTCCATGCATAGTTCCTCAGAACGAGGACAATAACTTATGTGAACACCTTAAGTACAGTTATCAAGTTCAAGACATTTAACATCGATGTAAAGCTTACAGTCTATATTCCATTTTTTCATGTGTCTCCATAATGTTCTTTTGGGCATTTTGTCTTCAAATTATAAGCTCCAGCCCAGGATCCTGTATTGCATATATTTGTCATTGTCTCTTTTGTCTGTCTCTTGTTTTTAATTGTGGAACCATACACAGCTGTCCCAGTTCCTCCCAAGCACACAATTCAGTGGGGTTAATCACAGTCACAGTGTCGTGTTACTCTCACCATCATCAAGTACCAGAGCTCTGGGAGTGTTTCTGATCACAAGGACCTCTTCTTGTCCACATGTGCTGTGTGAAAGCTTTGTGCACCGTCTGGTGCGGAACGAGCAGTCAATATACCTCTGTAGGGAGTGTTGGGAGTGAGGAAAAGTGAGCACTGCCTTCCATGGGCTCAGAGTCCACACACCCTGGAAGAGAGGAATCCCCATAAATTTGGGAGAGGGCACAGGTATGGGGAACACTGACTGGCATGGCTCAGAGTTACAATCCAGGGTTTCGAGATCTAGCTGTCCCACAATTTAGCTGAACAACTTAGGGCAAGCCCCTAACTTCTCCAAGTCACAACCTCTTTGCAGTAAAGTGGGGGATAATCATGCCTGTCATATTTATAACAAAGCCGTGTTTGTGAAAGCTCTTTTTAAATTATAAAGGGGCCTATAACACTGAAACATGATGAGGCCCATTTGCTAAGAGCAGAGCTTTCAAAGGCGCTGATGGTCTCAGCAAATGCAATTACGGCCTAGCAGTTTCTCTTTTCCACTTATTCATCCATTTAACAAATATTCATTCAGCTCATTCTGGTGTCTGTGCTAGTTGCTGAAAATGAAATGGTAAATCAAGAGCCATGGTTCCTTCCCGAGTGGAGCTGACATTCTTATGGATGACACAGGCATAAATTTAATAAACACGTGTGTCAAATAGCAACTGTAGTAAGTACTGCATATAGGAATTTAACTCTAGGAGAAAGAGAAATCAGTGAGAAGAAAAAGAAAATGAAGACAAGTTTAAATGTTACTGGCTCATCCATAACACTGTGGCCTGTAGTAAGTTTGAGGTGAGCCTATGAATCTGCTTTTTCCTTACTCGGTCCTAGTTCTACCTAGCTCTCAATGCCACACCGAATGTGATTCCTAAGTTTAAATAGATTAAGTAAATTTATTAAATTAACATAATTAAGTTAAATTAAATAAATTTAAGACCTAAATGCAAGTCTACTACTTAATCTGGTGGTCAATCCAAGAAACAATGATCTGTAGCCATGCTGATGATTTACAAGTTCTGGTGGAAAATTCTGGCCACATGTAATTTTCCTCCTTAAAGCTGACTTTAGAACCAACTCTAGTCTTGAGGAGCATTATGAGTTTGGGGTTCAAGTTTGGATAGCCAGGAAATGAGCCTCCTTAGGGCTCTTGTCTGAGCACAAGCCCACCTTTTCATGCTGGCCACATATATGTTACTAATCATCTTTTCCAGAATTTGGGTCAAAAGGCTAGCAAAAAATAAAAGTTGGGCTTTGTCTGACTTTGCCTGGTTATTGTTCGTGTGTGTTTTCTCTTGACCTTGCAGGAAATGACTGCTGTGGTCTGGGGCAGTACTGGGGCAGTATGGGGACATTCCTGAATCCCCTCGCATTGGTGGCACATAATAGCATTTCAGTGTCAATCAGTATCTATAATTTAATACAGAAGTTATCTAAATGGAAGGTCTAAGTATGCTCTGGGTTTTTAATATGTCATAAACAGTCTTTTTCTCTTTCATTAAAATGAACCTTAAGGTATACAGCTCATTCAGCAGGAGGACACCATACAACTAACCCCCCCAAAATTGTGGGAAATTGGATATCCTTCCCAGCTCAGGGTGAATCTGAGTTTAGTTATGACTGTTATAGCCACAGAAAAATTCTTACCTTTCAGAGTAAAACAAAGTCATTTTGGAAAGAGAGCCAATGGTCAAATTAATTCTTTTATGGAGCTGTCCAATTTGATTAAGTTGTTGTACCACATTTTAAAACTCATTAACAGGAGCTATCAAGACATTTTGTAAGTGATTTTTACTAGCGTCTTTACATTTATTGTCCTGGAGGGGTTTCAGTGTCAATCAAAATAGATGACAATGCTAAATCACTGGCTTCATAACATAATTCAGCAGTGGGTGAATTCAGCTGTCTCTGTGAAATACAACCTTGCAAGAGCGGCTGACTGATTTGCCCGTTGCCTTCTCTGATAAGAAAAATATATTTGTAATGATATGCGTTACAAATTTCACAGTGTGTATTTCATTGTGTAGGTTATTTTATAACAAGTTTGTTTAATGATAAACAAATTCCCTCCAGTGTTAAGTGAAAAGGCGGGGGGGTCCTTTGAAAACAGACCCTTTTTTCTCTCTTTCTCAATTTTATGCTAAGCTTCCTCAAATAGAAGTCTAAGTCAGAAGGCTCCTGAGAAGAAAATTCACAATTGAAAACAGAAGGAATATGGCTTTCCAGTGAGAGTTTAATGAACAAAAGAGTAGACAGTCAGATAAATCTGCATAAAGGGGGCGTACATCGAGCTTTTTCCAGAGCTGAGAGCTAAACATAACAGAGGAGAGAATAAATTGCTTAGATACAAGGAATTCGGCCCTGGCAGAGCCAAGCGTTGCAAATTTCTCCAGTGATAACAATTTCCTTAAACGGGAATCTCAAAGGTTTGCCAAAGAAGTAGCTACAGTCATTATTGCTAGTAACAGAAGAAAAGTATAAATAGGAATTATTTATGACCAGAAAAAAGTATAGCAATGTTCCATATTTCTCACAAAATTCATTAGAGCAAGCGGCAATGAAACATAACACTGAGACATGAGAGAGATGGTAATGCTTAATAGATACAAATAATATTTTTAAAATGTAGGTTAATAAAATGTTTATTTATTTAACAAACATTCATTGAACTCTCTATTTTCCAAATTTTGCACTGGAGGGTGGATGACAAAGAAAAATGACAATACAGTACAGGCCTTTGGGGCTCATGAAGTAGCTAGGCAGATCAAAATGTGAAGATGAAATTACGCTGTAGTGCAGCGGTAGAATGCTGCAAAATCACAGAGGAAGAAGTAACCATCAGAATTTTACAAAAAGCATCAGGGTGGGGGTGCTGTTTGAAGAATTTCTTTATATGTGAATAAGAACTCCCCAGGGAGAGAGAAGGATGCACAGCACACAGAAAACATCTTGGGGAAGTACTTGCGGCATCCAAGTTTTAAGAGCGTGGATGGCAAGTAGGGAGAAGAGGCTAGAAAGGCATGGCTATTGCCGGGCTAAGGAACTGGGTCCTTACCCTATAGATAAGAGGTAGCAAATTCCAAGGCTGCTTAGAGCCCAGTGGGAACGAGGAGACCAGAAGGTAACTAGAAAGGGCATGGCTTTCCTAAAAGCATTCAAATTCTAAGGTAGGACACACAGCTAGGCAAACCCACAGAAACCATTTGGGGGCCCCAACAAACAAGGGAGGATAAATGAGAATCTTCACTTTATTATTTGAAGAACAAGAAGTAGGACCAGAATTGCACTTTAGTATGGTAATATGGTAGTTGGCTACAGGGAAGAGAATGGATAAGAGAGGAAAGATTTGGAGTGAGGAAGGACCCTTAGAAGGCTTTTAGGTGATCTAGGGAAAAGATAGAGGAACTTGAAATAACAAGGTGGTAGCAGCAGGGATGAAGAAGGGATGGGGTGGAGACAGTTAGAAGGGAGAGCTGAAAAGCATAGAGCCATTCATTCACTCATTCATTCAAGAAGTATTTATTTCAATGCCTGGCACAGGAGATACAGTACTAAGTGGGGAAGACATACTACATAAGCTACATCACCAGCTTATGACAATCTGGATGTGGCAAACCAAAGGAGGTTGTGGTGTGGATGATTTCTGGACTTTTCTTTTGGGAAATTATCCCTAAAGGCAACATAAATTGCTGATTTCCTCCTCATTGGAGGAACCACTGATGAAAAATGTTAGTATTAAACAATGTAAAATATTTACTTGTTTCTCTGCTAAAAAAGAAATTTCCTCCATATGTTTATTTTCATTAGAAAAAAACAAAATTAAGCCCACAAAATATTAATGCAGGTTGGGAGAATTCAGAAATTGACACAGGTACATGTGAGGGAAGGGAGAGAGTTGTGGGTTTGGAAGATTTAAGATGAGTTGGGTTTTAGAAATGTAATTTAAGATGCCTGTAAAGCATCCAGGTGAAAATGTCCAGTAGGCAGCTAGATCTAGGGGCTGGGAGCTTATGAGACAGAGCTGGGATGATGAAGTAGTTTGGAGACTCTCTAGAGAATATGTGGAAAGTGATGTCTAAGAATCGAAACATCTGTCCAGGAGAGAAAGTTGACTAGCAGAGAATGGTGAGGTAGGAAACCCAGGAGTTAAAATAAGATAGGAAGAGGAGAACGGTTTATTGAAATGGAATGATAAGTGGTCAGGGGAATTCAGGATAAAATGGTAATAAAAAGTTGTTGAAAACACAGGCTAGGGAGGGAATGGCAGATTTTTCCCCCCAAAGCAGCAAGTAGCCAGGCAGAAGCTGTCTGAGTCGACTGGAGACCCAGAGGATGCGGAGGACATTTCTAGGCCCAGGTCAGTGAGGGACGAAGAGTCTGAGAAAATGTGGACAGAGACTGTTTCCAGCTGTGGGTCCTGATGCAATAGCAGTGGGTGGCCCAATCCTTTCCTGAGGGATGGCTGCAGACTAAGGCAGCTGGGGGCGTCCTTTGCTGCAAGTAAAGTGGGGGACACAGCCCCACACTGAGCCAGATTTTGGCTGGCGAAGTGAGTGCACTGGAACGCCACAGATTCAAACCACCTAGTCAGATACTGCCTGGGCTCAAAGAGGTAAACAGCTTCTGAAGAAGATTGTCATAGAACAGTGCCATCTGCTGGACAAGCCAGAAAGTGCAGGGAAACTGCAGGGTTTTTTCAGAGCCTCTCCAGAAACTATCCCAGGCCCATGAGAGCTGGTTTATACCCCCTGCTTACAGCTGGCCCTGTTTTGTCTGAGAAATACTGACAATCCAATTGGCAAAACAGCATCCTATAAAAACCAAGGAAACAACTAAATCCTAGACAAGAGAGAGAAATTGACCTTCAGAATAGACCCATCCAGATAACCATATGACAAGATGACAGCAAAAATTCACAAGACACACTAAAACTCAAGAAGAAATGGCCCAGTCAAAGGAATAAACCAAAAAGTTAGAGGAGACACAGAATCTGGAACAATTTATCAAAGTTGTGAAAAAAAAATCTCTTGAATCAATTGAAAGAAATGAAGGAAGGTGTGTAAGAGATCAGGGATATTATGAAGATTCTAGAAAAACATAAATAAATTTGAAAGAATACAGAGAAAAATAAAAGACACTGTAGACGAATTTAAAAATATACTGGAGAGACATAACAGTAGATTTGAAAAGGCAGAAGAAAGAAGAAGCAAACTAGAAGACAGAGCAACTGAATTTGAACAGACAAAAGAACAGATGGAGAAAAAAATAGCAAAAATTGAACAGGGTCTCAGGGAACTGATTGACAAAACAAAGCACACAAACATATGCATCTTCAGTGTCCCAGAGGAGAAAGGAATGGAAAAGGGCCAAGAAGGATATTCAAAGGAATAATGGCTGAAAATTTCCCAACCTTCATAAAGGACATACATATATGAATCCAAGACGCCAAACCTACTCCAAAAAGAATCAGTTCAAATGGAGCCACTCCTAATCAGACTACCTAATGCTGAAGAAGAGAAAATTCTGAGAGCAGCAAGAGAAAAGCATTTTATCAAAGACAAGGGAAGCCAAATAAGACTCAGTCCTCATTGCTCATTAGACACCGTGGAAGTAAGAAGGCAGCGGTATGATATAGTTAAGATGCTAAAGGGAAAAATTGCCAGCCAAGAATTCTTTATCCAGAGAAGTTGTCCTTCCAAAATGAGGGGGAGTTCAAAATATTTCCAGGTAAACAGAAGCTGGGAGAGTTCATTAATAAGAGACCAGCCTACAAGAACTACTAAAGGGAGTGCTACTCCCTTTAGAAAAGACAGGAGAGACAGATGTGGATGAGAGTACATAACTGAAGAGTCTAGTAAGGAAACTTAAAGGATAAAAAGAGCAAAAAAATTTAGAACTGACAAAAACCAAAGATGCCTTTACAGTAATAACTTTGAATGTTAATGGATTAAACTTCTCAATCAAAAGACACAGATGGGCAGAATGCATTTAAAAATATGATACATCTATATGCTGTTTACAAAAGACTCGTCTTAGACCCAAAGACACAAATAGGCAGGGAGTAAAAGCATGGAAGGAGATGTTCTACACAAGCAGTAATTAAAAAAAGAAAAAGAAAAGAAAAGAAAAAAAGCTGTGTAGTTATACTAATATCAGACAAAATAAACTTAAAATGCAAAATTATTATGAGATAAAGGAGGATGCTATATATTAATAAAAGGGGATAATTCACCAGGAGAAATAACAATCATAAATATCTATGCTTCTAATCAAGGAAATCCAAAGTATATGAGGCAAACAGTGGCAAAACCAAAGGGAGTAATAAATGACTCTACTATAATAGTGGGAGATTTCAACACATCACTCTCTCTGATTGATAAACACCTAAACAGAGGGTCAATAAAGAAACAAAGAGCATAAATAATATGACAAATGAACTAAATTTAGCAAACATATGTAGAATGTTGCACCCCAAAAGATTAGGATATACATTCTTCTCAAGTTTTCATAGAACATTCTCCAGGATAGACCATATACTAAGGCACAAAACAAATCTTAATAAATTTGAAAGACTGAAATTATACAAAGGACGTTCTCTGACCATAATGGAATGGAGCTGGCAATCAACAACAAACAGAGAATCCCAAAATACACAAATGTATGGAGGTTAGACAACACATACTTAAACAATCAGAGAGTCAAAGAAGAAATTGCAAGAGAAATCAGTAAATATCTTGAGACAAATGAAAATGAGACCACCATGTATGAAAACTTATAGGATGCAGTGAAAACAGTGTTGACAGGGACTAAATACCTACACTAAAAAGGAAGAAAGAGCTAAAACCAATGCCCTAACTGTACAACTGGAGAGAATGAAGAGAGAACCACAAATTAATCTCAAAGCAAGCAGAAGGAAATAAGTAACAAACATTAGATCAGAAATTAATGAGATGGAGAGCAAAATAAAACTAAAACAAAAAATCAATACAGAGAATTAACAAAGCCACAAGCTGGTTCTTTGGAGATCGATAAAATTGACAAACCCTTAGGTGGACTGAGAAAGACAAAAAGAGAGAAGCTGCAAATAAATAAAATCAGAAATGAGAAAAGGGACACTACAATGGACCCTGAATAAATAAAAAAATCAAAAGGGGTTAATATGAACAATTGTATGCCAATAAATCTAGACAACTTAGATGAAATGGACAATTTCCTAGAAACACATGAACAACATGCACTGACTCTAGAAGAAACAGAAACAGGCCAATCTCCAGTGAAGAGACTGAATCAGTCATCAAAAACCTATCAATAAAGAAAAGCCTTGGACCAGATGGCTTTACAGGTGAATTTTACAAGCATTTCAAGAAGAATTAACACTGTTTCTGCTCAAACCCTTCCAAAAAATTGAAGAAGAGAGAGCACTGCCTAACTCATTCTATGAAGCCAACATTTCCTTAATACCAAAACTGGATAAATATACTACAAGAAAAGAAAACTTCAGAACAATCTTTCTAATATTGTTATTGAATATAGATGCAAAGATCCTCAACAAAATACTTGCAAATTGAATTCAATAGCATATTAAAAGAATTACACAACATGACCAAGTAAGTTTATCCCAGGTATGCAAGGGTGGTTCAAACTAGAAAATCAATTAATGCAATCCCATACATTAACAAATCAAGAAGGAAGAACCACATGACCATCTTGATTGATGCAGACAGGCATCTAACAAAATTCAGCATCCTTCATGATAAACACATTTCATAAAGTAGGAATCAAAGGAAACTTCAATGTGATAAAGGACATATATGAAAAACCCACAACTAACATCATACTCAATGGAGAGAGACTGAAAACTTTTCCTTGAAGATCGGGAACTAGACAAAGATGACCACTGTCACCACTGCTATTCAGCATTGTGCTAGAAATTGTAGCTAGAGCAATTAGGCAAGAAAAAAAAGGCATCCAAATTGAAAGGAAGAAGCAAAACTGTTATTATCTGCAGATGACATGATCCTATATTTAGAGAACCTTCAATAAATAATGACAAAGCTACTTGAGTTGATAAACGAGTTCAGCAAAGTGGCAGGGTACAAGATCAACATGCAAAAATCAATGGTGTTTTTATACATTAGTAATGAGCTATCTGAGAAGGTAATCAAGAAAAAAATCTGTTTACAATAGCAAATAAAAGAATACAATATCTAGGAATAAACTTAACCAAGGATGTAAAGGACTTGCACACAGGAAACTATAAAACATTGTTAAAAGAAACCAAAGAAGACCTGAACAAATGGAAAACCATCTGTGTTCATGGCTGGAAAGCTAAATGTTAAGATGTCAATGCTACCCAAAATGATGTACAGATTCAACACAATCTCAATCAAAATTCCAATAAACTATTTTGCAGAAATGGAAAAGCCAAGTATCAATTTTATTTGGAAGGGTAAGGGGCCTTGAATAGCTAAACACATCTTGAAAAAGAAAATGTAGTGGGAGATATCATGCTTCTTTCCAGACTTTGAAGCATATTATAAATCCAAGTGGGCAAAACAGCATAGTACTGGCACAAAGATAGACATATTGATCAATGAAATCAACCTGAGAGTTCAGAAATAGATCCTCAGATCTCTGGTCAATTGATTTTTAATAAGGCTCCCAAGCCCACTCAACTGGGACTGAACAGTCTTTACAATAATTGGTGTTGGGAGAACTGGATATCTATTAACAAGAGAATGAAAGAGGACCCTTATGTCATACCCTCTATAAAAATTAACTTAAAATGGGGGACCTAAATATAAGAACCAATACTATAAAACTTCTAGGAGAAAATGTTGGGAAACATTTACAAGATCTAATGATAGGTGGTAGTTTCTTATACTTTACACTCAAAGCACAAGCAATGAAAGGAAAAATAGATCAATGGGAACTTCTCAAAATCAAATACTTCAGTGCATCAAAGGAATTTGTCAAAAGGGTGAAAAGGCAACTGACTAAATGCGAGAAAACATTTGGAAACCACATATCTGGTAAGGGTTTGATATCCAGAGTATATAAAGAAATTCTGCAACTCAACAATAAAAAGTCAAACAGCCCAATTAAAAATGGGCAAAAGACATGAATAGACATTTTCTGAGGAAATACAAATGGCTAAAAAGCACATGAAAAGATGTTCAGCTTCACTAACTATCAAGGAAATGCAAATCAAAACCACAATGAGATATCTAACACCTGCTAGAATGGCCACTAATAATTAGGAAACTATAAGTATTGGACAGGATATGGAGAAAAAGGAAAATTTATTCACTGCTGGTGGGAATGTAAATGGTACAGCCACTATGGAGGAGAGTTTGGCAGTTCCTCAGGATGCTAAGTATAGAGTTGCCTCATGACCTGGCAATCCTGCTACTCGGGATAACCTAGAAGACCTGAAAGCATGGATGTGAACAGACATTTGCACACCAATGTTCATAGTGGCATTATTCACAATTGCCAAAAGCTGGAAACAACCCAAATGTCCATCAACAGATGAATGGATAAACAAAATGTTGTATATGCCTGTAACGGAATATTACTGAACGGTAAGAAGGAATGTAGTCTTGAAGCATGCGACAACATGGATGAACCTTGAGGACATTATGTTGAGTGAAATAAGTCAGATAAGTGTTGTATGATCTCACTGATATGAACTAATCATAATATGTAAACTCAGTAAAATATAGAATATAGATTACATTTTCTGAGGAAATACAAATGCCTAAAAAAGCACATGAAAGGATAAAGAAAGGATATAGAATGGGTTAAAGAATGGGGAGTGGTTGCTTAATTATGTGCAGAATGTTTTAGATGGAACTTAAACGTGTGGAAATGGACTGAGGTGATGGTAGCACATTATTGTGAGAATAATTAACAGAGCTGAATGGAATAAGAATGTGGTGGAAAGGGTAAATTTAGAGTCATGTATGCCACCAGAAGGAAAGTTGGAAGTTAAAATATGGGAATGTATAACATAGTGAATCTTGTGGTGGACAACATCCCATGATTAACTGTACAAATATAAAAAAGTTATTCCGTGAACCAGAAAAAATGCATGACACTCGTATAAGGAGTTAATAAGAGAAGGGTTTACTGGGGAAAATGTACCTATTGCAAACTATGGACTATAGTTAACAGTAACATTTTAACACTCTTTCATTAACAGTAACAAATGTACTACACCAATATTATGGGTTAACAATGGGAGGGGGTAAGGAGAATGGGAGAATTTGGGTTTTCTTTTTTCTTTTTATTTCTTTTCTGGAGCAATGAATATATTCTAGAATTGATCATGGGGTTGAATGCTCAACTAAGTGATGGTACTGTGTGTCAGTGATTGCAAACTTCAGGTGGTTTATATCGTGTGTGAATATATCTCAATAAAACTGCAAACAAAAAAGTTGTTGATTTTTGGATAATGCTCAGTGGGTATGTGGTTAAAAAATTCCATGCCTTTGCTTTCAAATCTATGTGCTCATTTGCACATAATGAGAAACAGCTGTGTTGAGCTGTAAAATTCACCTCTCATTGATACGGCTTCAGACTTAAATTTTCTCTAGAATAACCTTGTATTTGCTTTCTGCACACGTTTGGTACAGAATAAAGTTCCTATAGAATTTTGTTTAGCCATTTGGTGGATCCCTAAGGGTACTGTTTATCTTCTACCTGTCCTTCAAATACACTCTCTCTTCTCTGGCAGGCTGCCCCAGGAGGGCTGACCTTTATGGATGGATCAGTGGGCACCATCACCATCTGGCTTTCAGTTGGGCTTGGTCAAAGATAGCACTGGCAGGAGTTGGGAGAGAGAGATGACAGTGATTTTCCTTCCCTCCAACTCTTTCCTCCCTTCCACCTCCAGTTGACTGCATCCCTCTATGGAAAGCCACAGCTCCTTGCAGGAAGCCCTCTCTATATTACTATCCTCTTTGTATTCTGTTAACCACTACCACTCTTAGCCTCTTTCAGGTCTAGAGATGGTAAAGGTTTCCTGCCATTTACAACACCTAAGACACTGCACATTCCCTCAGCTGCTTTCCCTAAACTAGGCCATAGGCTTTATACTTCTAGAGGACTCATTAATAGTCCTTTTATTAAACTCTTAAATTATTAAATTTAAGTGTGCAATCTATTTGTCGCCAAGAAAAGGTTAGTTCATAAAAAGTTTGCCAACCAACACTGAGTCAGATATCCATTTTTTTCCATTGGGTCTTAGCACTAAATAGGGTGTGTATTTGGGAAGATTAGGTGGGAGCAGGTGCAGGAATGGGTCTGGGGAAGGCATAACTTGCCTTATTTTAGAGTCTGGCTGTCTGCCAAGCAACCTTGGAGCCAAGGACTAGAGATTCTTCCTCTGGGGCATTTCTACTCAACTATTTAAAACTGAACAACAGAAACAGCAGAAGGCTGAGAAGGGACACATTTTACCCTAACAGACCTGACAGATCAGGGAAGGAAAGCTCACGTATCTGGATATTGAGGTAATTGCTGTTTGAATTCATGCTCAGAACCATAAATTCTGTGGTAGAAAAGTTCCATAAATCAGGTTGCCATATAATAAGCAATGTCTGCAGTTGCAGAGAAGACATTCTTGTGCTATTTTTGGCCTTTGTACAAAGAAACTAAGGTGGCAGGAGAAAGAGTTCTCAAAATCATAAAAGAGTATTATGCCAGTTTAAATCTGTTGTGGACCCAAGAAAAGCCACGTCCTTTAATTCTCATTCAATATTGCTGGGTGGGAACTTTTTGATTATACACGGAGATGTGATCCACCCAATTGTAGGTGGTAGCTTTTGATCAGATGGTTTCCATGGGGATGTGTCTCCACCCCATTCAATGTGGGGTGCTTACTGGAGCCCTTAAGAGAGAACATTTTGGAAAAAACTTAAGAGCCACGAGAGCCCATGCAGGCAGAGACTGGCAGCCAGAAACTCTTTGGAGATGAAGAGGGAAGATGCCCCCAGAGGAGCTTAATGAAACAAGAAGCCTGGAGAGAAAGCTAGCAGATGTCGCCATGTTCGTCATGTGCTTTTCCAGTTAAGAGAGAAACCCTGAACATCGGCTTTCTTGAACCAAGATAACTTTCCCTAAATGCCTTAGATTAGACATTTCTATAGCCTGCTTTAATTTGGACACTTTCACGGCCTTAGAACTGTAAACATGCAACTTAATAAATTTCCCCCTTTAAAAACCATTCTGTTTCTGGTATATTGCATTCCAACAGCCAGCAAACAGGAACAGATTTTGGTACTGGAGAAGTGGGGTGCTGCTGCAGTTTGCAAATACCAAACATGTTGGAACAGCTTTTTTAAATGAATAAGGGGAAGATTCTGGAAGAGTTGTGAGGAGCTTGGTAGAGAAGGCCTGGAATTCTTTGAAGAGACTACTGGTAGAAATGTGGACTCTAAAGACACCTTTGATGAGGCTCTAGACAGAAATAAGCCATAAGTTACTGCAAACTGGAAGGAAGGTGATCCTTCTTTTAAAATGGAAGGTAATCTGGCAAAATTGACTAGTAGCATTGGCTGGTAGGCACATTTTAAAAGCTGTGATCTTCGGTATTTAGCAGAAGAGCGTTCCAAATTAAATGTGGAAAACGCAGCCTGGTTTCTCCTTGAAGCTCATAGTGAAATGTGACAGGAAAGAGATAAGGTGAGAACTGAACTCTTGGGTATAAAGAAACCAGAAATTGATGGTCTAGGAAATTTTGGGCTTCCAGAAAGAGAGACCCCAAAGAATAGTGTCCCAGGTGAGGATTTAACCAAATGTGGAACCAGTCAGCATTTCAGAAAAAAGGCAGGACTGGAGATGGAGTTATCCAAGAAAGAGTTGCGGAAACTCCTGTCTGATGGGCATAAGCCAACTGCATAGAAAGCCAATAAGAGTGCTGCGGGATCTGTATAAATGCAACCACTGCCAGTCTGGACTAAAGGTTTCAGAAAAGGGACAAAGTGAAGTTTTAACTTCAGAGGCAAAACTATGGAACCTAAAGTCTGAAGTCAAGAAATCATGGGCTAGGAGAGCAGACCCACCCAAGCACTTGGAGAGGGTGAGTTTTCCCCACAGGCAGAGGGTGGGCCTTCTACCTCATTGCAGCAGAAGAGTTGTGCTGTCTCAGGCCTTAGAGAGGGTGGAGAACATTCCTTGGGGATTGGGGAGAGCCTGGCTGCCACCATATGGTGGGGTTGAGTGTGTGTCCTGGAGATGACAGATGCTTGGAGAGGGTGGAGCTGAGAAAAAGGTGGTCTCCTCAATGTTCCCTAAGGTTGCATTCAGAGAGAGGTGGGCCACTGTATAGGCCCTTGGAAAGGGTGGGACTGCTGCTTTCTAAAGCTCCAAAGATAATGACTCTCAGACTTAGAAATCTAATGGCGTTTGCCCTGCAGGTTTTCAAAACTGCTTGGACCTGGTGACCCTGTGTTCTTCCAATTTCTCCCTTTCAGAAAAGGAGTTATTTACCTATGACTGTCCCTCCTCTGTATGTTGGCAGCAAATAAGTCGTTCTGAGTTTTACAGGTCCAGAGTCAGAGGAAAATTTTGCCTTAGGACAGACCATGCCAGTACCTAATTTTGATGAGATTCTGTACTGTTTCTGACTTTGTATTGTATTTGTATGGTTACTGAAATGATTTAAGGCTTTCTGCTATTGTTACAAATGAACTTATTTTGCATTTGGAAAGAACATGTCTTTTTTGAACTGGAATACGCCAGTTCAAATCAGTTGTGGACACCAGAAAAGCCATGTCCTTTAATCCTTATTCAGTATTGCTTGGTGGGAACTTTTTGATTATCCATGGAGATGTGATCCACCCAATTATGGGTGGTAACTTTTGATTAGATGGTTTCCATGGAGATGTGTCTCCACCCCATTCAAAGTGGGGTTGCTTATTGGAGCCCTTTAAGAGGGAACCATTTTGGATAAAGCTTGAGAGCCACAAGAGCCCATGTAGCCAGAGACTTTTGAAGAAGAAGGAGGAAAACATCCCTTGGGGAGTTTCATGAAACAAGAAGCCTAGCAGATGTCACCATGTTCCCACATGCTTTTTCAGTTGAGAGAGAAACCCTGAATGTCATTGGCCATCTTGAATCAAGGTATCTTTCCCTGGTTGCCTTAGATTGGACATTTCTAAAGCCTTGCTTTAATTTGGACATTTTCATGGACTTAGAACTGTAAACGTGCAACTTAGTAAATTCCTCTTTTTAAAAGCTGTTCCATTTCTGATATATTGCATTCTGGCAGCTAGCCAATTAGAACAAGTATTTTTTTGGCAGAGGTTGGGGATGGGGTGGAAATGCCCAGTATGCATATGGCAGTTGGATGAAGCCATACTCCTTCTTTACTGGAAACCACTCTACACAGATGAAGAATATTAGAATCAAAACACAAAATCAATTCTTAACAAACTTCAAAAGAGATTCTAACATACTCTTAAGGTTTTCTTAAAGTGTCTGAGTTCTCCTGGGAGGAGGCGAAGAGAAGCTTAGGAAATCTTAGTTCCTAAGATCCAACCTTCACAGATCTTAGAAAGGGCCACAAAAATTCACCTGAAAATGAGAGGCATACCTGGAGAGACAGAGGCAGTGCCCTTTCTGGTAAAGGTGTACACAAGTCAAGGGTCCCTTTCCACTACAATATGACCATGGTGAGTGCAGTGAAAACGAGGAAGTAAAACCAGATGAAAACACACACAGAAACCACAATGTTTTTGTGAAAGCATTCTGTCTTGTAGAAGCTGAGAACCTTTGCATTGTGCAACTATATTAGACAGTGGTTTTAACCCGGCCTCTCCTCAAGAAACTTTATATAAATACCTTGCCTAGAAAAATGAAAATCATTCAACAACAAATTTTCATAAAAATGATAATTTATATTTAAAAAATGATCTGTACAAACTACTCTAAAAAAAGAGGGAAAAGGAACAAAATGTACTAACAAATCTGTAAAATTAATATTTTAATTAAATATTTAATTAAACATTTAATTAAATTTAATATTTTAATGTCATCACAGAACAAATGATATTTGTGAACAAATATTTTGCCATAAACCTGAGGAGAGGAACAAAACCAGGATGAAGCCATCGTCTCCATGTAGGGAGATGGTAATGCAGGAATCAAAGAATTTAGGGAAGATATGATAGGATTACAAGAGGAAGGTAAGATAGGAGCTGGCAAAACCTAGGATAGGTATATAAGAAAAACTATAACTGGTTACAGAAATGAAAAAGAAATCTGAATGAGCACTGGAATGAACAGACACTATGGAAAACACAGCAGATTCACAGAGAAGAATAAGAAAGTTAATATGATGAAGTAGAAATAAAGTCGATCCAGAATGACCAATGATACATAGGCCAGGAAATTTACTGGGCTTCAAAGATAAAGAATCTTATAGTGAGACAGGTGAAAAGTTCAAAGCACTTTCATAGGCGAAAAATTCATACTAGTCTCATATTTTATAGAGCAACATCGAATACCAGCTATACCTACCAAGTTCTCAAGGAAACAGCCCTTCCTCGGCGCTGCCCATGCGGGTGGCAGCCATCTCTGACCTGGGGTCAGGGCTGCCCTGAGATCCCTTGTGAAGCACAGAATTGTCAAAAAGAGGATGAAAAAGGTCACCCGGCACCAGTCAGACTGGCATGTCAAAATTAAGTGTAACTGGTGGAAACCCAGAGGCCTTGACCACAGGGTACAGAGAAGATTCGACGGCCAGATCTTGATGTCCAACATTGGTGATGGGAGCCACAGAAAAATAAAGCAACTTCTGAAAGTTCCTGGTCTGCAACGTCAAGGACCTGGAAGTGCTGATGTGCAACCAATCTTACTGTGCTGAGATTGCTCCTGACTTTTCCTCTAAGAACCACGGAGCTTCCGTGGAAAGAGCAGCTCAGCTGGCCATCAGAGTCACCAACCCACAGACAGCTCCTGTGCACGTTTTATATGTGTGAAATGAAACGACAAAAGTCTGCCACCTGGTATTCCCCCTCCCCCTCCAAAAAGTTCTCTAGGAAAGAAAAGCTGAACCAAGAATTGTTTATCCACCCAAGCTCTTTAAGTATAAAGGCTACAAACAAACAGCTTTAAAGATACAAAACCTAGTGGAAGATTATTTCTGCTTTCTTTTTGTAGCAACTAATAGAGGGTAAAACTCAGTCAATTAAGAAGTTTGAGAAAAGGAGTCTATGAGACTGGGTATTTTTAAGCAAACCACTAAATCTAGAAGAAATGTGGGTTAGACTGACAGCTATAGTTGAAGTGAAAAACTGGGAGAGGAAGAGGGAATGAAATTGGGAAGAAGGGTTAACATGCTTATGGTTTTATCTACAAGACCTGGAAGTCAAAAGTTGACAAATAAAGTAATAAAACATAAGCACATTTAACTATACCAAGGTAAACACTAAGAAAGATAATATTGACTAGAATCTGGTGCTGGAGAAGAGAGGAGGGGAGAGAAGGGGAAGAATTATACTAATTGTGTCACTTCAGTTACAACTACAACAATCATTAAATAGAGAACAAGAGTAATTTATAATCATAAAGAGAACTAACAGAACAAAACACACACCTTCCAATAAGGGCAAAAGAACTTCACTCAGAAAACAAAGTAAAGTAATTGCTCACCATGGATAGAACAACCTCATTAAAAAAAGACGTACATCACTAAGAGCACATAGCATAAGATAATAGAACAAAAAAAATACGACATATCAATAAATGTAATGGGGTCAAAATTACCTATGAAAAGAAAAATAATTTCAGATGGGCTACTTGGTATACAAAAGGCATATCTAAAATAAGTGATTCAGGAAAGTAAAAATATCAAAGAATGCACAGAAGAATATGCAAGCAAAAAGAAAGCAGGAGTCATGATCATAATAGCTGTTAATAGCAGACCATAACAACCTAACATTTACATAGCATTTACTATATGCCAGACTATATTTTAAGTACTTTATATATATTAATTTAAGTAATCCTTCCAAATAAAATCCTAATTAAGTTATTATCAACATGCCCATTTTATAGATGAAGAAACCGGGGCACAAAGATTTTAAGTGATTGGTCAAAGACTACATAACTGGTAAGTGACAAAGTGAGGATTCGAATCTAACTGATCCAGAATTTGTCATGACTATACTTCCTTCCTATCCTGGAAAAATAAAAAAACCCATTATATGAGAAAAAGAATGTTAAAGGATGCGATTTGCAATGAAGAATATAACTGTTACGACTCTATGTGCACCAAAAAAAGTATCAAGATTGGCAGAGTGAAACCTACAAAGGAAATTTACCAGAAAAACTAAGCAGAAAAACCCTAGTAGTAGGAGACATGAATTTTTAAGAGCTTTATTGAGATATAATTCACATACCATAAATTTCACCCATTTAAAGTGTACAACTCAATGGCTTTTAGTATATTCACTGAATTGTGCATCTACCACCACAATCAATCTTAGAATAGTTTTTTTTACCCCCAAAAGAAACTCCACATCCTTAGACATCATCCCTTAATCCCCTTGTGCACCTTCTTCAGTACTAAGCAACCACTAATCCACTTTCTGTAGCTATAAATGTGTCCATTCTGGACGCTTCATATGAATGAACTCATGCAATATATGTTCCTTATGATTTGCTCCTTTTGTGTAGCATCATGCTTTCATGGTTTATCCAGGTTGTAGTACAAATCAGTACTTCATTTCTCTCTATTGCCTAATAATATATCACATTGATCAGTTGCCAGTAACTTGGGTCGTTTCCATATTTTGACTATTATGTATAATGCCTCTACAAACATTCACGCATAAGCATTTGTTAGGGTATATATAGAGTAGAATTGCTGAATCATATGGTAACTCTATGATTTGATTGTTGAGGAATTGCCAGACTGTTTCCCAAAGTGGCTGACCATTTTACATTCCTGCCAGCAATGAAAGAATGTAAATTTCTCTACAACTTTACTAATACTTTTATTATCTATCTTTGTGATTATAGCCATCTTAGTGGGAGTGAAGTGGTATCTTAATGAGGTTTGGGTTTGTATTTCCCTAATAGGTACAGACATTGAGCATCTTTTGATGGGCTAATTTGCCATTTGTATTTTTTATTTGGTGAAATGTCTATTCTGATCCTTCATCTATTTTTTAATTGGGCTATTTTATTTGTCTTTTTATTATTGAGTTGCAACAATTCTTTACATATTCTGGATACAAGTCCCTTGTCAGAAATACAAGTTGCAAAACATCTTCTCCCAATCTGTGAGCTGTCTTTTCACTTTTTTTTTGATGGTATCCTTCAAAGCACAAATGATTTTAATTTTGATGATTTCTAGTTTTTTTTCTTTTATAGCTTGCGGTTTTGGTGTTACATCTAAAACTCCACTGCTTATTCCAAATCACAAAATTAACACTTATGCTATCTTTTAAGAATTTTATAGTTTTAGTGTTTATGGTCTTTGATCCATATGGAGTTAATTTTTGCACATGATGTGAGATTCAGCTTCCTTCTTTTGCGTGTGAATATCTAGCTGTCCCAGGACCCTCTGTTGAAAAGGCTCTTCTTTCTCCTATTTAAAGGACACCTTAAGTTGCTTCTTTAAATTAATGGTGCTTCACATGGGAAAACATTAGGCAAGGTATAGAAATACTACATGATATTTATCACAAGGTATACCTTAGAAATGGAAAATAAACTTCCTTTTCATGTAACATTTACAAAAATTAACCCTATACTACAGCCCAAAGGAAACATCAATAAATTTCAAAAAGTAGAAACAGTATGGCCAATATCTCGAGCTATAATGCACAAAGTGATATATTAATACAAATTAAGAAAGACATAACCAATTATTACATTAAAAATTCTCTCTTACACAATTCTTAGGCCAAAGAAGAAACATATATTGAATGGTCTCAACATCTAAGAAATAATGGTGGCCAAAATACCACATATCAAATTCTATTGCATACTATTAAGGCAGTTCCATAAAAAAATTCCATAGGTTTGGAAATTTAGATCAGTAACAAAAAGTGACTGAAAATGAATGGATTAAAATATCTGTTTCAAGAAATTAGAAGAGGAACAAAAAAGCCCCACAAATAATGAAGGAAGAAATATAGATAACAATATATAAAATGAGAAATAACTGAACTAGCACCTTTCTACATATAGTGTGGGGACAGATAAGCAGCAATGCTCATTACAAATGTGGAATCTTGGGCCCCATCTCAGTCCTCCAGAATGAGAATCTGCATTTTAAGATTCCCAGGTGATTTATATGGAAATCAAAGTTTGAGAAGCGCTGACTGGGAACCAGAAACATCAATTAAATTAAGAAAGAAAGGCCAATGTTGGTCGTTAAAAATAATCTGTTAGCTGACAAAAGAGGACAAAATACAAATTCACACTAGAAAATAAAAGGGGGGAAACTATAGAAATGGAGGAAATGAACGAATCCTAAGGGTCCGCTTTATTTATTTTCATACAAATACATGAAGCCTAGATAAAACGGAAAATTTTCTAGCAAAATGTAATTTACCAAATGTGACCCAGAAGATTCAGAAAACCCAAACAGACTTTTATAGGCAAAATACAGAATGCTGTTAAAGAACTATCTCCCCTTCAACAACAAAACAAAATAATCCAAAAAAGTCACAGGAACATTCTACTGAATCTTTAAAAAGCAGATATTTTCACTGTAATTTTAATACTTTCAGAGCCCAAAGAAGAAAAAAATCTCAAAATTTTTTTTATGAAACCAGCATGCCAAACCTCAAGAAAGAATGAAATTAAGAGAAAACCATAGACACACGTCTGAATCATGATGCAAAAATTGGAAACAATATATTAGCAAATACGGGGTACAAGGATAGTTCAGGGGTAGACTGCTTACCTGCCATGTGGGAGACCCTGGGCAATTCCCGGCCTATGCACAATGCCACCCCCCAAAATATATATATATATTTCTTCAACAAATGGTGCTGCAATAACAGGATACTCACATGGCAAAAGAATGAAATGTGACCCCCACTATACAGCATACAAAAAAATTAACAAATAATTTTTAAAACCTTTTCATAATCCAATATACACTCAGAAAAAAACCCATATTAAATGTAAATGTAATGCTCTATGAATTAATATATAGCACATGCCTATGTAAATACCACCCATGTCAAGAATTCAAACTTTGCCAGTATTCCAGAAGCCCATCAAGTAACTGCCTGTGCTGGTTTGAAATTGTTGTGTATCCCAGAAAAACCATGTTCTTTAACCTTGATTCAGTATTGCTGGGTGGGATCTTTAGATTAAACTGTTTCCATGAAGATGTGACCTACCTTATTGTGGGTAGTACCTCTTGATTAGGTGGTTTCCATGGAGAAGTGCCTCCACCCATTCAAGGTGAGGTTGCTTACTGGAGTTTTTAAAGAGGGAACCATTTTGGAAAAAGTTTTAGAGCCCAAACAGCCAGAGACCTTGGGAAATGTAGAAGGAAAACACTCCTGGGAAGACATCTGAAATGAGAAGAGAAGCTAGCAGACGTCTCATGTGCCTTCCCAGCTGACTGGGATTTCCAGAAGCCAAACTCCAGTAGATGCCAGCATGTGCCTTCCCAGTTGACAGAGATAGTATAGATGGCATCAGCTGTTCTTGAGTGAAGGTAATCTCGTATTGGTGCCTTCATTTGGACATTTTCATGGCTTTAGAACTGTAAACTTGTAACTTAATAAATTCCCTTTTTAGAAGCTTTTTCATTTCTGGTATATTGCATTCTGGCAGCTTTAAAAAACTGCCCAATCACTACTACTTTCCCTTCTCTTTATTTATACTTTTATCACCTAAGTGTGTATTCCTAAACACTATAGTTTAGTTTTGCTCATTAAAAATATATATGTTTAAATATTAAAAATATTTATATATATATTGCAGTAGTCTACCTTTTTTCTGGCATGTGTGTGGTGGGGACTCAAAGTTATGCCTGGAAGATTTATCCATCCTGGTGCATAACATTGTAATCCATTCTTTCTCATTCATGTATAATATTTCATGTAAGAAAATTCCCAATTTATGAATTTCTCTATTGATTAACGTGTTGATTGTTTTTGATAAATATTGCTGCTCTAAAAATTCTTATCTTGTAGAATTAAAAAGAGCATAATGACCAAATTGAATTCATCCTAGGAATGCAAATATGGATCAACTTCAAGAAATATGTAAGTATAATTTATAATTTTAATAGGTCAAAGGAGGAAACTGGTATGATTATTTCCATAGATTGAAAAAGAACATTTGACACAATTCAAATCTGTTTTTTTTTTTTTTGTATGCTATATGGCGGGGGTCACATTTCACTCTTTTTCCATGTGAGAATCCCCTTATTGCAGCAACATTTGTTGAATTTTTGTTTGCTTTGTTTGTTTGGGGAAGTGCATGGACTGGGAATTGAACTTTGGTCTCCCACATGGCAGGCAAGAATTCTACCTCTAAACTACCCTTGCACCCCTCCAAATCTGCTTTTGATAAATAATCAGTAAAACAGTAGTCACTGGGTAATTGCTTACCATGAAATAATGTATCTGTCTCTGCCCCAAAGCCGACATGATTGCCAATGGAAAAACACTAGAAGAATTCCCCACAAGAAAAGGATGCCAAGTACTAACATTATTATTGCACAGTGTAATGGGGTTATAACCTCACAGAATTCAAATAAGAAAAAAAAAGAGGAAAAAAATGGAAAGGTGAAGGAATATAAGATTTTATATTTTCAAATCTACACGAGCAATAAAGGAATACATTAATGTATCAGGTTATAAAACTACTATACAGAAATCAATAGCTTTCATATAAGACCCCATTTAAAACAGCAATAAAAATAATAAAATACCTATGAATAAATCCACCAAAAATTTTGTGAGCCTATATTAGAAAATAAAAAATCTTTAACACAAGTCTGAAGACCACAACAGAAGATTTCAACAAATGAAAAGGCATACTACATTGTTTGATATGAAGGTTGAACATCATAAAGATATCACTTTTTCATAATTTATAATTTTAATTCAATTCTAGTGAAAATACCAACATGTTTTTTCCTGTAACCAGATAAGCTGATTCTTAATTTCATAAACTACAATATAGAAGAAAACAGATAAGAAGGGAGGACTACCCTTATCAGAATGTAAATATTTGGTAATTAAAATGGTGTGGTTTTGAAACATAATGAGGCAAATAAACTTATCCAATCAGCACATAAAGATTAGAAAGTAATCTAAATCACAGAGTTTAAGGTCTGCAAGGCAACACAGATAAGGAACACATAGGATTTTAGTATGCAATGAAGGTTAGTATCTTAAATCAGTGGGGAAAACTGATTATGATTATACTTAATGCATGATGTTAGGACACGCAAAAAATTTGAATATCAAATATCAGTATTAAAATGCTATCATAAAAACACTAGAGATAAAAATAAGAAGATTCATTTATAACATTGGAGTGAGGAAGACTTTTAAAATATAACACAAAAATCCAAAGTCATAAAATCCATAAAAGAAAAGATTAAAAAATTCTGCTACATACAAAGAAAACTCTATATGGAATCCCCTTCCAAATAAAAGTCAGCAAACCCAAAAATGTCTTACAACCTGGAGTAAACATTTGGACAGACAAATGACCAACATATCTGATATAGAATGAGCTCCTATGAGTAAGTGAAGACCAACAACTTAATGGAAAATGGAGCAAAGGAGATTAACAATTTCAAGTGGCATTTAAACGTATGAAAAGATCCCTACTCTCACTCATATTGATAAACAGAAAATAAAGATGCACTGAATTATTATTCTTAGTTATAAGAGTGGCAAAATAAATCTGAAAGGATGATAAGATACCCCAAGTGAGAATATGGGTAAATAGGTCATCTCAGTTATTGATGATGAGACTGTAAAATGGTACAGTCTATATTTGAAGGCAACTAGCGCTACCAAGATGACAGATTCCTCTACCTATAGACCCGGCTACTCCATCTCCAGGAATTAATTCTACTGAAATACATTTAGATGTGCAAAATGACATATGTACTATGTTAGTCAGGTTTTATGAAAATGAAGAATTGGATACACCCCAAATTTGATTAATAAGGGACTAATTAAATGAACTATGGTTTATACATATAACAGAAAGCTGTATACATTATAAAACAGAATGAAGATCTTTCTGTATAGATATGAAAAGCTTTGCAAGATATATATATATCTTGCAAAGTATATATATATATATATATACTTTTTTTTTTTTTTGCATGGCCAGGCACTGAGAATCAAACCCGGGTCTCTGGAATGGCAGGCGAGAACACTACCACTGAGCCACACTCACACCACCCGCAAGATATGTTTTAAAGTATGTATTATTTGCACAAACATGGAAAGGAAAATATGTACCCTTATATTGACTTGTATATGCATAAAATATTTCTGGAAAAATCAGTGCAAGAACTCATAACAGTCATAAACTTAGAAAGATGTTGAGAAGGATGAAAACAGGGTGGATGGCAGCCTGAAGTGAGAAGGAGACTTTTCCTGGACAATGTTCTATACTTTCTGATGTTTGAAAAATACATATATATTACATATTCAAAGATTAATAAAAACAACGAGCAACTAAACTTAAATTAGTTTTAGTAATGGGGAATTAGGCAGTTTAGACCAACTCTCCCGCCAAAGACAATTAGAAAACCTGGAAAATTTTTTTAAAGCCTGTTGAAGTCATTGGAAAGCTAACAAAACAGTGAAAAGCCACCAGGTTAGGACTCAGAGATCAAAAGACCCCAAAAATGGAGCCTAGGGTTTAGGATTGCTTTTCTCTGGAGGACTTTGCCAATTTTGGACTGGCAGCTGAGAGGCTAAAGTCACTCTCAATGATATCTAGCAAAAATGCACACTAGAAACAGTGCCCCAAGACCTCAGATATTTGAATTTTTAGACAAAGAATTTAAAAAGTTACACTTAGTGAATTTTAAAAAAATTGCAAATTTTGATATAGAACTAGAAACAAAAATAAAGAATTGTATGGCTATTATGAAATTAAAATGCTACAATGCGCCAGTGCAATCGTGACTAAGTGGCAGAATTCTTGCCTGACATGCCGGAGACCCCAGTTTGATTCCTGGTGCCTGCCCATGCAAAAAACATAAAATTAAAATAAATAAATAAATAAATAAAATAAAAATAAATGTTGCAATGGCCCATATCGCTATTTATCAACAGATTAGACAGGTCGTATAGACAATTAGTAAATTACAATATAACTCAAAAGAAAATATCTCGAGTGAAGCACAAAGAGAAAAGGGATGGAAAACTCAAAGGTAAGAATAAGAGACATAGCAGCTACACTGAGAAGGTTTAACATGTCCATAATTGGAGTACTAGAAGAAAAGGAAAGAAAGAATGGGGATTTGAAGCCATATTTGAAGATATCTAACTGACAATTTTCTAAACATGAAGAAAAACATCAAACCACAGACCTTAAAAGTCCTAAAACTCCAACAGAATAATATAAAGCAACACCCACATCTAGGGATGTAATGGTAAGATATTATGATAAAAATATTATAGTTAAAAATAAGCAAAAAAAAAACCTGGAGAAAAATGATATTTTTTTTAAGGAGCAAAAATTAAACTGACAGGTGACTTCTCAATAGAGAAAGAGACCAAGGAATTATATCTTTACAGTACTAAAAGAAAACATCTGCCATACTAAAATACTGTACCCAGCAAGAAATTTACTTTAAAAATGAAAGCGAAATAATGAAACGTTAAGACAACTGAAAATGAAGCTAATTTGTCCCTGGAGAACAACACTAAAAATATGAAAGAATTTTTCAGACATAAGGAAATACCATAGGGAAGGTGGGGAATATAACCAAAGAGGAACAATAAAAAGATAACTGGGTATTTTAGTTTCCTGGGCTGCACAAGTGAAAACCATGAAATGGGTCACATTAAACAATGAGAATTTATTTGTTCATGGTTTGAGGCTGGGAAAAAGCCCAAAGCAATCATTGGTCCTTAGTTTGTCATATGGCAAGGCACAAGGCAGAGTCTCCTGGTCTCTCCCTTCTCTTCTGGGTTCCACTGAATTTCAGCTCCTGGCTGCTCTCTCTGCGGCTTTATCTCGCTCACATCTGAATTTCATTCAGTTTGTAAAGGGCTTCATAATAGGGTGAGCCATACCTCAATTGAAGTAACCTCATCAAAGGGTCCAACCTACAATACAATGGGTTCATACCCACAGGAATGGATTAGCTTTAAGAACATGTTTTTCTGTGAGTACATACAGCCTCAAACCACCATTAGGCAATTTAAATAAATGTTGACCATATAAGATAATAGCAATGCTGTTTTGTGCACTTTAAAATATGTACAGTTTTAATATATATGACAACAATGACACACAATTTTGGAATGGGAAAACATTTTTCTGGTGAATTCTACCAAATATTTAAGGAACAGATTATGCACACGCTTGTAGAGAATAGAAAAAGAAGGTGACTGCCCAACTCACTTTATGAGACCACCATGACTCATGATCATGGTTGTAAAAATCTTAAATTACTAGCAAGCAATCTTTCAAAACACACACACACAGACACTATAGTTAAATGGGGTTTATTTCAGGAATATGAGGTGGTTTAACATTGAAGAGATCAATTAATGCAATTTGGCTTAATGGTGGTATAAAAGAGAAAAACCATATGATATGATCATTTCAACAGATGCTGAAAAATCATTTCATAAGATTCAACATTCATCCATGTCAAAATGTTCAGCAAATTAGGTACAAGGGAGAAGTTCCTTCATTTGATAAATTCTATCTACAAAGCAAAATGAAACAATTTTCAACAAATATTATATTAATAATGACCTTCTGTAACCTTACTCTCTGAAATTGAGAATGTTGTCTAAAAACCACTTCAATCAACATGGCCCTGGAGGGCTCAAACAGAGTAGCAAAGAAAAATAAGAAATAAAAAGTAGACTATTCAGAAACAAATAAAATGTTCACATTTACAGATCATGTGATTGTTTATATAGAAAACCCGAAAGAATTTAGAGGTGAATTATTAAAATGAAAATGAGCAAATTCCAGCTACATGCAATAGATGATTCTCAAAGTATTACACAGGAGTTACACTCAAAAGGACACTTAATGGCAGGGCAAGATGGTGGCATAGTGAGGTGTGGAATTTAGTTCATCCTCTAAAAGCAGCTAGTAAATAGCAAAGAACTGTAGGAAACAACTGCTGGGGGGATAGCAATGACTGGATACACAACATACACCAGTCTGGAATGGGAGAAATGGCTGAGATCCCAGACAGAACTGTAAATCTCCCAAACTGCAGAGGCTGGTGCCCCTCCCCCACAGGCATGGCAGACTGGTTACTGGAGGGGAAAGGAAACAGAGTTTACTATAAGCAAGGGCTTAGCTCAACCAAAGTCCAACTGCAGAATTAATTTAAAAATTCTGACTACTGAAAACGTGCTGAGCACAGATAAATCTGGAGTAAGCACTAAGGGAACCAGGAGTTTGTGCCCTAGCAGAGAGAGGACAGGGCTGGTGGAAAAAAATATCCAGAACTTTTTGAGTTGGGCAGCAGAAAATACTGGAAAAAGGGGCACATAGAGCCTGGGGATACATAACATAGAGCCACTTACCAACTCAAGCTCTTGACTGGCAAACTGAGGAGCAGGGTTATGGCTCTGAAAACGCTTTTGCTTTTTGTTACTTCTTAATAGCTCATTAGGTAGAACTGCAAGCACTCTCAGTTCTATCTTATGAGCACCACTCCAGACAAGGGTGGAATTAAGGTGTGCTGGTTTGAAGTGATGTATGTACCCTAGAAAAGCCATGTTTTAATCAAAATCCCATTTTGTAAAGGCAGAATGATCCTTATTCAATACTGTATATTTGAATCTGTAATTAGATCATCTCCCTGGAGCTGTAACCCAATCAAGAGTGGTTGTTAAGCTGGATTAGGTGATGACACGTCTCCACCCATTTGGGTTTCTGGAGTCCTATAAAAGAGGAAACATTCTGGAGAATGAGGTGATTCAGAGAGGTCAGAGCAGAATGACATAGCCATGAGAAGCAGAGTCTACCAGCCAGCGACCTTTGGAGATGAAGGAGGAAAATGTCTCCTGGGGAGCTTCATGAAACAGGAAGCCAGGAGATGAAGCTAGCAGATGATGCCGTGTCTGCCATGTGCCCTTCCAGATGAGAGAGAAACTGTGACTGTGTTTGTCATGTGCCCTTCCAGCTGAGAGAGAAGCCCTGACTGTGTTCGCCATGTGCATTCTCATTTGAGAGAGAAACCCTGAACTTCATCAGCCTTCTTGAACCAAGGTATCTTTTCCTGGATGGATGCCTTAGATTGGACATTTCTATAGACTTGTTGTAACTGGGACATTTTCTCGGCCTTAGAACTGTAAACTAGTAACTTATTAAATTCTTCTTTTAAAAAGCCATTCCATTTCTGGTATATTGCATTCCGGCAGCTAGCAAACTAGAACAGATGGCATGTCTGAGAGACAAAGTAACTAGTCAGGTGAAAAGGGTTAATTCCCTAAAAGGCATAACTTTTTCAAGAAAAGGGGGGTGGGAACCAGCGCAAGTGGAGGCCTTCCCTCAGGGAATTCAGGCTCCAGGGACTAGGAAACAGAAGCAATCAATACCAGGCTACTACCTCAGCCTCTGTCTCAATCACATCATTGGCAGGGAGAGGCTGCTGAAATTAAAGGCACTGCATCACTTTATGCTGGTAGGGAGCTATGGGATGACAAGTGCCACTTGCTGAGCAGGAGAGGAAAAGCACAGAGTTTAGAGGTTTCATAGGAAAGTGTGACAACCTGTTGGGCTGCACCCTTATGGAAAACTGATGCTGGCTACTCTCTCCTCCTGAGACATGGCCTGCCTGGTCTGGGGAAATCTGACTGGTGTTTATAATATCTGAGGAGACCCTCCCTGAAAAAAGTCTCCATATAGACAGGGAAAGAAACAGGAAAATGAGAACTGAAAAATTCTGATCAATTCAACAGACCCTATGCTAGAGGTCTAGCACATGTTGAACTGAATGTCAAAAAATAGTCAGAGAACAAAGCCATCCAGCAAGAAAACCCTAGGTAAAAGAGTGAAAAAAACCTCCAGAATAGACTAATTAAGGAAATCAAATGCTTAGACACCAGCAAAAAAGAGTCTTACAAGAAAATCAAAGATATGGCCCAGTCAAAAGAACAAAGACTTCAAATGAGATACAGAAGCTGAAACAACTAATTCAAAATTCTCAAACAGACATGCAAAATCTTATCAAAAATAAAATCAGTGAGGTGAGGGAGGATATAAAGAAAACATTGGGTGAACATAAAGAACTCAAAAGTTTAAAGAAACAAATTGCAGAACTTATGGGAATGAAAGGCACAAGAGAAGAGATGACAAAGAACAATGGAGACCTACAACATAGATTTTAGGAGGCAGAAGAAAGGATTAGTGAACTAGAGGACAGAGCATCTGAAATTTCACACACAAAAGAAAATTCAGGGAAAAGAATGGAAAAATATGATCAAGACCTCAGGGAAACATGAAGCAAATCAATATACATCTTATGGATGTCCCAGAAGGGAAGTGAAAATGAGCAGAAAGACTAATGGGGGAAAATAATCACTGAAACCTTCCCTTCTCTTATGAAAGACATAAAATTACAGATCCAAGAAATGCAGTGTATCCCAAACAGAATAGATCCAAATAGACTTACTCCCAGACACGTACTAATCAGATTGTCAAATGTCAAAGACAAAGAGAATTTTGAAAGTAGTAAGAGAAAAGCAATCCATCACATTCAAAGGAAGCTTGATAAGACTATATATGGATTTTTCAGCAGAAATGATGGAGCAAGAAGTCAGTGATATGATATATTAAAGATTCTGATAGAGAAAAACTGCCAACCAAGAATTCTCTACCCAGAAAATTGTCCTTCAAAAATGAGGGGGAGATTGATATATATTCAGACAAACAATCACTGAGAAAATGTGTGAATCAGAAACCAGTTTTCTAAGAAATATTAAAGGAAGCACAACAGGGAGATAGGAAAAAGCAGAAAAGAGAGGTCTGGAGAAGAGTGTAGAAGTGAAGACCATTAGTAAAAGTGAAAAGAGAAAAAAGTTAGATATGACATATAAAATCCAAAAGACAAAATGGTAGAAGAAAGTACTGCCTTTATAGTAACAACCTTAAATATTAATGGATTAAATTCTGCAATCAAAAGACATAGAGTGGCAGAATGGATTAAAACACAGGGCCCATCTATATACTGTCTACAGGAGATTCACTTTAGACTGAAGGACAAAAATAGGTGAAAAGTTGGGAAAAGATATTTCACATAAACAACAACTGGAAAAGAGCAAGGATATCTATACTGATATCTGACAAATTAAACTTCAAATGTAAAACAATTAAAAGAAACAAAGAAGGGCACTATGTATTACTAAAAAGAACAATTCGACAAGAAGACATAACAATCATAAATATTTATGCAATAAGTCAGAATGCTCCACAATACATGAGGCAAACACTGACAACACTGATAGACCATCTAGACAAAGGTTCTTTCAAACCAGCACAGATGATAAAAAATAGTCCATATTTTAAAACTTCAACTTCTGTGTGAGACCAAAAGTAAAGCTCTTTATTTGGTACACAATTTATATTTTGGATAGCACATTATCTAATTTAACTTGTATGGTCAGTTTATTGAACACCATAATTACATGGAATCTTGAATAGGGCATGAGATTTTGTAGGTTTGTCCAGAGTGATACCCCAATAAATCCCAGAGTGATTTGAACAGTGACTAAAAAAGTATTTGCAAAATCCCCTTGGGGAATGGCGAGAAAGGGGGAAAATTCAACTTTTCCATTTGGAGAATTCCTGATAGTCTTACAAGGAGTGGGGACAACTAAATAATAGGCTGAGCCCTCAGTCTTGGGGTTTGTTCATACAAAACTATATATACGTGCAAAGGATAGACTAAGCCTACTTAAAATCAGGCCTAAGAGTCACCCCCAGAGAATCTCTTTTGTTGCTCAGATGTGGCCTATCTCTCTCTCAGCCAACATGGTAAGCAAACTCACTACCCTTCCCCTCTCTGTGTGGGACATGACTCTCAGGGGTGTAAACCTCCTTGGCAACATGAGACAGAAATCCTAGAATGAGCTGGGACTGGCATCAAGGGATTGAGAAAACCTTCTCGACTGAAAGGGGAAAGAGAGAAATGAGATAAAATAAAGTGTCAGTGGCTGAGAGATTTCAAACAGATTTGAGGGGTTATCCTGGAGGTTATTCTTATGCATTTTATAGATATCCCCTTTTTAGTTTAAGGTATATTAGAGTGGCTGGAGGGAAGTGCCTGAAACTGTAGGAGCTATATTCCAGTAGCCATGTTTCTTGAAGATGACTGCATAATGACAAAGCTTTTGCCATATGACTGATTGGGAAAAAAAAAAAGTGAAAAAAGAAAAAAAAAAAAAGAAGAAGCCCAACATAGTTTTTATCAGGCTAAAATCAAGGTGCTGGTAGGTCTGCATTCCTTCCTGAAGGCTCTAAATGAGAATCCATTCCTTTGCCCTTTCCAGTTTCTAGAGGCCACCTGTATACACCTTTGCTCATGGCCTCCTTCCTCCATCTGCAAAGTCAGCAATGTTGACTTCCCAGCACCGACCCCACCACACTTCCATAATCACCGCTGCCTTGGATTCTGATGTCAGCCGGGAAAGGCTCTCCACCTTAAACACTCACATGATTAGGTTGGGCCTACCTGAATAATTGGGGATAATTTCCCCATCACAGGGTCCTTAACCTTAATAACAATTTGCAAACTCCCTTCTCCTATATAAGATCAAATATCACAGGTTCCCAAGATGGAGAGGTGGATACCTTTGGGGCCTTTTTTTCTGCTCACCCCAGAAGTAGAGGTAGAAATAGAAAGACAAGGAAATATGCAAAATAGTCACCTGCTTTTGATAAACAGTCTGGACACCTCTTGGTAGCCTCTACCTACTTGCTGAATTAGATTTCCACCCAAATCCCTTCACATATCATGATCACCTAAGCCAGGCTTGTGATTTGGACATGACATTCTTCAATTCAGGCCCCTCTTGAATCTGTTCTCTAGTTCCCATCTTGCTAAGTGTGACTTTTTCCCTCTTCCCAGGGCCTTGGGGCTGAGAGCTCTTTAGCTAAAAAACTTTATATCAACTCTGTCTTTGGTCATGTACAATTCTGTGGTTTTGTGAACAGAACCATATCTGCTCTAAGAAGAATGGGCGGAAATGCACAGCAATCTGGTTGATCAGGCACTCACTGTATGATCTAGTTGTACTGCCAATAAAGCACAGTTGTATCACTGTAGGATCTGAGTTATACTGTTAATAAAGCATATATCAAGTACAATTGTGTTTTTTTTTTCCTATCTGGAAAAATACGTATGGCTATTTGAGCCTTTAGTCACATTCTTTTATGTGATGAGTAATTAGTGAAGTTCTACCTAAAAGTCATGTTCTCACCTTAACCTAGCTGTCAGTCTACTACCTACTTACACCTTAGCCTAGCATTAGCTCTGTTCCCACTCAGCTCCCATCTCTTATAGTCTCACCAGATCGCCCACAGATGTTCCCCAAAATCATATGTGCAAATTATACACAGGGTGGAAGAGATGTATTTCAAGAACTATGTTTTGAGAAGCCAGTTCCATCTGCATAACAGTATGAAGTCCAACATAAACAACTCTATAAAAAAAGTCAATGTTCAATTATTCCTTTCAAAGCCCTTAGTAAGCTGTAAGGAATTATAAATCTCCCTTCACTTTTAGAGCCAATAGAATACACTGAGTAAAAGCAACAGCCATATTTCTCTTTCTTTCAGACTGTGAAAAAAGAGGCCGATTAAAATGCAAGATGAATATGCAATATTTTGGTTCTAAAAATCCAAATTAACACAATTTCTTTGCTATATTTTTTGTTTACTTTCCTTAAAATAAATGAGATAGCATGTGTATATATGTGTGATGTGAGAGAAGAAGAGAGAGAGAGAATTCATTCACAGATTCAATAGTACTTTATCTTTTGAAATTAAATTCAAAACTGTAGAGTATCCTATACCCTGATCAACCAGACTGCTGTACATTTGTAACCACTGTTATTGGAGCAGACACAGTTCTGTCTACAAAATCACCATAGGATTGTACATGACGAAAGACCCTTCAGTTGCGGATGAAAATAAAAACACTTTATAAATTTGCTTTGAATTTTCCAGACCTCCACTTAAGGATCTGAGTTATGTAAACAGGTCATCGTTAAAATTAAAGTGGATGACATTATCACACATAGTGACTGAGTTTTGGATCTACAATGACAATTCCCTCAAGTCCTCTTGACTTCCACTGTTAAGTCTCTAAACTGTCTGTGAGCTGCATGATATTTGATCTAGGACCATCCAGCCTGTCCTTCCAGGTTCTTTTCCTCACTGTATCTTTAAACTCCCTGCAGCAGTGATGTGACTAGAAATGAACACTGTGCTTTTAGATGTAACCAGCAAGTAGCTCTGAATTTTTTATCATGTTTTCCTCAACCTTCTTCCACACTTTTTCTCTTAGTTATTCCATCTGTCTCTCAAGCTATGTATATATACAGTTGTTTCAGCATCTTTGTCACAGATCAGCAAACCATGATTATTTTTCAAGTCAGCTAATGGTTTATCTGACTAGATGAATGTTCCATATTTGTTTCGTCTTGACATTTCACCCTCATTAGTTGCTTTACATTAATCAATTCATTCATGCATTCAATAAAAATTTTATTTAGCCCCTCTTGGGAGTCAGCCTTTGTTCTAGGTATATAAGATTCAAAAGTTGGCCCAAAGAAACTCTATTCTTACACCCATAGAGGTTACAGTCTGGTGGGGGAGAATATTAGTGAAATGACTGTGCAAAGAATGCTAATTACAACTGTAAGAAATACCCTGGAAGGACAAGTTGATATGGGAATGTACAACAGTGGCATTCAAGGAAGCCCTGAAGAACTGACTTGATATACAAGCATCAGCTGAGGAAGAGATGGGATGGGTGCATTGCAGGCAGCAGAACTCATATGCACATATTCTCTGTTGGCAAGAAGCACAGACTGTTTGAGAAATTGAAGTGAATCATCTGTGACTGGTGTACAGAGGCCAAAAGAATGGGGATGGCAGATTATGCTGGAGAAGCTGACAAGGAGGTACGCATGGAGGATGTTACAGGTCTCCTTAAGTACTCATTTCTCATCCCAAGCACACTGAAGGTCTTCATCCAAGGACTGGTGACATTCAATTTTCGTGTCCCTCTGTCTGTTGCTCTGTCTTTATTTATGGCCCAGGGATGTGTGTGTCACGAATAACAATTTTAAATAGACAACTCACAGAACTTCCATAACATCAGATACTTTGGATTTGCAATAGAGATCTTCTGGATCGGATTCATAAGCTGCCTCCCCCTAAAGGGTGCCTGCTGTTGGCTATATCCATAATATATCATTTAAATGGTGGTATTCACAGTCCCTTTCCCCACCGCTTCTTGAGCAAAATGGAGAGGGTCTCGGGTGTTAGGGAGCCAGGCCTCAGAAAGGGTGCACAGCACAGAGGGCTCCTCATTTTATAATACTCATTTCTGCTTGGGGGTCTTTCTTTTCTTATCCATCCTCAAAGATGATAAAACTGCTCTGATGTAACACCTCTTGTGACCTCATAGAAGAAGGCTTTCAAAGGTGATTGAATATTCCCTAAGAGTCTACTTTGGGCAAGGCCCTGGGCTGGATGCCCTGGGAGAACAGTAAGTAGTAGTTGCTTGAGAGAAGATTAAACTTAATAGGGAATTTGGAACATAAGCAAGTGACTAAGAATGTGACAATCCATAAGGCTATCTGAGGAATATGAACAGCCAGCTCTGAAGGGCAGCTGGGCCACAAAAAGCTCAGCAGAAATGAGAGCCTCAAATGCCAAGAGGCTGGTACTCAATGCATGTAAGAAATCTGCAGTTTAGTCCTCCCCTGCCCCTCTTGCTGTCCATTTTACACTTCAAAATGCATCGGCCACATTTGGACAAGCCTTGGCTTGCCTCTCATTTCTCTAAGCATCTGTCGGTTTCTAAGAAAACTAGGCCATGATTCCTTATGTTCTATTGTGCCCATAAGCCAGAACAGAAGGCCTAGGTCAGCCAGCCAAAAGCCAGGCATAACTCCAGAAGAATTAAAGAATCAAATGTCGAAAGAAAACCATAAAGGGCGGTGCGACGGTGGCTCAGTGGCAGACTTCTTGCCTGCCATGACGGAGACCTGGGTTTGATTCCCAGTGCCTGCTTTGCTAAAAAAAAAAAAAAGGAAAAGAAAGAGAGAGAAAGACAGGTATAATTATCCTACCTTATTAGCTTAAAAATGCAGAACACACAATTTTATATAGAAAAGAATAAATATGTGCAGGCTCTGAATTTCTGTAAATTAACTGAATATGGCTCTCTCCACATATCTCCCAAACCTACAGAGATCAACAAGGAGAGGAAATAAAACCACCCCTAATTCCTGTCTACAGCATAACTAAGAGACTGAGAATGTTACAAATCTCCATTTACACAGAGAAAGGGGAATAAAAATCGGAAACCTGCAGAGCCAGCATCGGATGCCTTGTGGAGCTGAGAGTCAGGTGGAAAATATGTGGAAAAGGCAGCAGGGCCCTGGCAGTAACAGAACCCAGGTGAAATTATTCCTAGAAATTATTCACCCTCTGAGGAGCTAAATACTGGGAAAAGTCTATAAACTGGTGGATCAAACTACTGTTACTGGGGATTTAAAAGTAAGAGTCTTGAAGTTACCAGGTCCAGAGACAGAAAAGTTCTACTTTGGGAGAGGGAGGTGCTTGGAAGAAGGAGATGCTCTTGAAGCTTGGGTAATGAAGCTAAAGAAGGAAGCAAGTGTTGAAAATTAGGGGTCCATCAGAAAGGAAAGAAAAGGCACATCCTTGCTCCTTCTACATCACAGGCAAAAAGAAAAGGTATCACTTATTTTAAAGAAAGATGCTTCACTATATCAATAAAAGACAGTGCCCTTGAACCAAGAAACTGTGGAAACAGAGTGGACCTCCCTAAAACCTTACCCCTGCCTACACAGAATTACCTGTTGTGACTGGTCCAGGAAACTACAAAACATTTCTAAATTGAAAGAGCAGAGAACATCCACACAGAGTCATAATAAGACTTTGGAAAATAAGAATCAAAATATATGAGCTTGAGAAATCCCTCTCCCCATCTCAAAAACAACTACAAAGCACAAGAAACCTGTAGCACAACCGTAAAACTGAATTAGACACCTATAAAAACATCACTTAAAAATATTTGAAAGCACCTCTAATCAGAATTCCAAAAGCTGTAAAATAAATGGACACACCCACAACAAGATGTTATTGAAATAACAGTTTATTATTCCTGATCCGATATAACAGGAAGTACACAATACCACCATGCAGCATTCTTTTCAAAAATGTTTAACCTGCATCTAATCATGAAGAAATAATTAGACAAATCCAGAATAGTGAGACATTCTCAAAGACAACTGGCCTGGACTCCCCAAAAATGTCAATGACCTGGGGACAAAATGAGGTATAATGCTAAATTAATAGGGACTAAAGAGATATAACAAACACATGAAATGTCTGGCCATTTATTGGATCTTGGATTGGAAAAGAAATCAGCTATAATGGATTTTTTTTTTAAACAAGTGAGGACATTTGAATATGGCCTGAACATTAAGATAATTTATGGTATCAATGTTAAATTTCTTGGGTTGCGGTATTTTACTGTGGTTATATAGGAGAATGTCCTTTTTCTTAGGAGATAAAATATTTATGGAAATGCACCAATCAACAACAAAGGTTGTTTCCCAGATGGTTAGAAGGCACCTCCCCATCCCTATTTTAAAAAGTGCACTTAGATAATCTCTCCCTCCCCTAATTTGTATTAAAGATTAAATGAGATTTTGGTTATAGTGTGAAATGCCACTATGTTCAGAACCTGGGATTAGTTGGGAGTTATTTTCCCAGGTGGTAAAAATTCAATTGGCCTTTAATAGAAGATATTGTAGGGCAGGTTCTAGAAGGAGGGTAAAGGGACAAAACATATTCCATTTATAGGACAATGCCACATAAATCAGCATATGAACAAAGTCAACCTTGGGCCTGGATTGAGAAAGAAAATTAAAGAAAGCTTTTGCTTCACACAGAAAGGGATGTGCTGGGGGAAGATGGAAGAGCGGAAAGGGTTAGTCAGCTTTTCTGTATTAACAGTCATTTTGTCCATGGGCTCTGAATCCCAGTTCTGCATATATCTGCATCTGTGGCTTTGGAAAAATGGAAGTAATAACAGTTCCCTTATTGGGTAGTTACAAGAAATAAATAGGCAATGTACTTAGAGTTGTTCCTGCAACACAGCATCATGCATTGCGTTAGCTATGGTTTTTCCCTTAGATCTTGGGCTCCAGTTCATTGCATGGCTTTCTGCCATTTGGTCTCACAGCTGGAGAGGAACAAGCTATGACCCTAACAGAATTTAACCCTGCAATTTTGGAATCATCATCTCCAGTGTTTTGAGGTATGGGGGATGAATTCTTTAACAGTAGGACCATGGATAATTTCTATGTTCTCCTCTGTAGTTATGTTATTTTCCACATTTCCTACAATAAGGCAGTGTTAATTTGATAATTAAAAATAAAGAAAAAGAAGAAAAGAAGCAGAAAATGACTAACAATGCCCCTCTTCCCATCTTCCCACTGCAAAGTGGAGATAGTGGTAGAGAGAAAGGATTATTCGTTTTGTTTTAAACAAGAAGAACATCAATCAGCCAAGGGCAGAAGTTCTCTGGAGCCTCCACAGCCTCTGCTCTTGCATTGTCCTGCCCAGGCAGACAGAGGATATTGCAACTGGTTGCTCAGTTAGGGGAGGGAGATGTAGCAGAAAACCAACCAAAAATAGAATAAAAAACAAAATAAATAAGTAAATGGACTAGATTGAATTTAGTGAATTATTCTGATGAACACATACACGCTTAAGCAGGAAAACAAGAGGAGATCAACAACTTTGGATGTTTGTTTAATGTAGATTTATGGACTTCATTATGAAAACACATTGATTAACAATAACTTACTTCTAAACAAAAGTCAGTTTACACTCAGAGGTGAAAATAAAAGTGGTAAACACTTGAGCAGTCATTTCATAGTGCCAGGTTTCAGGATACTAGCTCCCTAAATTCTTCATTCTTAATTTAGTCCACTTAAAAAGGACAAATTGAGGAGGGAGTATAGTAGAAAAAAGTTATTCAAAAATTAAATACAGAGAGCATCTGACCCAGTAACTACCACGTTGACTGCTGAATTTATCTGCATTTCTATGTAATCCCTGGTTGATGAGGTCCACAGATTCTTAGAGTAGGAAGGGACCTTAAAGTACATTCAATGCAATATTATGCAAAGTGAGTATTAAAATATGTAACATAATTGACAGACAATCAGGCCCCCCAGACCTGCCTGTGCTACTCTGATCCTACCAAAATCTGTAATGATAAAATTAGCTACCATTTAGCAACATTTGTGTGCTAGGAAGTGTGCTGGATTTCTTTCTTCTTTTTTTTTTTGGCCTGGTTGAATCACAGCACTTGATTTTTTTCCTTTATGCTACTCACCACAATTTGTAATACTTTCTTACTAATGTAAGAAGTAAGCAATGTAAGTAATAGTACCATATTGAATGTAAACATATTGAAAGGGGTTGTATAGACCTATGGGTTCCACTGGTTAACACTAGAAATATAAATAAGTTCTTGCATGAACTACTTCCAAAGGTATGATTCTTACACAAAGAGTGTTTAAATTCAGGGTATAGGGGGAAAACGGCTATTCATGCTATGGGCTATGTTTAACAGGAAAACATCAGCACTACCACAGCAACAGCAGGGGTAAATACTGGGGGGAGGGGCAAGAGTTAAGGGGAGGTTTCGATTTCCTATTTGTTGAGGGTGTGTTTATTGGTTATCTTTCTCTTGGGAACAATTAAATGATCTAAAATTGAGAGTATTGATGGACTGTGGACTTTGGACATTATACATGATGCCTACTGAATGCAGGTGGCTGAAGGATGCACTGACTGAGAAGTAGATTGGTAAATGATGGTGGATACATACGATTGAATATTGTGCTGCTACAAAAAGGAACTAAGTCGTGAGGCACATAACATTGCGAATGAACCTGTGGGGCATTTGGTGAGGCAAAATAAGCCAGAAACAAAAGAGCAATTATTATATGGTCTTATTTAGAAAATGCTTATAAGAAAACAGGGGCCTAGATTGTAAGCTCTTATAGCAGTCACATTTTGTTCAGAGTGGTAATTATTATTTCTGGATTTTTAGGGGAGGCTTTATGTATCTATAACCTGGTACTCAGAGATCAGAATGAAGGCAATCAGCTGAGGATTAAGGTAATTCAGAAAACAGGAGTAAGGAAGACATTGTTTATATTTTAGAACCTCACCTAGTCTTTGAGATCAAAGGAAGAAAGGTTTATTTTGTCCAGAACCTAAATTTTCTGTAGCTCATAATCTAATTCAACCTGTCTAGATAGCTCATTTAAACAATCGAAACACAGGAAGCCCAGAATAAAAATGAGGGCCTTTAATTCTGTACAGCTTAATGTAATGCCTGGATATATCCCAGAATATATTAAATAGATAATCAAAAAGTACTGGCGTTTTTGCATGAGGAAGAACAAAGGAATGTCATTACTGCAGGGTGTTGAAAATAGATGGTAATTAATATTTTAAAAATTTAACTTATGTGTGAGAATAAAGCAAAAAATGTTTATTTGGTACAAAATTTATATTTTGACTAGTACATTTCCTAATACTACCTATGTAGACAGTTTAATTGAATACTATATGTACATGGAATCTTAAGTACGGCATGAGACTTTGTTGGTTTGTCCAGAGTGATGCCCTGATAAATCCCAGAGTGATTTGAACAGTGAGTAAAAAAGTATTTGCAAAGTCCCCTTGGGGGAATGGTGAGAAAGGGGGAAAATTCAACTTCCCCAAGTTGAATTCTTGATCTTCTCACAAGCAGTGCGGACAACCAAAGCTATAGGGTGAGCCCCCAGTCTTGACGTTTGTTCATATGAAACTTAACCCCACAAAAGATAGGTCAAGCCTACTTAAAATTAGGCCTAAGAGTCACCCCCAAGAAAACCTCTTTTGTTGCTCAGATGCGGCTTCTCTCTCCAGCCAACACAACAAGCAAACTCACCACCCTCCCCCTGTCTATGTGGGACATGACTCCCAGGGGTGTGGACCTTCCTGGCAACATGGGACAGATATCCTAGAATGAGCTGAGACTCAGCATCAAGGGATTGAGAAAAACCCTAGAATGAGCTGAGATTCAGCATCAAGGGATTGAGAAAACCTTCTAGACCAAAAGGGGGAAGAGTAAAATGAGACAAAATAAGTGTCAATGGCTGAGAGATTCCAAACAGAGTCCAGAGGTTATCCTGGAGGTTATTCTTATGCATTAAATACATATCACCTTTTTAGAAAAGATAAAATGGAGAGGCTGGAGGGAACTGCCTGAAAATGTAGAGAAGAAATTCCTCATGTTATTGAGGAATGAAGTTCCAATATAGATCTTAGATGTTTTGCTTTCCTCTTACTCACTAAGGTAACCAAAAATATCAACCAACATTCATGACGAAGCTATTCATTCTTCAATTGTAACCATAGTTTGGCTACAGATAGAAGAGTTTGGAAAAAGTCTATGAAACCATCCTGTGGGAATCAATTGGCTGTATGGAAGTCACAGCAAAGTGTATTGCATATTTATTGCTGTTTGTAAATTGTGTGCTGCAATCCTTTATAGCAGTTAAATTCATACACTTAAACATTTTGTATATGCACATTTTTAAGGGTGGCAGTTTTAAAATATTTACCAGCACAGCACTGATTTAAACCCAGTCTCTCTGTTTTGTTCTTACTTCAGTGAAACAAAATCACGCTTTCTCTTTAAAGTGGTGGTGTAGGTTAATTGTGTTGTACGAGTCTTTTAGGTTTTTTAGATGCTGTCTTTCAGGGCGACTGAGCTGACCCAGGGAATGTTTGGATTTGTGTATTTAGAATCAACAGCTTATTACAACTGAAAACTTGTTGCCTTTACAGGAAAAAAATTTCTAGTTTCCCTATGAAGGGGTTTAATAGTGGGCAAGGTCAGTTTTAATTTTAGTTTAGACACCAAGCTTACAAATTTCATAGTGGCTTCTATTTTTTTTTTTTGCTTTAACCAAACGAGAGAGTGAGATTTCGTTATGGCAGATGGTTTATAATATTAGTCACATTAGCCACACCTACTAAATGTCTTGTACTCACTACCTCTTTGACATGGGCTTTGTGCTGCTTGACAGAGTCAAACTTACCAATTGATTTGCTGTTTGCCTCCTTGCATGGTTATAGATTTTCAGGCTCTGGGCCTCCATTCATTCTGAAAGGGTTTGCACCCCCATTTCTAAGTGCCCAGCACCTACCCCCTTCCTTTGAGGTTCAGTACAGCTACCTCCTCCCTGTCTTTCTGCCCCTAACCCATTCAATATGAAAAAAAATCTGTACCTTTCTCTGAATCCCCTTAAGACTCTAATCATCTCTCTCTTTTGACACCAGTCCTATTTCTCCCTTATTCACTGTTACATATGTCTCTGGATTTCATTCTCCTTGAGGGCAGAGTACCTTCCTAATTTATCTCTAAATTCTACCATGTGACTAGTTTAATACCTGCAAATGGTGAGAACTTAAAATATGATATACATATAAATGAATATATGGTATGTCTAATTATCACTACTGATACCATCACTAACATCATACTACAGCTTTGGACACCGGACTCAGGCTTTAGTGAGTGGACCAAGAACTCTTCAGTGCAGTATGGTGTAGGAGCATTGTCCTGTGGATCAGGAGTAAGTAGATTCTCATCTCAGTTCAGTTCTGTCCATTGAATATGATGTTGGGCTAGTCAACCTCTCTGGGCTTCAGTTCCCTCATCTGTAAAATGTGTGTGAACATGGGAAGAAGCCTGAGCCTCTTTGTACCTCTAAATGTCGGTAATTCCACAATGCTGGGCAAAAAGTCCCCATGGGCTGAGCTGGGTTCCTATAGAAAGGCAGAGCTCCAGGCAGAGCTTTGCCATCTCTAACTCCCTTCTTCGAAACCCAGGGACTCTCTTCCAGCAATGGGCTAAGTTCCCTCTGACAGGTCTGTCTCAGTGAAGGGTTAGTGAGTTCAAAAACATCCAGTTATTCCACACTGGTGACTGTATGGACTGGAAGATTATTGCTTTCTTTAGACTCTGACAATGGTGACTATTTGGAAGTTGCAGAGAAAAAAAATCAAGGCCAATGAGCTCCAGAACTGAGATTCGAATGGTTTTTCCCTTGGCAAGTCACTGTTGGAGAGATGCTCCAATTCATCCACCCCGCAGATCTTGGGTGACACAGGACTGTTGACCTCAATTACAGAGGCTGGAAACAGAGACCCAGAATAGCAGGAGGCACAGCTAGAAAGGCCCTTGCCTAGCCAAACATTCGATTTTACACTTGAGGAAACTGGAGCACAGAGAGGCCAAAGGACTCCTCCAAGGTTATGGACTTAGTCGAAGACTTAGACACTCCACCTTTCCTGGAGTTCTAGCTTATATATATTCTACTCTTATACCAGCCCCACCATGGACCAGCATCACTGTCAGGAAGAAGCATCTCTGATGGCAAAAGTCGGGCACACACAGGCAATGTTCAGAATGGCCTTTTTTCCTTCCCAATTCTCAAATACAGTTTGATAAAGACTATTGGAGAGAGATGAAGTTGGTTTTCAGAAGAAAAAATTCCAATCCTCAACTCCCATGAGAATAGCAAATCTTTTTTTTTTTAAATGTATATTCTGTCCTTGCTGAATATAATTATTCTGGAACAATAATCAACTAGTATCTCAGAGCCCTTTTTCTTTCTTTTTATGGCTTAGAACAGAACTAGCAACACAACTCAGACCATGGGTTACCGGAAACAGTTGTTTTATTTCCTGTAATGGATCTACCTGATGCAGATGTCAGCCACTGGACTCTGAGTTCCTTGAGAGGAGTGTAGTCTCAGGAAGGAGCTGATCCAGGGCCTGGCACTTGGAAAACACTCAAAACATTGTGTGGATGAGTCCAGAAAGTGTCATACTGGTGATCACACAGTCACAGAATATTTAGTGGAATATGAAGTGGCTCAGCAATAGTTATCTGTAGTAGTTTGGTTCAGGTGTCAACTTGGCCAGGTGATGGTGCCCAGTTGTTCTATTGCTGTGGACTTAAATCATCAGCATGTGAAATTCATCTATGGCTGATTATCTCTGCAGTCAGCTAAGGCGAGGGCCTTCTGCAATGACTGAGGTTTAAAAGGAGAAGTCAGAAGTGAAAAAAAAACAGCTCAGCATAGCTCCAAGGAGCTCAGCATGGCCCAGCACAACACATTCAGAGCTCAGAGCTGACACAGAGCCAGCTTATGGAGACTCAGAAAGGAACTGCCTCAGGGAAAGCCATTCAAACTCGAAGCCAGGAGAGAAGCCCAGCAGATATCCCCAGGTGTCTTCCCAAGTTAGCAAATTTATAACTAAATAAATCTCTTTTATAAAAGCTAATCCATCTCCGATGTATTGCATTCTGAAAGTCTTAGCAAACTACAACATTATCCTTTAAGAAATGATGATAAGTTTGATAATGAATGATCCAGGAAGGGAATTTGAGATTCTTGAGATGTTTTGGAGGAGGGACATAGGTAAATACTCTTGATCATATTCACTATGGTGAGAGTAGTTATGTAGAAGAAGGAAGAGTGAGAAACTTATTCTGATTTACATTCTTCTTACTTCGACAATATAACATATTGTATTTCAATAGTTATCACTCTCCTTTAACTCTTGAAGGAAATGATGTGCAGGAGGATTTGGCGTTTTTAACACTGAAACATGGTGCCATTCTGGAATTCTAAGCTTTCAAGGTTGGTGTGGCTGACAGTGCTCTCGCCAGAAGGTCCGTTTTCACTGGAGGGACACCGAGGAGTCAGAGGACCCACAATGGAGCCCTGAGAAGAGAAAGCAGGGAGTTGGTCGCTAAGGTCAGATGAGCGTAAGGGACTTAGAAACTGCCCTGTGACAGGCAACTGCTGTGTATCACTTCAGGTCCTCTCCTTGGCCACATACTTGCCAACCTCCCTTGCCTCAAGTTGGGAACCACATGGCTGAGCTCTGGTTGATGAAATATGTGAGGAAGTGTGGTGAGGCATTTCCAAACCTGGCCATAAAACCACGTGGCGACCACCTTTAGCTCTCTCTTCTCTTGACATAGCAAACTTGTGGGCCAGAAAACGGAAGATGGCCATCTGACTCATTTTGGACTTGGAGTGATGAGAAATAAATCCTTATTGGGTTAAACAATCGATATTTTGGAGTCTGTTACTGAAGCATAGCTTACCCTATTCTGATTTTTCTTCTGATCTATCAATCCTACCTCATCTGAGGATGACAAGGGGCAGGAATGTAGGGCAGGAGACTTCTGCAGAATTAAATATTTTACATTTGTCTGGAGATTCTCTTCTGCTATCCTGTTTAGGGATAAGAACATGTTGGCATAGGGTAGAGGAACATGAGAGAACTTACATACATGCCCAAACTCTCTCTGCTATTTTAATATTTTTCCAAGGTACTAATTTCTGCCAATTGTTTCTACTTTTCTTCTATGATTTATTAGGTAAAGCCCTTAAAAAATAAAACTTTTAAAGTGAATTAAATATTTCAGATGTTTTTGAGCTACAAACTTTTAGTATTTTTATAATGTTCTAATAATCACTATCTAATATCAACTTGAACAAATCCATCATTTCAAGTTTATTTATTTAGTTTAGAAAGTTTAATGTCTACTGATTTACTGATATATATATATATATATATACACACACATATTCAGTAGGGCATTTTTAAAAAGCTATACAATATAGCTCCGGGGCCAGCATTTAGCCTAATGTTCAACGAAAAAATAAAGGAGTTCTGAATCTGATTGCATTTTTGTTCTCAAAGTTAATTTGCTATTAATAAATAAATTATTGTTATGAATATAAATTGTTACACATACAGATTGGACCCATGGATCTCTATGAGTAAATAAAAATGTGTTTGTATTTGAATAAGTATTTCACAAAAGGAAGTGGGACTCAGCTAATGCTCCACATACTAAACTTACGTTTCATATCTATCTAAATTAACTGTGTGATCGGGGAGGACACCTACCTACTCATTCAAAGATAGGTAGTGTCATTTTAAAATAGTTGTTACATGTACAAAAAAATATGTGTGTGTTTATTCTTACATACACTGAGTGCATCCTTAAACTTAGACACAAAAGTACAAATACAAAGTCACCTAAAATTCTTAGATGAAGACATTTAAAATATTAAAAATAAACAATGGCAACTTCAACATTTTATCATCTACAAATCACTCCGGACCACTGTTGGGAAAATGCTCACAAGGCAACTTGGGTTGGAGGCATTTTTCTTCTTTGACTTTTCCAATACAGCTTTGTATTAGCACGTTCAGTAAAGCAAGTAACATTTCAACTCGATTACTTGGAACCATCCTTGGCCTTCATTTCATCCCAGTTGGAGTAATTACTTGTCGCTAACACAAAGAACTAAAAACAACCTTAAATTCTGTGGTATTATTATGTAGTTTGGGAATCAGATCCTCCTCAATTCTCTTAAAACGACACCAAAACTCCATTGCTTTCTGTTTTGTCGAATTCAACAGTCAATCTGGTGTTTCTCAGTGAAAACTCACTTAAAACACAATATCGGGCCTGGCCTGGTGGAGGAAATGGGTGTGTTGCCCTGGGAATGAGGTTAGGGATAAATAATAATAGTGGAGGCGAAGAATATACTTTCAATATCTAAAATACATCAGAATTGGAGAATGTAGCTTTTATTCTTTTAATAGAAGCACTGAAAAATAGAAGCCCTGTCGGTGCACTGAAAAATAGGAGCTTTTATTTAAGCAATTGAAGTAGCAGCTCTAAAATTTAGCCACAATCACTGGATAATTTTGTTGTTTTCTCTGAATTTAGGTGGAAACTCTGAATATTAACTCATATAAATTCAAATCAATCATTTCTGCACACTGAGGATTCATCTCTGTATTCATAGTATTTATGGTAAAATGGAACAGGGTTTTTCTTTGCCTTATTCCTGGAATCAATAAAAAAAAACAACAGTAAAAGGCAATTTTTTTTTTCTGTGAATACCTAAATGACTTCACAGCCATTATTTCACTCAGAGGAAAAATTATTCTTATATCACAGCGAGGGGGAGAGAAAGCATGGCTTCTATTAAGACTAATGGAAGTTGGGATGCAAAGTTCAGTTGTCGGGAAGGAAATGATTTGCCAAGGGCCTGGAGAACTGTGGGAAATTTACTAATTAGTTCTTCCTGAACCAAGGAGCTTGTTTTACTCTCTCTCCTTTGTGAGAAACTAAAGCACAGGACCATATATGTTCCTGAAAAAGGGTAAATTAACTATCTTCCATAAATTAAAAAAGATGGCAAAGGTAATACAAGCTTCAGTATATGCGGTTTGTGTTTGCCCTTCTTCCACAACACAGGACATTCAAATCTACAAAATGTAGAACGTGTCACACTTACAAAATAAGGAAGATAGAGTTCTGATTTATTAGCTGAGTTCGCCTTGGGAGATCAGAACCCAGGCACATTTTTGCTACTTTCCATTCTCTAAAATTATGCTGCTGCCTAATGAAAACATTGTTGTGACACAGCCTTTTTAATCTTCCTTTTTTCTCTCACCAATACCACCTCCGGGGTTGCAAATCCACTTTATTGGAAACCATAATCTTATACTTAAAGAACGACTCAGCCTTAACCGTGGGCCCTTTGGACCCCTTTTATCAAGCCTGGATGGCTCCCCAGACCCTTAGGCTGTCAGAGTGAGACGGGACTCGGGTCGGCATGGCGGGGGCTTTCCACAGGATGAAATAAAACGCCTTTCGACCGGCCACTCCCCATGCCCGGCCCACCACAAAACCATTTTACTCAGCACTCTGGCAATGTCCTGCGCGAGCGGAGCAGCCAGTGCCAGCCACGGTTTCCCCGGACGGTCAGGCCCGGGCTGGCCCAGGGTGGCCCAGGTCCCACGGCGGCCCCCAGCCCCCCACCAGGCTGCACCGGTGCCTTCTCGTTTCAGCTTCCAAGCCTCTGACATTTTGAAAGATGGCCAGACCTTTTGTTTAAGTTGGTTTTACTCAATTTGCTAAGCTTCAAATGTAAGGAAAACACAATTTTTCCTCAGGTGAATTCTGAGGAGAAAAAGCTATAACTACAAATCCAGAACAAACGCTCGGGAAGCAGAGGTGGCAGAGGGACGTGGAGAGCAGTTTCTGAGGGACAGCGACGTCGCCAGGCCGCAGGCTAAGGGCACAGACTCTGTCTGCTGTTCCCCTTACAGCTGCCCCTTCATCTGGGCAGCTGATCACAGAAGACGTGCCAGTTTATCTTAACAAATGAATTCTTCCCAAATGCTCATTCTTCAAATTACAATTCATTCATTGCTTATCAGTAAACATGGATCAAATACCAGCTATATACCAGACGCTGTTCAGGGCATTGGGGATAGCACAACAAACAGAACAGACAAAAATCCCCATGCTCAGGTGACTTTCATTCTGGGCGGTGGGGAGGAGGCACGGGATAAATAATTAGGATAAGAGATGGGGACAGTCTAATTTATCCTTGATATCCTAATACCTTTCTGTACTCATTCCCTTTGAGCCTGCCATTAGATGCATGTCCTTTACTAGGTAATACTTCATTTTTCATACTCCGTTATAATGACTATCACAATTCTAATCTCCAGACTGTCTTGACCTGTAGACTATTCGCTGTGGAACGATTCTACGACCAATAAAAAGAGCCATCTATTTCTTTTTTTTAAAAAAAAAAATGAAAGCCATCCCAAAGGAATTGTTGTCAAAGTTGTCAGTAAGAACTAGGACAAGTTTAATTCTAGATTTCTGGCACCGTGGTCATGCTCCTGTGTCCCTACCAAGATGAAAACTATCGCCTGGGGTGGTCTTAGGGGAAGAGCAACCTCAGGCCAACACAGCTGTGCCCTCTTTTGATCTGCCTGACACTCAGCCACACCAAGCCTACGACCACCTAATACCTTATCCACAGCGCTCTTGCATCCTACATGTGCAAACCCATACCCAACCTTTGTAAAAGAACTCAATATTCAGGTACAGTTGTACTCCAAAGAAATCCCACACCACTGGAAATGCGTCTTAACCAAATCTTGGTTTCTAACACGCTTTTACAATTTATAAGTAGCTTTCCTGAATTAGATATCATGTCTTGTCACAACACTGAATTAAAAGCTCGAATTATATATTGCGACACCAGGGGAAAAAATGGAAGTAGGTATGAGAAAACAAGCAAGAAATCATTCCTATCATAAGGAAAGCATCCAGTGAAGAAGAATAGGTACATTCTTTCTCCATTCTTTCTCTCGTGTTACACAGATATCCTTCTCCCCAAACTGTTATAAAGAAGTGTCGTAAGCAGGGGGCCTTGGATGCTTTTGAAAATGCTTCAGAATTGCAGGGTGTGCAGCAGAAGTAAAGATGTCACGCTGTAGGGTGTGGAGGGCTGTCGCGGAGAAGGTATTTACCCATTAGGGACCCTTATAACGCCATCAAATGTGAAGCTTCAGTACAATGCCTCCACACTTTAATTCTCAATTTCCCTCTTTTCTATGATTGTTTTTCACATGACCCACAGCAAAGCATCTGTAGTCAGAGAATCTAGGTTCTTTGCAGTTTGTTTACTGATCAGCCAACCAACCTCTGGTCCAAAATAGGTTAATGTTCGATTCCCAGCCGAGGCACTTCCCAAAAAACAAACAAACAGGCAAAGAAAGAAAGAAAACAAAGAAGCAAAAAGATCCAACAAAGGCTGCTGCAATAACGGGATTCTCACATGGAGACAGAATGAAATGTGACCCTGCCGTACAGTATACAAAAAAAAAAAATAGGTTAACGATGCCTGTTGCTTTGTGATGGCAGTCTAGGCTAATGGGTTGGGACTGTGGTCTTTGAAGCTAAACTATCCAAGTAGGAATCTCACCTTTTGTCACTTAATTGCCTTAAAAATTTTTTTCAAGTATTTGCCTCATTTTATTCACTCTGTTAGCACCTATCTCAGGTTATCGTGGAAAGGAAAAGAAATAATGTCTCTAACATGCTTAAAACATTGCTGGGTGGATGAACATCTCAGCAAATGTTAGCCATGGCCAGAGAAAGGAAGAGAGGACTTTGCAGCAAAAAATAACTGGAGTCGGTTGGTCAAGCTCTCTGTGATTGGCAATTCTCACTCTTTAAGTTATTATCAATTTAGGGAGAAATAAAGAAGTTGTTCTTAATGGAATTCATAATGGCTCAAATGAGAGGAATGAACCCTTTTAAAAAGGCAACTTGTCAAATTGTTACATTCCTGTGCCAAATCCAGTGTAAATGGGTTGCTATGGATTTCAAGTCAAGTTCTGTCTAGACCTGGGGGTTGTGGAGGCAGAAGGCAAAAGGAGGCCACTTCTGCCAAGCACCTGAACTCACATTCCCAGGCTCCATGGAAGACCTAATCCATTTCAAAGCTCATTTGAAAGTCTAGTTTGCTCTGATTAAGGCTGGGAGAGAAGAGAGGGCAAGAGAAAACCAATTAAGAATTAGAGCTCAAAAAAATCTCAGATGCTAATTTCAGCGTCTTGCAAGACTCAGAAGATGCCCTGCTATGCTGACAGCTGCAGGAGGGCAGAGCCATATCTGTTCTGTGCCCCAGTCTGCACCCTGGGCCTAGCTCAGTGCCTGGCACACACAGGGCTCAATAAATACATTCAAAGACTAACTGAATGTACAAATGTACAAATAAGCATTCCTCCAGACATTCTCAAACACTGATATCAGAAGTATAAACTGCTCCAATTGGTTTGAAGGGTAATTTGATGGACACAACTTGGCCAGTATGTCTACCACAAGTGAACTTCTCTATCCTAAAGGAACACTGGCCCTTCATGTGGTAGGCACATGAGAATGAATGGTAAGAGGAAAAAAATGAATGGCTGACTTATTAATACATGTTTGTTTGTTTTCATTTAAGAAATATCACTTACTAAATTAGCTAGCTCTCAAATCCAACTTATGAGTAAAAAGGGAAAGGCAAAGCTGGGACATCCTTCTACCACAGACATATGAGAAAGGGGGAAACTGGAAGCAGGTATGAGAAAACATGCAAGAAACCATTCCTATCATAAGTAAAGCATCAGTGAGGAAGAATATGTAAATTCTTTCTCTAGAATCTTGGTATCAGGCTGTTCTCCTTACTTCCATCTCATTTCAGCAGGTCCAACCACTCCTTCTACCCAAGAAAGCCCACTCAACTCTTCATTAGCATAACTAATGTTATTCAGAATTGACTGTTAGGGAAACTGATCCCATCTTAAACCTCTCGTGCAGAGGCAAGCTTTAGACTTATCGGGGCTCCCATAAGAAATTACCACAATCCAGGTGGCTTAAAACATGAGAAATTTATTATCTCACAGTTCTAGAAGCAGAGGCCAAAATCCAGGTGTCCATGGGCCCTGCACCATGTGGAGTCCCTAGAGGGAGATCCTTCTTTGGTTTTCCAGTTTCTGGTGGCTTCAGGCATTCCTTGGCTTGTAGCTGCATCCTTCCTACCTCTGCCTCCATCTTCACATGGCTTTCTCCTCTTCTTTGTGTCCCTGTCTTCTCCTCTTCTGTTTCTTATAAGGACACTTGTCCTTGGTTTTAAGGTCCATAAGGTGATCCAAGATGATTTCATCTTAAGGCCCTTCACCTAATTACACTGCAAAGACCCTATTTCTAAGTAAGGTCCCACTTACAGTTTCCAAGGGTTCGGAGGAAGCCTATCTTTTTGGTAGGCAACATTCAACCTGCTACAGCAACTGAGGGCAGTAATCGGTTCTATTAATTCAGTTTGTGGGCTCAAGAAGAACTCTGTGCATTACCTTACACAAAAATAGCTATTGATGACAGTGCCTACTATGTTGACAGAAATCAAAATACTCGGTATGAGAAAGTGGGTGATAAAAAGGTAAATCCAGACCAATTATGGAAAGAGTTGCCTATTAGCTTTCCTCAATGCTGACTACATGTTCAGTGCAAACAGCTGAACAGAACAGTAGATATTTCAGGAAACACAAAAGTACTAATTAAGAGACCTGCATGAACAACAAGTTATGAACTGCCTGACCCATAACCCAAGCTCAAGAAATTTTCAATCCTTACATCCGGTCACCAAAGCCGCAGCTTCTATATCTTGTTTCCAACTGCTACTTAACTAGAATTGTGCACAGTAATGACTATTTTTATTTAATACCCACCATTAAATGATAATTTTGTGAAATGCCAAACAAAAGTTTTCAAACTACACGTACCTAACTAAGCCACAGAGATCCAATGAGACCAACTATGAATGCCAGTCTTATTTTTGTGTTTGGGTTTTATTTTCCTTAGGAACCCAAAAAACAGGTGGCAGGAGGGTAGGAAGACAGGGCTCTGATGCTTCTAACCAGGCTTGGAATGGCTGAGAAATGCATTTGCAGTCTCTGTTAAGAGGTGCAGATGCTACTTATCATCATTGCCATTACCTATGAGATGTGGTAGTTAGAAGAGAGGCAGTGTGGGGTAGAGCAGAGCTCATTCAGCTGGGGCAAATGTGATTTCAGTCTCCAGTTTACCACCCACTAAGTGACCTGGAGAAAGTCACTTCACTTCTAAGGCTCTCAAGTTTCATTATCCTGAGAGAGTGAGACTATCATTTCTAAGGTCTCTTTGAGATACTACATGCTTTTAAGAGACTATCATAAAAATGCACACATATGTGTGCATGTGCATCTGTGTGCTGATACGTATGCATATGTGTGTGTGTGGGTTCATGTGTATGTGTACATGTTTGTGTGCATGCATACACGTTTGTGTGCATATGGGTACATGCATTTTAGGGGTTACGTGTGTGTGGATTCTTATACGTGTGTGTGTTTGTGTGTGGATCAGCTAACAATGATTAATTATTTGATACACACCAGGCACAATACTAGTGCTCCATTGTGTCAGTTTTACTTATCAGGCACAGATTCATCATGAGTTTCACAGATAATATGAAGCCCTCAGGGCCTAATCATGATAACAACACTAAAAACAATTAACATCTATTGAATGCTTATTTTATGTCAGGTATTATACTAATGTGTCTGACCCCATTTCCCAAACTCAGAAAGTTACTTCCTCTAACATCTGGATACCGCAGCCACATCTGCAACTTGTCTCCAATTGCTACTTACACTAGAGTTGTGCCCAGTAATGATAATTTTGATTTAATGTACATAATTAAAATGCTAATTTTGCGAGGCCCCAAATAAAAGTTTCCTGTGAAACTACACATGCATAACTAAAACACAACAACCCGGCCAAGTCACGTGTAGGTGCCAGTCTCACAATTTCTGAGTTTTATGTACATTCATTTAATCACCACAACTACCCTAATGAGGAAGGTACTATGATTATCCCCATTCTGCAGAGGAGGACAGGGAGGCCTGGAGAGGTTAAGTAACTTTTTCAGAGTCACTCAGCTAGTAAGTGGTAGAGTCACGACTCAAACCTGGGTAGTCTTGCATTCACTAAATCTAAGTTCCATGATGGTAGAAACAAGGTCAGTTTGTTGTATCTCCAGTGCCTACCACACAGCAGATGATGGAGTATATATAAGTGGAGTAAGGGAAGTTCTAACTCAAATCCCTCAATCTTAACCTTCTCAGTAATCTAGTACTTTGTGAGAAGGGAGACACCACTAGTGAGCTCGGGAGACTGGCACAGTGCCTTCTATCTCTCCTCCCGGAAAATCAACTTAAACCAACCCCATGTTTTGTCGATCATGGTCTCCCCCTCCTTCCATAGGAAGGCTGCCAGGGTCATAGGATAACTGCGTCAAAGATAACTGGAGTAGATAAATCTGTTTCACAGGGACCCTATTCTGGAAATGGCATTCCCATTGGCAGTGCATCTTGATCTTGCTTTGGAAAACTTTACTGGTGGATCAGTTGTGTGAGCTGCCATCTTTTGTAGCAACTGTAAGTTTTCATTATGCCTCTGCCTTTCGACCACAAATAATACGCTGTGCTTTTGCAGCACTAGAACTTGCTCTTTGTTAATGTATTTTCCAACACTAAACAGAAGAGAAATGGAAAGGGTAATGGTGTGAGTGTCCCAAAGGCACTCAACCTGCTAATGCTAATACTGAACAGAGCAATCCATCCCATTAGAGTTGACAGCGTCCCTAAGCCAAAACAGATGCTGCTGGTGAAGCCACAGCACGCAGAGTGCAGCCACCTCCAGAACGCTAGGGTGCAAAGAAGCCTCCTGGAGGGAAGGTTTTGATGCAAATTAAAAACATTTAGCCCTGAGGAATCCAAGAGAGTTTATTGTTTAGTAAATATTTCATTGAGAACATTAGCTGTGGAATTTGGATACTTAAGTTATGCAGATAATTAAATGCAAACACTTAAAAATTAATAATGTTTGAAATGTTAAGCGTAAATAAGTAGGCGATTTATCAGTGAGAAAAAGGGTCCACTCTTCCTGAACAAACACTAGCCGTATTTAGGACCATATCATGGCAGAAACGGCCTGCACTGATCCCTAGTTCTCCCAGAGGGTTAGCTGTTCACTGTAACTTGGCAAAAAGCATTATCAGCAGATGCCTTCTTGTGAAACTTCTATAGCACAAATATCTCTACAAAACGAACTTCACAGATCATTTACGCGTGTGCATTTATTGGGGAGTGGGGTGAGTTCTGTATATATATATATATATATATATATATACATAGCTAGAAATCACGCTTCCAGTCAGAATGAAACAAAAATGAATTCACATGAGTTTTATGATGGAAATAAACTCTCTGGGGTGTTGTTCTAGTTATTCCTTTTATCTAGCTCTTGCTTTCTCATCGTCCATTATTTCCCTTTTCCTCCATAGTATTTCTTTTCTTCCATCTAAAAAACAACATGCTCAAGTGTTCCTTGTTGAACCAAAAGAATTCTCTTAACGTGTCTCCCCTTAAAAACAGCCCTCTTCTTTCCTTTCTTTCCTTTCAACCTCCTAAAAAGAATGGAGCACATTCTCCCCTCGGCCTTTGCAGCTCCCTTCCCCTCGTATGACTCTGCCCTCACCGTGTCACACAAAGCCTGCTCTTACCAAAGTTACTGAGACAGCCTACTCATCTCTTTGGATCACTTGCAGCCTGCTCATCTTTTTGGACCACTTTACAGCATCTTATACTCGCTACTCTTGTCTTCTGAGTCTCTCCTCTTGCAGTTTTAGCTCAAGCATTTTCTCTTGATGCTCCTTCTACCTCTCTGCTGACCACTTCTTAGTTCCTGGCCTGCCCTTAAATGTATTTTTCCTCTTAAATGCATGTGCTTCCTTCACAAGGGTCTGCAAACTAAAATCCAACCAAGAAAAGTCAAGAAACATAGATGTGTGAAATGGGTGGGAATGGGGTGGAAACAAGTAAGGGGAGGGGGGTGGAGCCTGTGGCAAATGGATATTGAATACACCAGTCCTATAGGCATTCAGATAGGAATGCAGTCAGTTCTGAGAACATAAATATTGGTCAGCTATGTCAGAGGAAGAAAAAAGCATGTATCTGTTACATGAATTATTTCTTCTGTTCATTAAGTGGTGGACACCCATATCAGGGACAGATTCACATTGGTTTTTCTCACCAACTTAATGTTTTATGCTGTCAAATAACTGTTGCTAAGCCAAAGTGCACTAGCCATTGAACACAACCATTCCCTGCTCCTCCTCTAAGTTTGCAAACACTCTGTCTTGGAAGTGGGTGTTCTCCCAGTTAGTGCATTTTGCTCTTTTCTCTACAACTAAGCAATCTCATAGCTTCCTTATACTCCCTTCCATCAACCTATCATCACTTCGTCATTCCCCCCCCCTTTTTTTAAGACAAACCCTAATTTACCATAGTTTGCCATTATTTATCAGGAATTTAGTATGTCTTTTTGACTGTGCTGTTATTTTATTAAGATTTTTATTAATTTCGTTAAAGTTCCATTTACAAACCTATGGGTTTTGAGTGGTTGCTGCATTCCTATTTTCCCCACAAATCCTGTTATTTTCAGGGTGTGATTTTGTAAAACTTTAATCTTTCAGAAAAGTCTATATAGTCCAACACCAAAACCAACCAAATGAAAAGCAGAAATCAGAAGTCACCTGCAGGGTGATTTAGGACCTCTGTTTTTCACCTCTTAAAGAGATCCTCTCTTTCTTTTTGACTTCTATTACAGCTGCTATGCTGGTGACCTCCAGACCATTCTCTTTAGAAGCAGATGATATTTAATTATCTACAAATCATCTCAACATGGCACCTCAAAGCAACGGATCCAAAATGGGTCACTTACAGTTCTTCTCTGTACCCTACTGTCTCTCCCATGTGTGCATGGGCAAACACATGCACACATAAGTCCGTTTGGGGGCTCTCTTCTCTCATCTTCAATCTACTATGTGCCATAAAGTCTCATCAATTCTTCCCGAAATAACTATTACATGGGATTCATCCTCATCTAATTCTACTGCCACTGCCTTCCTTCAGTCCACATCTTTTGCTTGAAGCAACCCACTAGTCTTTAATGCTATTCTCTCTTTCCTCCAATGTATCTTCATACTGGAGTCTCGACAGAATAAGGGATAGACAGTAAGGGCAACTGATGAGAGAGGAAACAGGCTGAGAACAGATTCCTGATTTTGGTCAGAATCAGCCTTAGTTTTTCAGACACCTTACTGAAGAGGGGTATGGCAGTGGTCTTGTAGACTCGAGGGGACTCTTTCTTATTAGGTCTTCTGCATTTTCCTCTAGCCATAGCTTCTATCCAAAGGAAACTTTCTGGGTCGGAACGTGTTCAAGGGTTAGTTCACTATGTTTAATCAAAGAGCTAGAAATTATTTGTCCACTTCTAAAATTCTTAAATCTCATTTTAAATGGTCAAATTTATCCCTATCAGTATCATTTGGCAACTTCCAATTACCTAACGGTTATGAATAAGCTCCTCATCTAGGCATTTAAGGCTCTTCATGCCAAGACCCTACTGATTTAACCCCTTCAGCCTTTGGCCCATTTCATAAGGCCTGTTTAGAGCCAACTTAAGTCCTTGGTGCTTCCTGAACACTCCATTTACAGCCTTCTCCCTTCTTTGGCTTGGCTTTTCCCCTCTATCTGAAATAGCTTTAACTTTGACTTCTTCCATCATCTTTCTAGGCCCAAAGTATTTTCTCCTTCATAACTTCCTTTAAAGCCCTTTCCTTTAAAGCTAGATATGAAGCCTCTTTCTTCTAAATCTCCAATCATACAGGAATTCAGATAATACTTAAATTAATAAAATTTCTATGTGGACACTTTGATGGCATCATTTCAGATCACAGTTCTTTGTTTTCTTTATTTATTATCTGTGTTGATTCCTCAACACTGACCATAATGTATTATTCAATGCTATATTCCATTTGAATCAAATGGCACCTCTGAGTTTCGGATATTGTTTCCTGTCTCCTTTGCCAGTTTCTCCTCTATAGACTCATTAAATTCTATAGAACCAGTAAATGCTTGGATTTTTCAGGGCTCCATCCTGAAGTCTTCTCATTTTTACATGTTTCTCACATTATCCATTTCCATGGCATTAAATTATATTTGCATACCAACAACTCCCAAATGTATGTCTTCAGTTTAAATTTTTCATTTGAACTTCAATTCCATACAGCTAAGAGCCACCTCAGATATGTAAAACTCAACATATACAACTGAATTCTTGAAATTCTTAGATCTTCAAGGAAAAAGGACTGGAAAAAAGATGAATCATAAAAGGAGGAAAATATGCTTATTTTAAAATGGAAAGACTTTCCCAGTGATAATTGCAAACAGCTAACACGGCTTTAAAACCATCTAGTCCATGTCTTAACATTTGTAGGTGAAAACGCACATCTTGTACAGCATCTAATGTTCTTTCCACCCTATCATCACATAACCTTTGCTATGTACCTGAGAAAAATCTTTGATATCTATGATTCATTACCCAAAGTTCAACAATTACTGCAATTTCAAAGATAAATCATTCTAAAACTGAAAATAAATCTCTCAGATTCACTCCATTGGGCAACATCACAAATACTATTTAATTATCTTATAATTCAGTTTTCCAAATTAAAGGTTGAACCTTAAGGAAATTTATCCCAGAGAAATGATTCCTTTCCCCTCAGCCTCTAACAGCACATGTGCATACAGTTTCAAAGAAAGTCCTTCCATGAAGACTGCCCATAAACTTTCCTTCAAGGGGAAAGGATCATTCTCAGGAAGAAACAGGCCATCATTTTTGGTGTGTGCCTTTCATTGCTATATATATAAACACTTTTTAATTGTGAAATATAACATGTACAAAAGAACAATTAGTTTCCAAGTACATTTTAGCAAGTGGTTACAGAACAGATTTTAAAGCTTGGTACCATGGCAATTCCACAATTTCAGATGTTTCCTTCTAGCTGCTCCAGGACACTGGAGACTAAAAGAAATATCAGTCTACTGATTCGGCAGTCATGTGTTAAATCCTATCTTTCCTGTTTTATAACGTCTTCTCCTTTGATCATTCTCCCAATCTTTAGGGGTCTTTGGGCTATGTCCATTCTAACTTTTTTAATGTTGAAAAAAGGTGTCATCAATATAGGATAGCGGGGTGAAACTAGTTGATGTTCTTGGAGAGGCTGGCCCCTCTGGGTTTCAGGACTTACCTGGCCTAAGAACCATCTGGAGGTTATAGGTTTCTGGAAAGTAAACTTAGTGCATGAAATTTTTGTAGAATCTCAGATAGAGCCATATGTGCTCTTTAGGATTAACAAAAAAGATACTGATTGGGGTTTGGCAAACCATGGCAATTAGCAATGTCTAGCTGAAGCTTGCACAAGAGTAACTTCCAGAATAGCCTTTCGACTCTATTTGAACTCTCTTAGCCACTGATACCTTATTTTGTTACATTTCTTTTCCTTCTTTTGGTCAGGAAGGCACTCTTGATCTCTCGGTGCTAGGGCAAGTCTCGTCATTGTTGAAGACAATCTCCTTACTTGATAGTAGAGGTAATTAGCCATAGATGCTGTGCTGCTTTGAAGCTATTATGAACCCCAGAAAAGCCTTTGATCCTCATTCAATATTGCTGGATGGGACCTTTTTGATTGTTTCCATGGAGAAGTGACCCACCCAACTGTGGGTGGTAATTTTTGATTAGATGGTTTTCCTGGGGATGTGTCTCCATCCATTCAAGGTGAGGTTGCTTACTGGAGCCCTTTAGGAGGGAACCATTTTGGAAAGAGCCACCAGAACCAAAAGAGCCAACAGAATGGACAGAGCCCCAGGGAATCTGTTGAAGAGAAAGCTAACAGATCTCACCATGTGCCTTTTCAGCTGAGAGAGAAACCCTGAACATCATCAGCCTTCTTGAACCAAGATATCTTTACCTGGATGCCTTATTGGACATTTTTATAGTCTTGCTTTAATTTGGACATTTTCATGGGTTTAGCAACTTAATAAATTCCCCTTTTTAAAAAGCCATTCCATTTCTGGTATAATATCGCAGTCCAGCAGCTTCCAAACTGAAACAGATGCAATCAACCTACTGGTGATTTAAGTGCATGAAATCCTCACAGTAACAATCAGGCCATTGTTTTCTTGACCAAACAATTGGACAACATCACCTGGCCAATTTGACGCATGAACTTAACCTTCAAGTGGAGGTAATTTTATTACCTGTTGCTTTAACAACCTTCTCTTGAAATTTTAAGACTGTTTTTATTCCTGTAGAAGACAACTTTTCTGCTACATTAGAGGAAAGTAAAGAGTGTTTGGTAGTTAGATCAATTCCTGGTTCTTTTCCTTTCTAACAATGATCTATCAGAGTCTAGGCTTTGTCTGGTAAGACATACGATATGTCAAAGAGTTACTGTTAAGTATACCCAAGATATTGTGCACAGAATCTATGCTTAATAAATGTAATGTCATGGGAGTAGGCTTTTATTTTGTTCACCATTGTATCCCCAGGGGCTAAAATGCTTGGACTTTGCAGACACTTTATAAATATGTGTTGAATTAAAGTGAATCAAAAGGATTTGAATTACCATCTTGCTATAGGTCTTTTATACAAATCCCAAATGTTCTGCTATAAATGTTAGGGCCAAAGGTCTTTAGTTTTTGTGTTAGCCTCGCAATTCAAATGTTCAACATTTCTCTTTACAAAAAAAAAAGAATTAAAGAATTTAAATCATAACAACCAACTGACACAACACCAAGTCCTAAATGGCAACATTACTTCTTGTTACTTGGCACTTCACAGCAGAATCAATTTGCCAACCCACACCTTTACATATACCTATTTATTCAATTCAACGAGAGTATACTCTGCACACTCACTGAATATTGCCACTAGTGATGATTTGTGCCTAAATAATAACTCCTGAATAGAGCTCACTGTTTTATAGGTCTTTGGAGGGATTTTTTAAAAATGAATTCTGCACGAGGGATGACATTAAAATGGAAAACCCCATAATCTGATTTTTTTCTCTACCAGGACATTGTGTTAGTTTCCTTTTATTAATCTAAGCAGTAAAATCACTTTGACACACTATTTATATTTATTTTCTACATATATCAAAAAAAAGGATTTAGAGTAGTCCATTTTAACATGTTCTTAGTGCTGCACAATTGTGAACTGAATTTATACAACTAGCTCAGGCTAGCATATTATAGAAGCAATGCCTTCTATGACAAATAAACACAAGTGTTTATTATATGTCCACATATATATCATGCAGAAGTAATCTCTATTAAATCAGTAATTAAGCAAAGTAAAATTTGACTTATGAAACAACTAACAGCAGATGAAACAACAGTAGTTACAGCCTAATTTGTGAATACCATATGTAGCTTTTAAATGTTACCTACAGATTCATATTATAATTGATTAGCACAAAATTTCAAAATCATAACTGAAGACCCCATCAAGGCTTTCTAAAGGGAGCTGGTTTTTTTTTTTTTTTTTTTTTTGGAATTACTTCAGAAGAACTGACTAGCAAAGGCCTCCTGTATAGCCTGTTAATAACTACAAAAATATTCACAATATTCCCTGGGCTTTCACCACTTCTCACATCATCAGGTTTTAGCATGCAGGCTTTAGTCTCAACCCAATTACTGTATATGAAGCAAGAACTTTGCAGCTGTCACAAAACACCTATACCATTTTAGAAAAGTATTGCTATCAATAACCAAAAATGGGGATTTTATCGCAGACAATATGTGAAATTGCACCTTACTGACAAAACCATTGCAGAATTCAGGTGATAATATTATTACAGTAATTACCATATGTCTTACATCAAATGCAACTCCAGTTTTATTATCATTTAGGTTTTATAGAAGGAGATAGGAGGGAGCTGTCACAGACAGATAGCTTGTCCCCTATTCTACTGCCAGCTCCCCTCTGAAACGCAGGCTTTCTATTTTACTAAAGGAAATACAATTATAACTCCATTTGCAATTGAGAACAAGAGAAGCCCTAGGTTAATTACAGGTAAGGTTCTGTTTACATTCCCTGGGGCTAGCCACAGCCAGATTCCATTTCTGAGGTGAAAAAACTGCCTGAGCTTGAACTAAATCCATATTTTTTATTCTGCTCTTGAAATTCTGTGTGGCAAAAGGGAGTCTGTCATTCATAGATCTTTCAAATCTAACTTCAGAAACTTCCATTTTCTAGAGTCTGAATACAGTTAAAGTAAGTAAAGAACCCAAATCCCAACAAAAGTAGAAGAAGGTGGAGGTTTGAGGCTATCTATGTGAAAATCGGGAAATGGCAGGACGGCAGTGATGCTTATCAGTGTTATATAATTGACTGATTTAAAAAATATAAATGAAGAATAGTAGCAAGAGACAGTCCTGAATGCAAATGCACTAAGAGGATATTTATTGACAAGAGAATGGGTTTTTAATATATAATTTTCCCCATGAGTAAGTCTTCCTGTCTTCTTCCTTTTTAATGGCTTTCCAAGGCATTATTTTGGCTGAAGAAAGGACTGGACATATTAACTTCAGCTAATGTTAAGGATACATCTCTGGGCTCCTGGGAGATACTTATTTCTCCTTTGGATTCAGCTTTCCAAAAATATGGACACAACAGGTTTTATGCCATTTATGCTCCTGCTAAAGTACTTGCAAACTGTTTAGCTGTCTGATTCCAACTTGAAAATCTTCTGAATTCTGCATATTCTAGATGTTGAAAGCCAGTCTCTTCCCAGTCATTCTCCATCATGTCTCCCTATTTTATTCTGCCCAGAGCACTTACTATTATCTGGAGTATCTTTTTAAACTGTTTACTTTCAGCTTCACTCTCTTCCCATTTCCCCCATCACATGCACACAAGAATATTAGCTCCTTGTGAAAGCAGTGATCCTTTCTGGAGCCTAGAACATTGCTGGACACATAACAGGTACTTTTAAATTTTGTTAAACGAAAGACTAAACTGTTAGAATAATTTCAGAAGATGTGGCTATATTGGCCCTGATGGTAGCCATTGCCAGAGCTCCATCTCTATGTAGATGGTCTGGACAAGGACAATATTTCCCTTATAGGCTTATTTTTCTAGAAGCGAAATTTAAGATTCCATTTAAGAAATGAAATGGGAGACAATTCCAGTTTTAAGGCCCTAGACACTCCTGAATATAAAATAAGTTACCTCTGGAGAGTTGCAATGCACGTTCACAGTTTCCAGAGAAAGATGAAGGATGACTCTTAACGTGCCTCTACTGAAACCAGGAGACAAAAAAGGGTGGAAACTGGAAATACTACTTAACCAGAAACAGAAAATAGAGTTGTATTACCTCTCCTAGCGAGGAGGATGGGCATGCATCATCTGTAAGGAATATCTCCTGCAGATGGATTTCTCCATCATTTCCAATCTGAAGACCTAAATGGTTTTCTACTAGTGGCTATGCTAATTTTTTTAAGCCTAGTTTGTAGGTCAAGAGACATGAGAAAAATCTGTGAGTGGAAGCATGAGGAATGACCTTGGCACCAGCTTTGAAGCTTGACTGCAAGGTTTTTCCAAAGTTCAAGTTTCTAACTCTACTAGAGATAAATGAAAATCCTTTTACCTTCAGCTCCATAGTAGATTTCATGATGGTACGTATCACTTTCAGTTATGGTGAGATTCTCAACTCCTCTTAGATCAGCTCTACTCAACAAGCATCTCATTTTTGTTTAGTGAAGTTCCCGTCCAGTTTCCATCAGTAGTTTTCTCCATGCTATCTATTCAATTTCCTAAATCCCTACTCACGTCTCTCAGCAGATGAGAAAATGGAGGCCATGTAAATTCATTGACTTCTCACCCCCACAGCTATGAACATATCCACTTCCCACACAGGCTAACTACTTTCCTACTAGTCTGAGAGAAAGACGTACTTTCCCCATCAAGGCTAATTGTTCCCGCTATCCACCCGCCCATGCCCTTTTCCAGGACCTTGCTTTAACAATGATCCTTTCTGTCAACTTCTCTTCTAGCAACTCTTCATGACCAAGAAAATCATGGCTCTTGTATCATTTAAGGAAAACTCTTTCCTTGACTCCATCTTTCCCTTTTGCTACCACCTAAGTGAATTTTACAGACCACCAATTTCTGTTTTCTTTGCACACAAGAATTCAGTTCTCAATGTATCTCTTTCCTGTTGCATTTCACTATAAGCTGTAAGGAGAAACGGAGCTGCCCTTTCCACATTTAATTTGGAAATCTCTTCAGCTAAGTATCCCAGCTCGTGGCTTTTAAAATCTGTCTTCCCTCCAAAACCAGTAGTCAATTTTCCCAGATTATCTGCCATTTTAAGACAAAGAAGTTTGCAACTTCTATCTAAAGCCTCATTGGAGGTATCTTTAGAATCCACATTTCTGCCAACAGTGTCTTCAAAGTATTCTAGGTCTTCTCTATCAAGATCCTCACAACTCTTCCAGAATCTTCTTCTTATCCATTTAAAAAAACATTCCAACAGTTAGGTGTTTGCAAACCAGATAAGCACCCCACTTATCTGGTACCAAAATCTATTTCCTCTATTTCCTCATTCCTATTTTATTTAGTGACTTACTGAAATTCAACTTCAGTCCCATCTACTAAGGTCAACAACCACTTCCTAATTCCTAAATCCTACATGAACTCTTTTCAAGGCCTCATTTCACTTTTCCTTTTTGTTAGTCTCTTTATTTTCAACCTCTTGGCATCTCTGACATCACTCTCTCCTGGATTTTTGCTTACCTCTCTGACCTTAGTTTCCACTAACATGGCATGTCCCTTATGTTGTTTTTTCCCTAGGTCCTGTCCTTAGCTTTCTTTACCATCTACAGATGATCAAATGATTCTATCCATTTCAGTCACTCCAAATACCATGTGGAAGATATTTTCTGGTCTATATCTCTTTATGAAAACCTAGAAATATGTTTCTTATGCCTTCCTAGCCACATAGTCGTGTTGGAGAAACAAATGGGGATCTGCATCTAAGCTCAGCCAGACTGTTGGCAAAATTTAGTTCCTTGCAGTTGTAGGAGAGAGGGCTTCAGTTTCTTGTTGGCTCTTTGGTGGAGACCACTCTCAGCTCCTAGAAGCTGCCAGTACTTCGTTGCCATGTGGGGTTCCACACAGGACCGCCTGCTTCCACAAAACCTTCAAAGGTAGGAGAAACTACAGGAAGACAGGCGCTGCATTCTTATATCACTCTGTCATGTACATGCAATCATGAACATCCCATCACTTTTGCCATATTATATTGGTTACAAGCCAGTATGAGTTCTGCCCACATGCATGAGGAGGGGATCACACAAGGAGCCAGGAATCACGGGGGCAACCTTAGAATCTGTCCGCTGCAACCAATATATGCTTTTTTCTTTATATAGAGGTTTAACAAGTATCTTAATTTTTGACTGAATTCAAATTGTCTTTCCTACAGTTAGTTAACAAATTATATTAAGGTTGAAGGGTGGCTGCTCAATAGTGGTTTTGTTTTTAACAAGAATCCATTCCCTAACCTAGAAGCTTGGATTTTCATATTTTAGATTTTTTTTCAATGTACCCACAAAAATGGTAGAGGGCTGCAATGATGTGGAAGAGAAAAATCTATGTAATTCATTTCCATAGTCTTCTCCCAAAGAGTCTATTAGAAAGTTGCATAATTAATTCATTTGAGTTTTATTTTTTCCCCTGCCATCTTCTCTGGAGGCAGAAGAGGGTGGGTAGAAGAGAAATACACTTGTAAACCATAAACATATTCATCATATCTATGATTGTCACTACTGTCTCTAGGAAAATACAGGTTATTCACAAAGCCACTAGTCAAAAACTTTACTACCCTTCTGGAAATTCTACCCACTGGGATGGAAGTGTTAGTGACCAGTGTATTTATTTGCTTATTTAACAAACATTTACAGTGCTTGTTATATGCAAGACACTGTTCTAAGTGATTTACACATATAAACTATCCTCATAAAAAAAACTATGAGTTAGGGACTACTGCTCTCATGATTGTAAAAGACTGTAAATAACAGAAATGTATAGACACATTAAGCAACTTGCCAAAGGCCACAGAGCCAGGAGGAAGTAAGCTCAAGTTTAAAGCAAAACACTCTGCCACTGGTCTATGCTATGCTTCTCTCAATACTCACACTACTCAATAGGAATATAATGCAAGACACAAATATAAGCCACATCTGTAATTTTAAATTATCTAGTAGCCACCTGAAAAAAAACTTAATAGGTGAAACTAACTTTAAGAGCATTTATTTAACCCAAAATATCCAAAATATTATTACTTCATTGTGTAATCAATATAAATAATTATTAATGAGATATTTTGCATTTTTTCTCATGCTAAGTCTTCCAAAACTGCATTTCCCAGTCACAGCACATACCCCAGTTTGGAATAGCATATTTCAAGTGTTAGTAGCTACATGTGGTTAGTGTCTGCTCTATTGGACAGCACAACTCTATACAGTGCTTCTCTACTATACTATGCTACCAGCAGCAAAATGCCCAGATACAGTTTATGTTTAACATCTGTGTGTGTGTATGTGTGTGTGTGTGTGTGCGCGTGTGTGTGTGCGTGTGTGTGGTGTGGGGGGAGGAGGGGTGATGCTTGATTCATTTATCCAACCTGAAACATGAAAGCATATGAAGTAGGCAAATTATAGACTGTTACCTAATTCCATTAGATTGCAACTCCCTGAAGGCAGGAATTCTTCATCACTGTATTCTCCAGGCCAAGAACAAGGTCCACAACACAGCAGACACTCAAAAAAGTTTTTTTTTGCAAGGAATAAAGATAGCCTTGACAGAAGCTGGACTTTGTGATTTTTTAAACCATTAACTGCATGTACTGATGACTTAATACATTAAGATAGTGTGGTTTGATGCTGTATATCCCCCAGAAAAGCATGTTCTTAAATCTAATCCATTCCTGCGGGTGTGAACCCATTATAAGCGGGACCTTTTGATGAGGTTACTTCAGTTAAGGTGTGGCCCCGCTCCTCCAGGATGGGTCTTAATTCTAATACTGGAGTAGTTTAAAAGCAGAATGAAATTCAGACAGAGAGATAAAACCACAGGAAGCAAGAGCCTGGACATTGGCAGGACCTAGAAGAGAAGGGAAAAGCCTACAGATGCCTCCATCTGCCTTGCCATGCAACAGAGGAGCCAAGGATCGCCGGCAGCCAGCCCCAGGATACCAGCCTTCAGGGACAGAGCCTTGAAGATTCGCCTTGATTTGGATTTTCTGACCTCAAAATCATAAGTTAATAATTGTTTAAGCCAACTCATTTCACGGTATTTGCTTGAGCTGTCTTGGAAACTATAATATGGTGAGATTGGGTTTGCTCATTTCATCTAATGTCACCTCGTGCTAGAGATCGTGGTAGGCAAAGCCTGAGGGATATGTACATCTCAGGGCACAGACCCTGTCCTGAGGGTGCACTCAAGGGTGAGACAAATTTTAACAATATAGCGTGGGTATGGACTGGGAAACAGAACCCAAACAGCACAGGACGTGTTTAAAAGACTCCAGGGGTAGGGGTTGGGATGGGGTATGGGGGATTGATGAGCCACATCTTGAGGTGCAAAGATGACAAATGCTGAATCCAGGAAACAGTAGATGTTGGGCATTGAATCACATACCCCACAAAGGACATGTTCAAGTCTTAATCCACATTCCTGCAGGTGTGGACTCATTTGAAAATAGGCCTTTTAAAGATGCTATTATTAGTTTAAGGCATGGCCAAACTGAACGAGGAAGGGTCTTAATCTAATACAGCTAAAGTCCTTATAAGCAAAGGAAATTAGATACAGAAATAGAAGCCAGAAGTCAGCTGAAACCAGAGAGGGAGACACAAAGATAAGGAGACAGCCATGTGATGGAAGATGATGAGAATGCTACAGACTCTGAGAGAGAGCAAACTTAGTCAATACCTTCATGTTGGATTCCTAGCCTCCCAAACCATGACATAATAAATTCCTGTTGCTTAAGCCAACCAAATCATGGTAGGTCTCATAGCAGCCCTGGCAAATTAAGACAGTAGACATGGATTCTGAAAAATAAGGTACCTTTCTTATTTATTATAGCTATCTGTGCGGTTTTGGTGGCATAAAACCCATGGAAACTACAAGCTAAACCAACAATATTTCAAAACAACTCTAAAACCTAAGTAAGACAATGGAACCCATGTGCTGCATTTATATCTATGACATTGGAAAAAAAAACCCAACTGAATTACAGTATATTAAGGACTTGATATGACATAGTCAATGTGGCACAAACAATCACAACCATTTCCATTCATTAAAAGCCACATTTCCAAAGGCATAATTTTGGTACAGCACACTGTAACAAATACCAGCTATAATGCATCATATCACGTTAAAAAATCAATGAAGGATGAAAATACAAGTGCAGTATTCAAAATGATTCAGATTAGGATAAAGCTATCAAGCTTTATAATTTATTCCCTGGTTTTAGTATGGAAAAGAGAGGGAGAAACAACAGACCTGGTATAAAATGTAAGACTCCATTTCACTCTGGTTGAGAGACTGGAAATTCCACAGCATAAACTGTTGAATAAAAGCAAAGTAATATAAGGCCTATCTGAGTGTTTCCCCCTAACTTGGTACAACCAGATTGTCCCCATCAAACTTTGTTTTCTTCCAACAAATCACACATTGAAAAGATCACCACTTTCCACTATGACCCCCAAATTAGGTCTTATAACATATGGTTAATCTTCTGGAAAGCAGTATTAATACTGGCATGCACAATTATACCAGAATCACAAATAAATGACTTACAGATTCACAAACAACCTTTTTTGGATGAACTCATCAATCAATTTTAAATGCTTGAAAAATGCAACAATACCACTTATTAGACACAGCCCTAATGGAATGGATACCTTTTATTGTTGTCAACAGTAACAAAATGCAATGGAGACCATTAGGAATCCTAAAATAAGGGCAAAAAGAAAAGACCCTATATCCAATCAAAACAAAATGGAAAAACCACAAGGAAAAAAATCTGGAGGATAATTAAAATTATAAGTCTAGTAGAACACACAAATCAAATGAGCGATTATCTTCTGCCACTCAAATTATTTATTCCCAGCCCCCTGGAACTGCTTTTTCTTAACATCAATCTCTTTTTTTTTCTCAAGATACCACAATTGGTCCTTTGTGAAATTCTTGTCCTTTCTCCAATAAGGGAAAAAAAGTCATACTTCACTTTCAATCTTTCCTGTTAGTAGACTTCTGAGGATCATAGTTACTTTTTAATTTCTCCTTCTGCTAACTATCTCACTGGCTTCCAAGAAAACATTACAATGGTGAGAAAACAGAAATAGTATAAATAAGCTCATAAAATAGCTTACTAGAACTTTTAACAACAAGGGAAAACAAAAACAACATAAAGTTAAAAAGACAAAAGCCAGACGCAAAATGCACTAAGTGAAGTAACATGAAGTAAATATTTATAATATGAAATAAATGGTTATACATTAATTTTAAACAAAAATCTCAATTTGAAAATGGGCAGTTCACAAAAGAACTAAAAAGGTCAATAAATTTATGAAAAGATGTTTGACATCACTCTTCATGAAAAACTAGTAAAAATGACCTATCATTTTTACCCAAAAATGGAATAAATATTTCATTTTCACCTAATATATTTGGGAGATATTAATAATACTTATAAAGGAATAAGGAATCCACCTTTCTCATACATGGTTTATAAAAGCATAAATTCTCACTATTTCTGTTTTGGTAGTCCTGAAATAGATAAAGATTGACCCAGCAATTTCTCTTCTAGATAGGTATCTCCAGAACACATCAAGTTAAATACAAGAACACATGGACAAGGACCGTCACAGAAGCATCATTTCTAAGAATAAAACCTAAAACAACCAACATACTCCGAAATAAGGAAGTAACTGCATAAATTCAATAACATCCATCCATCCATCCATCCATCCATCCATCCATCCATCCATCCAAAGGAATTCTCTGCAACCAGTAAAACAAATATCCATCTGTATTTTCTGATATGAAAGTTATCCATGAAATTCAGTTGAATAAAAAAAAAAAGTCAGATAAAGGATGTGGAAGATGACACTTTAGAAATATAGGGATAATCACATGTTTGGATGACTGTGTATTCACTGAAATATTAGCAATCATTGCCTTCTGGGTGATGGGATACTTTTTTTCTATGCTGTTCGAATTTTCTGAAAAGGCATGCTATTTTTCAAAAGAATAAACTATTTTTACAGGCATTCTAGGTTTATAGAAAAATTGCACAGAATATGGAGAATTCCTGTATACTTCCTACACCCCTTACATATACACACATAGTTTCTCTTATTATTAATATCTTGCGTTAGTGTGGTACATTTGTTAGAAGCGATGAACCAATATTGATAGCTTATTATTAACTGAAGTCTATAGTTTATGTTAGGGTTCACTCTTCATGTTACACTGTTCTGCAGGTTTTTACAGAGCATCATGTCATGTAGCCACCACTACGGTATCATACAGAATTGTTTCACTGCCGTTTAGAAACATATGTTTATGCAAAGATAAAAGTAATTATCACCTGAGAGTGGGATAGATTATTTTTCTTCTTCTAGAGCTTTCTATATTTTCTGTTTTCTACCATTACTTTGCTTTACTTTTATAAAAAGAAAAAAAATATATATAACAAAGAAAAAAAGAGAAGAGCCATCAAATTTTTGGTACCTTCTTTCCCCTGATCCTATACGACAGATCCCTTTCCTCGGTTTTCCCATAAATATGTCAGCTGGAGTGGAAGGTGTGGAGGCAGCCATGTTCTGCAGACATGGCCAGGTTTCAAAACCAGGAAGCCCATAAAACCTGCAAGTGGGACCCTACAGAGCTGCAGGGGGTTGAACGTCCTGGTTTCAGTGTTGCTGGTTTAATGATTAAAATGTGTCAGTGTAAGTCCCAGCCATCTCTTCTAGAGAGTTTCGCTTTCTTTTTAATATTGTCTCTCTAAGTTGATAAAAGCAAAACAAGCAGAAGTTTTGAAATGGCAATATGTATCTCTCATAGGCTGGATGTGTGGAAAAAATGTTTATATTAATAGAATTCTTGAAAAACTAGAATCCAGGATTTTCATCCGTATATTTGGTTAAGAAAACACAACTAATGATGAAATATATTATATGCAGGATATGCGTAACTCTTTATTGCTTCTCTTCTTTAGGTATCAAATATTTGGCTTGGGTGTCAGTACCTAATAGGGAGACATTAAAACCACCAAATGCATTTCCACAAGGGGCTTTGTCACTTGAAAAATTTAAAGCAAAGAACAGGTAGCTCCTATTCTGGGTTAAAATGAGTACAATATTGACAGAAGGCATTGAAATGGACTCTGCGCTGGTCCATTCCAACCCTACAATCTTCAAATATGAGATAACTTGATGGCACACATAAATATGTCTTTGGTTTTAAACTGGCAAGTTCAAATAGATTGCAGGAATCTTCAAGAAAACCATGCCAGCCAGTTATCACTTACTCTTTTAGTTTTGAAAAACGTGAAAAAAAGTCTAATTACTGCTCATATTCTATACTGGTCAGGGAAATTCGGATACAGAAGATCACCCATATCTTAACCCTTCGAAGACTCATGGAACTTCTTGGTTTCCTTAGCTGAAACTTCCATGGGTTGGAATTCTCGACATTTTAACTTTACAGAACTGCTGATGCAGTGGTCAAGGCTGTATACCAGGAATTATGTACAGAAACCATAGTAGGCAGGTGAAAGTATGTGAAAAAGCTAAAGAAACAAGTTTGGACTAGTCCATCTGCAAAACTGAAATTGGAGAGAAAAGGGGGTCTACAGAAAGTTCAGTTATAAACATTTCAGGAAAAAGATATAGTGTTCTAGTTTGCTAGCTGCCAGAATGTAATATACCAGAAATGGCTTTCAAGAGGGGAATTTAATAAGTTGCTAGTTTACAGTTCTAAGGCTGAGAAAATGTTCCAATTAAAACAAGTCTATAGAAATGTCCAATCTAAGGCATCCATTCAGGGAAAGATACCTTGGTTCAAAAAGGCCGAGGAAGTTCAGGGCTTCTCTCTCAAATGAGAAGGCACATGGCGAACACAGTCAGGGCTTCTCTCTCAGCTGGAAGGGCACATGGCAAACACAGCATCATCTGCTAGCTTTCTCTCCTGGCTACCAGTTTCATGAAGCTCCCTGGAGACGTTTTCCTTCTTCATCTCCAAAGGTCACTGGCTGGTGGACTCTCTGCTTTGTGGTGCTGCAGCATTCTTTGCTCTCTCCAAATCTCTTTCTTCACAATGTTTCCTCTTATATAGGACTTCAGAAACTTATCAAGACCCACCCAAGTGGGTGGAGACATGTCGTCACCTAATCCAGTTTAACAACCACTCTTGACTAAACCACATCTCCAGGGAGATGATCTGACGACAGTTTCAAACATACAGAATTGAATAGGGATTGATCTGCCTTTATGAAATGGGATTTTGACTGAAACATGGCTTTTCTAGGGGTCATACATCCTTTCAAACCAGCACAAATAGTGTCTTCAATATTCTGGTAGCCTCTATAAAGTTCAATACACTGTTCTGTTCAACACAAAACAGGATCTCAGATAGCATGTATGGATTCATCCAATCACTCAACAAACACATGTGTGCCAATTTCATATAGGCAGTTGTGGCTAGGATAAAAGGATGTATGAGATAGCCCTGTCCTTATCAAACCTAATTTGAATGAACCTTCCCATATAGAAACATTGGCTCTAGATACTTAACTAGGGGAATATCCCTCCAACTTGCTACATTTTGCTGATCACTGTTGGAATTGGTGTGGAAGAGCTTAGTGGTGTGAGAAAGCAATGCCATTGAACAGATCCTGTTTTGTAGATTTTGAAAATATAAATAATACTTCTTTCATCTGGGGGAAAAAGCCTTTAATTAAGGCCTCAACTTATACACACATGCACACACACACACACACACACACACACACACACACACACAAATTAAGACAACCCAGGAGAAATCAATCTCGTCCCCTCTTTAGTGTTAACAGCAGAGCTGATTTCCCCCTACCCCTGGCTCCAGTGCTCATTTTAGTTCCATCATGTTGTGTTTATTTGTCTATGTTTTCTATAGGACTTTGATTTGATGTATTTGTAAAAGCCCAGGAGTGCAGCATGCAGTATATTTTCACTGGAATTGCACATTAATTTTTTAAAGTGCTGAGGCTGATACAATGTAGTTTCTATGATATTTGTATGGTATGTACTGGATATGATGCAAGGTGATCTTTTCCAAATACACTTAATTGTGTCAATCGCTCTGCAGGGCTAGTGTGGGAAATGGATAATCTTTTAAAATCATCACTACTTGGCAAATAACTTCCACATGGTCTGTTCTAAACACTGCTATAGCTGCAAGTCACTAACTCAACCCCTCATCTTCCACTTCTTTCTTTTCATTATGCAATATTGCTTAATTATTAGTGGTAATATCTTACAAAATTACAGTACAATATCACAACCATCATACTGACACTGATACAGTCAAGATACACAAAATTTGCACCACCTCACCACAAGGACTCCTTATAGTGTCTTCTTCGGCTCCAACATCGTCTCCTTGTTTTTTTCCTAGAATTTGTGTACCTATAGGTTTTGCATTGAAGTCCATGATCCACTTGGAGTTAATTTTTGTATAAGGTGTGAGTTTTTGGTTAGGGTTATTTTGTTTGATGATTTTTGCCTGTTGATATCCAAGTTCTCTAACACCATTTGCCGAAAAGTCTTTCCTTCCTTCATTGAATTGCTTTTGCATCTTTGTCAAAAATCAGTTGCTCATATTTACATATGTCTATTTCTGAGTTCCCTACTCTATTTCATTGATCTATGTGTCTTCCCTTCACCAATACTACAGTGTATTTATTACTATAGCTATATAGTAGGTTTTCATATCAGGTAGAGTGATTCTTTCACTGTATTCTTTCTCAAGATTGTTTTAGCTATCTGAGGGCTTGTGCTTTTCCATATAAATTTTAGAATAAGCTTATTAATGTCTACAGAAAACCTTGCTGGGCTTTTTTTTTTTTTTTTTCCCACATGGGCAGGCACCGGGAATTGAACCTGGGTCCTCTGGCATGGCAAGCGAGTATTCTTGCCTGCTGAGCCACTGTGGTTGGCCCCTTGCTGGGCTTTTGATAGGAATTGAATTAAATCAATAGATAGACTGAGTTCACTATGTCGAGTTTTCCAACTCATGATCACAGCACTTTTCTCCATTAATTTAGTTCTTCTTTGATAACTTTCATCAATAGTTTGTGGCTTTCCGCATATGGATTCTGTACATACTCTGCTATTCACATCTAAGTATTTCATTTTCTTTGAAATACATGCTCTGGTGTTTTAAATTTCAGTTTTAACACGTACGTTGTTAGAACTGTGATAGATTTTTCTGCAATGATTTTGTATCTTATGACGTTGCTGAACTCACTTATTAGTTCTAGGAGCTTTTAATAGATTCCTTGGGATTTCTTAGAGTTTTATTTCTTCCTTTCCATCTGGTATGCCCGGAAATTCCAGCATGCTGAATAAGAAAGGTGAGTGGGAACATTCTTGCCCTGTTCCAAATCTTAGAGGGAAAGCATTCTCAGCCTTTCACTGTTAAGTATGATGCTAGCTCTAAGTTTTTACTATTGTTGTTATTTGTTTTTGGCAGATATTCTTTATCAAGTTCCCTCTATTTATAGTTTTTTGAGAGTTTTTATCATGAATGAATGTTAGATTTTGTCAAATACTTACTTGCATCAATTAATATGATCATATGTTTTTCTTCTTAGCCTGTCGATGTGCTGGAAAACATTGGTTTTCCAATGGTGATTTGAAAATACATTCCACTTGGTCATGGCGTATAATTCTTTCTACACATTGTTGGATGCAATTTGCTAATATTTTATTGAGGATTTTTTACATCTAAGTTCAAAACAGATATTGTTCTAGAGTTTTCTTGTTTTTTAATCATACCTGGTTTTGATATAGGATAATACTAATTTCATAAAATGATTTGCGAAGAGCCCCTTCCGCCTCCATTTTTATGGAAGAAATTGTGTAAGATTGGTGTTGATCCTTCTTCAAATGCTTAGTAGAATTCTCCAGTGAAACCATCTGGGCCTAGAGATTTCTTTTTCGGGAGCATTTAAAACATGAATTCAATTTCATAGTGGTTGTTAGACTAGTCACATTGTCTATTTCATCTTGGTTGAGGTTTGATAGTTTGGGAGTTTCAAGAAATTGGTCCATTTCTTCTAAGTTGTCAAATTGATGAGTATAAAATTGTTCACAGTGTTTGTTGTCATTGTTTTAATGGCTGTAGACATTGTAGTGATATCCCATTTTATTCTTGATATTGGTGATTTGTATATTCTCTCTTTATCTTCATCAGTCTCGCTAGAGGTTTATCAGTTTTATTGATATTTTTGAAGAAGCAGCTTTCTGTTTTATTGATTTCCTCTGTTGTGCCCTTGTTTTCAATTCTTCGCTCTTCTCCTTTATATTGATGCTCCAGGTCCCAAGACAGGAAAAGAAGAGCTCTTTTTCACTCTCATTTACTTTTCAAGTTCTTGGTGTCTTTCTCCAACTTTTCTCCATCCCTCCTATGTCAAAAGACTGCTAATTATTCCTCCTTTCCACTCTCTTACCATTTTGTTTTGTTTCCATTTCTTTCTCCTCTGAGATCATTCTACATTCAGTAACTCTTTTGTCCTCAAGCTTCTCTTTAGCCTACATATTTGTTCCTAATTCCATTCCACTTTAAATAAAGTCTCTCAAGCATAATTCTCATTGAACTATTTCCTTATTGCTTCTCTTTACCACTCAACTTCCCAAGTAGGTACTCTACAATTTTTTCATTCTACCTCCCATTCATTCCTGCTGCTCCTTATTTTCATGACTTTACCCTAACCAAAGCTCAGTTTGCTTCTGAGTTTGCTGGTCAGAGTCTTCTCCTGACACTGCACTACCATCCAGTAAAGGATGGATCCTGCTGCTCTAACCAAATACTGACCCACTCTATTCCCACTTCTGCCTTGTCTTATGCTTCCTTGTGGCTCCTGTTCATGGCCTGTTACCAATGTGTCGGTTGGGTTTGGCGTCATTCTGTAGTTCGTGTTTCTGCCCTCATTCTTCAAGGGAATTCTGATTGGTTGGATGATCACTCTCCAGTACCAGTTGCCTGATTGACCACATCTCTTTTCTAAGATTATTGCAAAGGTTGAAATAGATTATTCAATGATACACATTATATCTGAATCAGCAGGTGTTTTGTTTTTGTTTTTGTTTTTTTGAAGGCTAAATATTAGCAAATTTCTTCACAGACTCTATAGCGCATGAGCCAGCAATTTACCAAAGGTTATCTTCCATATGGCTGTTTTCCTTGTAAAATTTGAGATAGATTCATGGAAATTCACTGAATTTATGGCAGCCTGGATTTAAAAATTTCTAAGTTTTGTTATTTTTCTGTGGGAGGCAAGATTTAAAAATTCATGAGCACTCCAAAAGGTCAGAAATGTGGAGCAGATTAGAGAAGATAATCTAAGATATTTGACTATGCTTTTCTGGATATAATACACCTATATTTTCTTTTCCCTTTTTTCCTAATTTGTACATGAATTAGCCATCACCAAGAAGATGAATACAGCGTGTCAAAGCATGATACAGGACATTATTTCTCTCTGCCTTGTTTTTCCACAAATATTTCCATCTCCAGGCTTCAGCATAGCTTTTCACCTTATTTAATGCCGTATTTATGGTGTTTTCTCTGATTTTTTTTTTTAGCAGTCCCATGTGAAAGTAGCTATGGCCCTTTTCTATGATTTCTTGTACAATGCTTAAAGTTGCATTCAATAACACTACGGTTCTCATTTTCACTCTGGCTTCAACTTCCTAATTACAAAATTATTTTAGGGTAAAGGTATTCTGAGTTTGCCAAGATTATAATGAGGAAAGGCTAGGAGTTTTGTTTGTTTTGTTTTTAAGTAAGAGCTCTGAGGTCATCTTTGGGAATTTAGGTTAATTCAGCCCCAGTTTTTTGAGCATTTATATGCTGTTAGGCACTGGTGATGTCACAATGCATAATATGGGTTCTGATATTAAGGACCTTTCTGTCTTGTAGATGAGATAGTGGGATATAAGTTTTATTTATGTCCAATGCAACACTGGTAAATTTACTCAAAGTGACAGATGAGAGGCACTTATCTTTTTGCTGAAGGATAGAAGGTGGTAGAGAAAGCTTTTTGGAAGAGAAGGTGCATGAGCCATGCCTTGAGGAATGAACAGGGAACTCATTCAGGGAAGAAGGTAGATAGTTGCTGGGGAGAAGGCAATCTAGGGGCGAGAATACACAGTATGGATAACAACAAAGACAGGCTTTGGTGAATGTGGAAAACTACAAGCTGCTTAATGTTACTGGAGCAAAACGTGTCCAGCAGGGAGTAGAGGAACCCAAAGGCAAGCAGGGGAGGGGGATGGGGCAGTCCATCCGATGCTAATCTTCAAGATAATGGGAAAGCACTGAAGCAGTTCAAGTTGGGGGAGCTGTGGTCACATTTGTGCTTCAGAAAGATCATTCAGATGGCTTCATGGAAGATGAATTTGGAAGGGATAAAACCAGAGGCAGGGAAACCAGTTAAGAAAATCCTGCACTCAATTATTGAAGTGAAAGATAATGAAGACCTGAGGAGCAAGGCATTGGTAAGAAGAGTAAAGAGGGGCTTATTTGAGGAAATCAAACATAGGACTTTAATGCTCTTTTGCAATGCCCTAATGGCACTTCAGTCAACCTAACCTAGAACACCAGGGAATGGGGAAGAGAAAAGGAAATGGGCAGAATAGAACCCCCAAGATTCTTCTGTGTAATGGCCATTCAGTACACTTCATTTTAAAGCTCTCTGTGTGTGTATGTGTGTGTGTGTGGGGGGGGGGGGGTGAGAAAGAGAGAGAGAAATGGGCACATTCCATTTAACAGTTATTTTGTGTGGGTGTTCAGGTAAGGGAACTATTCACTGGCTACCCAAAGTACCAAAATTTGGCAAACACTAAAGCAGTGAGAAAGATAAGAAGTATCTGGGCTCAGCTGGAGGCCTCATTCTTCTTATTTTTTTCTCCAAGACTGAGGCTGTGGGAAAAACGTCCCACACATTCAAAAATTTTATTGAGATCTCTTTGTTTCCTCATTATCTGTAGTAGAAGCTGGAAAATATTTCAGGTACACCATCAGCTTGACTCTCATCTATAATTCTACTTTTCAGAAAGAAGATAATTTCTATCCAACTGATTAACTTTCTTTTTTAAAATAACTTTTTATAAGTTACCTGCATAATAGATAATCTATTAAAGAAAACTTGCAAGCCAAATATTTAAATTATGTATAACTCTATTACCTAGAGATAACTGGAATATTGTGAGTATGTCTGTGTAAGTTGAGTGTTTTAGCTTATCACAAAAATTTAATCACACTGTATATATTTGTTAGTGATCCTAGATCAATAATATTTCATGAACAAATACATGCTCTTTTGACCCTGCTGTCAATATTTAGCCTCTTTTTTCCTAGATTGATTTTAGCAATGTGTAGTATTACAAACAAGTCAGCTTGGGTCTAACAAAAAGTTTACTCAATGTTTTTTTAGTCCTCTTATTTTCATTTTGTTTTGATTATTTATACCAGGATATTCATTATAAATTGAATCTATAAAAAACACTACTTTTTAATTTATATGCAAAAAGCAACAGTGAAACAGATGCTTAAGATCTTGGCTCAAGGCAGAGTCAAAGGGGTCAAAATTTCCCTTCCTGCTATAAAGTTAGTCTAATTAAACGGGGATAGGATATTAGGGCCCTATCCACCTGGCATTTCACTCACCCAAAAGAGTTCTTGAAGAGACCTCAGAATTAATGAAGGAGGAATTAACTTTGGAAAAGTATAGCAAATCTACTAAGAATCTGTTTTTCAGTATTTTCTTAGCCTGCTCTTTATTATCATTGTGCTTTGTTACTAGCTATACTTCATTTTTAGTGGGATTTAACGCTGATTTCAACAAAGTGTAATTTGTGGGGAAACTATGCTAACATTATTTTTGTTAAACCAAACATTAAGGGAAGCTCATCGGACCGTGAAGCCGTAACCAAAGTAACATCAAGGTCTATTCTAATTGCAAGAGAAATACCTAAAAAGAGAGAAAACGCAGCAAATTCTGGATTGGCAACCATAATCCTATTTTCTTTTAAAACCCTTATTATAACTGGATTTTAGTTTCTGGAACACTGTATTCAAGCCTTGTGGTTTCCCCTGAGTATTGAAGAGTGCTTCAAAGTCCAATATTTAAATAATTCATTCATTTCCCACTGGATACCAAAAATCTTGATGTTTAAAGAAACTTTATTTTTCCACTCTCTGAAAAATACAAATAAAACAAAGATCACAACGGAAAGGGAAAATTTCTTGAACATCAAGTTTTTAGTTCCAGTCCCTAAGTCCAAAGTATGTCCATTCAATATGGCATAAAAGCATGTTTTTCAAAAAGGGGACTAAAGAGAAAAACAAGAAGACACAGACTCTCTCTGGCCATGCAAGACAGTTTTTAAGAGGCTGAACAAGACACAGGTTGCGAAGCAGCTGCATACAGCTGTGTGAGGCTGGCTCACACACAGCCTTCCTTCATGCATTATCTACACTAGCCTCCTGCCTGCTCACTCCCTGTATCCCAGCGATGTTTACTTAGAACACAAGTACAGTAATGTTTTTCAGTCGAAATGTGGATTCCCTTCTAGGTTCAAATGTAAAACATTCTTTTCCTATAAAAACTACTAATGCGGTGACTCGGTGGGAGATTTTGCTCTGTTGTTCTTTTGTTTTTGTTTTTTCATTGCAGATAACTAGACGAATCTTACCTGGATTTTGGTAGAAAACATGTTTTCTTTTCAACTACCTAATTCTTAAATACACAAAATGATTATCGCTACCACCAAGGAAGCCTTATAAGCATGTTAAAATCATAACAAAGATCTATTCCAGCCAGCAGTCTGCCTTCAGTGAGTATATGCGCTTACTTACTTGTCAGTCTCTCATTTGCTAAGGGTAAGCACAGTTCTTTAATTAAAGAAGAATGTAGTTTAATAGACTGTACTGTCTCTGTGCACATGGAATCCTAGAATTAAAGGAGTTAGTTAGATTAAAGCCTAGAATTCCAGTGGATGCTGAACCTGTATTATGCTATTTTGTGTGTGGGGGGGAGGGCCCTTAAACATTTATATAAATATGCCATTTACCTAATGCCTAATGAGAGGAACAGAACTGCAGAATCAGAGGGATTTTGAAAAGCATATAAATCACCACTATATTTATATCAATCTCTATGACTTTATAGATATATGTCATTATTGATATTATGCATTCTGCTAAGGGTTATTACTAAATACTTCTTTGGAATTCATATTGATAACAACCTACAATAAAGGTCTTGTTAGGATGATATGATCTTCAGTATTTTAAAATTTGAAGTTAATACTGAAGCTTTTTTTTAAGTGCTTCACCAGATTTCATATTGGTCATTTACGACTAAGATTTCAGAATTGTCTCTAAGTTTTAAGTACAGGGACAACCAAAACTTCTTACACACATTTAAATAAAAATGTTTAGTTAACTTCTTTAGGCAATCAATTTAGACAGCTGAAATGCTTTTCCCTTGAAATTACTATATTTACTTAGCTTTATTTTTTTCAAAGATTAAAAAAATTACACATATTTAACCACCGCAATTGTGACACTGCTTATCACCACCCGCATATTCTAATTCCATGATTGCATATATTTACACAAATTATATAATAAGATGCAATTACAATAATTACAGGGGAACAGGCAACAATTGAAAAAGATTACAAATTCCCACTAAAACAACATCAAATGATATGAAAATTACCAGGCCAAACAAGACAAGAGAAGAAATAGTTTTAAGATGAACACAATACAACAGCAAACAATCCAGAAAACACCTTAGTTTTAGCAATGTAAAGAATAATGCTCTGGGAAATCTGTGACTTAAGATTTAAGGTTCTTTTTCCTTAAAATTTGCTTCTCAGCCTTATAATATGAATATTTAATATTTTGACTTTCCTAAATGCATTATAACTAGAAAGCCTTTTCCGCTGGTGATTTCTCATTGTTATTTGAAAGAAAAGAGGAAGAGTAATTGCTGAAGTAATAAAACACAAACAGTGTAGACAACTCTGTGGAATTTTAATTAGAAAAGAGCAAGTCCTACTATGATTTTCTTGCCATTTTTTTTCTGTAAGCTGTCTCCAAGTGTACATCTCATTTTCAAGGATTTACTGTGTTAGAATACTGTTGACCAGTTCATTTTCTTCTTTCAAAAGGATATCCATAAGACAAATTATGAAACTGACAAATTTGTGCTCTCTATAAGTTGTCCTACTGTGTGTTTTATTTTCATTCCTATTTCTCTCTTTGCTCTTTGAATACCCTTAATATAAAAATTGGGAAGTTTGCCTCTTTGTTTTCTTATTGCAAAGATTTTACTAGAGCTGAGGGTGTATTTTGCCAGCCTGTGACAGTGAAAAATTCATACTCTGACCCTCCAGAATTCTTCAAAGAAGCTTAAATTCATCCTGCAATCTAGTTTATTCATAATATCACTATATTTCAGACACTGTGCTGTGTTCCTTATTGACATAATGTTTTTATGTAATACTTCCTAACAAGAGATGATTTTTTAAATACCAGTTGAATCCTCATTTTAAAAATAAGAAAACTGAGAGTTGGGGAGTTTACATATAGAGACAGGTGTCAGAGAGAGGAAGGAGTTGAGTAAAGATTTAAATTCTGGCCTATTTTAAGTATTTTACAAACATTTACTGACTAACAGCGCTGCACTGGATATGAGGTTGTGAGGATACAAAGATGAATAGGAGAGAGCATGGTCTCTGCCCTTTAAGCACTTAATGTCTCATAGGAGAGAGTGACCCAGAAAACGGTAATTTAAATATGCAATGTAAAGTGCTGAGAGACAGAGCCCTGTAGACTTCTCACTATATATGGGTTTCTTAAGTCAATATTAGATGCTGTAAAAATTTTATCATATATCATTATAACTTTAATAAACACTGAGTATTTATTTAAAGTAGGAACAATATAGATTCTTTAAGGAATGAAACAAAAACATAATCTCAGAAAAGAAAATTTCAGTTACTTACACATCAAAGTAATCATATAGAAGTGTAAATTCATTGATTCACTGACTAAACAATTATTGGAATGATCGATTTATTCGTCCCTTCAATAAATGATCATTGTTTCTGTTTGCTAAAGCTGCCAGAATGCAATATACCAGAAATGGACTGGTTTTTACAAAGGGGATTGACTAGGTTACAAGTTTATAGTTCTAAGGCCGTGAAAATGTGCAAATTAAGGCATCCAGATAAAGATACCCTGACTTTGAAGACGGGCCAGCGGCATCCGGGGGCTCCTCTGCCACGTGGGAAGGCACCTGGCGACATCTGCTGGCTTTCCTCTCCTGGGTTGGTTTCAAAACGTCTGTCTCGGTTCCTGCAGGTCCTTCTTGCTTCCCTCTGGGGGGTTTTCTTTCTTACCTGCTCTAAAATCTCTCAGCTGTCTCTCGTAAAGGACTCCAGGAAAAGATTAACGCCCAACTTGAACTGGGTAGGTCGTATCTCCATGGAAACAATCTAATCAAAAGGCCCCGCCCACACGCGATTCGCAGGATCGGAATAAAAGAACCGACGCTTTTTGGTGGTAGATAACAGATTCAAACTAGCTGATCCTTACGTGCTTTATTCCAGGTCAGGAACTGCACCACACAGGCTCTGCTGTTAGGGAACTTACAAAACATTCAGGACAACCCAACACAGTGCACTAAGTGCTATGGGAGGGGGAGGGGAGTGTGCTTTCGAAGCACATAGGAGCAGCTCTGAGGGAAATGAGATCTAAACGGAGATTGTGAAGTAGCTGAGCAAAGCAAAGGAGCAAGATTCCAGGGGTCTAAGAGCAGTCTGTTGGGTAAAAGCATTGAGAGGAGAGAGAGCATGGTAAAAATAAGAACCTGAAAGAAATTTAGTCTGCCCAGAGCCTTTGGTAGGAGAGGGAAAATGGTGAGAGGTGTTTAATAGTATCATCAGAAAAGAGGTCTATTGGATTAAAATAGGGTTTTAGGTTAATTGTGCATATGGGAAATGAACACTTCTGGAGGTTTGTGGGTGGTTTTACATGCTGGAAATATCCACGTGTTACTCTAATAGAAATACAATACACAAATTAATATTTTTGTAGGTCATGACTTATAAATTATATGAAACAAGGACAGAATACAAAGGAGAGGACCACAAATACCTTATAGATCCTAAATTCAAGATTTGGCTGGAATTTAACAAGTAAAGCAGAGGCATTCCCAATTATGAGACCTCTCTCTTCATGCTCTATTAGGAACAAAATCTCAGGTCAACGAAACACATCATAACCAGGTACAGGTAACATGGGGTGGACTCTTGGGGAGTAGGAAGAATTTGAGTTCAAGACAAAAACTGAGATTGTGTGGGGAAGGATTAGGGTGATAATTAAAGGAGCTGCCCAGGACCTGGGAATGTAAGAAACGGTAGAACAGGGCTCTCTCTCACTAGAGAGTTGCAGCCAGCAAAAATAAACCAAATGTCTGTCCTATTTGTCACCATCACTCCATGGAAAGGACCCTTGTCTTCGGCTTGGTGGCTGTTATAGTTTGCTAGCTGCCAGAATGCAATATACCAGAAATGGAACGGCTTTTAAAAGGGGTGATTTAATGAGTTGCTAGTTTACAGTTCTAAGGCCGAGAAAATGTCCCAATTAAAAACAAGTCTAAAGAAATGTCCAATCAAAGGCATCCAGGGAAAGATACCTTGGTTCAAGAAGGCCAGTGAAGTTCAGGGTCTCTCTCTCAAGTGAGAAGGCACATGGCGAACACAGTCAGGGCTTCTCTCTCAGCTGGAAGGGCACATGGCAAACACGGCATCATCTGCTAGCTTACTCTCCTGGCTTCCTGTTTCATGAAGCTCCCCGGGAGGCGTTTTCCTTCTTCTTCTCCAAAGGTTGCTGGCTCGTGGACTCTCTGCATCTCATAGCTACATCGTTCTGCTTTCTCTGAATCTCTCTCTCCAAAATGTTTCCTCTTTTATAGGACTCCAGTAAACCAATCAGGACCCACTCAAATGGGTGGAGACATGTCATCTCCTAATCCAGTTTAACAACCATTCTTGACTAAATCACATCAACCACGGAGATGATCTCATTACAGTTTCAAACATACAGTATTGAATAGAGATTATTCTACCTTTACGAAATGGGATTTATATTAAAACATGGCTTTTCTTAGGGGGCATACTTCCTTTCAAACCAGCACACTGGCTTTTATGAGTTGGATTGGAATATTAGCAGATGTGACAGTTTGCTGCCTCGGTTGTTTTTTCTAACCCTCACTGCCACCAAAGAAGGTTGAGAACCATCAGAGAGAAGAGGAGCAGGGAGCTCAGTGGTGGCCAAAATAGGAAGCAAAAGCAAGATCATAACAGAATTCTCTAAGTTATGTCAAGGATTTTACCCTAAGAACAATAGAAACCCAGTGAGTGGTTTTAGGCAGAGAAATGATGATAAGACTTGAGTTTTAAAAAATTCCCTCTGGTGATAATGAATTAAAGGGGATAAAAGAGATGTTTCCTAACTAGTAGGAAGAGTAGTTAGAAGAATGTCAAAAAATCCAAGTGGAGGAATGATGGTGGCTTCCTTTAGACCAGAAGGGGCGGGGATGCAGAAAGTCTGTAGATTCAGGAGACATTTTGGAGGTGTTAGATTGAGAGGTTACGGCATGAGAGAGGGTGATACTTAGATATATTATTTTGGAAAAATGTTTTAACAATGGTTAATATTAGATAGAAATAGAAAAAACTACTTAGGGGAGCCAATTTTAGGGGGTAAGAGAAAGCTGAGACAAGTTTTATTTTGAAGGAGGGTAGCTGGGGCATTCAAGATGTGTCTAGTAAGTAGCTGGATATGCAGATATGCAGCTCAGGAGGAAGATTTGGGTGGAGATAAAAAGAGCTATCTGGCATTAGTCATGCACACTTCTAAGCAAAAAGAGACAAAATCAATTTCCTAACACACACACTTTTCTATTGAAGAGAACTTTCTGTTTCTTTCCACCTTATCAATCAGAAGCATCTTCACAAAATTCTTGTCATGCCTATATGCAACAGCAAAAAAATTACGGGAGAAGTGCTATATCTAATAATGGTATTTCTCTAAAATTCAACACTTTGGGAGACACTGACTCTCTTTTCCCATCTTGTACAGATTTTCAAGAATAATTTTCTGATCAGGAAGTTCAAAAGTTCAGATATCATTTTAACTGTCTTCCTCAATATGAATTCATACTTCCACCTTTTGCGACCATGATCAAAGAAGACACTGTCACCCTCTTTCCCCCGTGGAGGATATGATTCCTACAATGTGTTGCCAACAAAAACCAGTGTGGAAAACCTTGATGAGATTCACTTTATTCTAGAAGTCCTTGGAAAGCCCACTTTGTTTAGGGGGCGCGCCACTTTTCTTGTCATTGTCTCTAACTCAAAAGGGCTTTTAACTCAGCTCTATTACTGCCCGATAGAAAGGAATTTTGGCAGGCGATTTTTTTTTTGCATTAGCTTGGAATTTTTGTCCCTAGATAATAGCTTAAATATCATTTGCCACTGTTCAGTTAAGATAAAGAGAGAGGCAGAGCTCATTATGGCTTTTCCTCCCTCAAAATGATGAATACATTTAAGACAAGCATTTGCTTCCTTTCAAGCAGTTAGGTCATGCTGACTTCTGCATGCTTATGAGATGAAGGTAGTTCAGCAGTGGCACTACAGAAGGCACCTCTCTCAATCCCAACAACAGCAAAAAATCACTCTGACTCTAACAAATGATTGCAACAAATGTAAGCGATGAATGCCTCATTCCCTCCCCACAAAATCTTCCTGATGTGTCAAACAAACATAAGCATACCTTAGCATATTTATGGGTGACATTACCCTCAATTTTCACATGGCTGACTTAGGAAATTAAGGATTTATTCTAAGAAAATACATTTTCAATAGAGAATAGAAATTTGTCCTTTTAAGTGGAGCAATTTTTTTCACTGTCAAAGCACTGAATTCTTAATTCTTCACAGAACTCAAGGACAAGCCCCACCCCCAAACCACAGTTTGAAGAACATTGCTCTATCAGTTAACATTTATATTACTTACCAGTTGTCTTTGTTTGCTAGGACTGCCATAAAGTACCACAAATCACATGGCTTAAAAAAACAGAAATTTATTGTCTCACAGTTCTGGAGGCTAGAGGTCTGAAATGAAGGAATTTGCAGGGCCATATTCCTTTGAAGTCCATAGGGAACAATCTGTTACACGCCTCTTCTAGCTTCTGCTGGTTTGCCAGCCATCTACGGTGCTGTCCCCAGGTCTCTGTCTATGTCCAAATGGCCTCTTACAAGGACACCATGTCACACAGGATGAGGGCCCACCCTAATCCAATTTGGCTTCATCTTAACTGATAACATCCTCAAAGACCCTATTTCCAAATAGGACCATATTTGTGGGACCAGGGATAAGGAATGGAACATATCTTTTTAGGGGATACAATTCAATCTATAACATCAGCTCATGATGAGAAAGAGCAAGGGTGGATTTTGACTTGGACCTAAGCACAGGGTAGAGAAATAAACTCAGTTCCTCTCCTCCAATTGCTCCACCGTCCATACCTGCTAGTTCTATGCAATTCTGGTCTGGTGGATGTCAGAGCAGCCCCACCAAAGTGGCAGGGATGGCCACAGTCATTGTTAGCCCATCACAAGGAAGAAGTGCTAAGGCAGTTTAGCCCCAAGACAAAATGAATGAAGCAGCTGGGATGGCTACACTCATTCCATGCTCGGGAAATGCCCTATAACTCCAATTCCTGTAAATACTTATCCCTCCACTTTATCCTTGGATAGGAAATTCTCTACTCTTGCAATTAGAGATAACCAAGATTTGCTACCTGTATCTACAAAAAGCAAACAAAGCTCTTTTCTTTTTTTGTTCTTTCCACTTTTAACAAAATATAGCATAGATACAGAAAGGTGCATAGATAATAAGTGTAAAGCTTAATAGATTTTTACCCACAAAGCATGCATATCAAGAAATAAAACATTATTAGCAGCCCAGAATCCCGTCCCTACCTCCCCCTTCCATTCATAAGCCCCACAATGACAGACACTAACCTGTCTTCTTATAACACAGATTCATTTTGCCTATTTTTGAACTTTATGTAAATGGAATCATTTGGTTTGTATGTTTTGTGAATGGCTCTTTACACTCAGCAATAACTTTGTGAGATCCACCTATATCATGTGCTTTTATAGCTCATTCATTCTCACTGCCACATGGTATTACATTTTGAACACACCAGAGTTTCTTTATCTTTTCAACTGCTGCTGCGCTTTGGGAGGCTATTATAAATAGTACTGTTATGAACATTCTTGTACATGTCTTTTCATGAATGTATGGATGCCTGTTACAGCACCCAATAAACTGTGAATTTGTGTTCTTCCTCCTTCTTATTCCCACCACTCAATATCTAACATGACCCTCCCTTTGTAAAAGACCAGGTATCTTATTGACTTCAACTATTTGTCATCAACTTTTGCTTTTTTAGCCATCTTATTCCTAGTCATCCTTCTTACTGGAAAATCACTCCTTGCCTATTCTATTTACAACCCATATATTCAGGAGAGACCCCACACAAACAGGTGGAGAGCACGTGGCCTGGGTGGAAGCCAATTACAGTATCACACTCTGCTTTTTTTATATATATATAGAAACATGATCACAATTATGAGGGAAGCAGATAGTCTCAATGGATCATTTTCTAGAAATTTACACAGATGGGGAGATAATTCCATCTGACCCTGAGAGAAAGCATGCAAAAGAGTTTGGGGGAGAAGTGATGCCATGGAATATTTCTGGGACATTCTGAACAATTGGGCTTGACAAAAAAAAAAAAATCACATCAGATGTGAAATTAGAAATAGGGTGTTCGATTTTATATGACCATTTCATAAACACACCTAAAAGAAATTAAAAATCGACTACATAACATGGATGAAAAAGCAAAGTTCACATTGAGAAAGACGCAAGAGAAACTTCCAAAAAGAATAAGTAGGCAAGAGTCTGTAAAATATTAACCATTTCAGAAGACCAATGCAATGGAGTTTTTCTGCAAGTGGCAAATTCCCTCATAGCCAGTACAAAGCATTTCTCATTCAATAGGTCTTATGTTCCCAACGTGCTCTGTTCTCTTGTTTCTCTTTATTTCTCAGCAGTTTTTGAATGTACCATAATTTATCCTCATGTCTCCTAGATACAGTTTTTGATGACTTGTAATAAAAGCGCTAAAATGATACTACAGTAGACTATAAGAACATATATCACCACAGCGCAGCCCGAATTCTTTCACATGAAGTCCTATGTTTCAACCCACAATCACAGTGTAGCACAACGTCTGGGTAAAGAAAAGTGCACCCTGCCCCCGGATGGAGACGACGTCAGTGCTGCCCTCTGGTGGCAGCTGCCGAGAGGGGGCATGAATATGCTGTGGTCACGCTGTTGATACACATACATTTACCTATTATTATTATTATTTTTTTCCAAATACAAAATAGAAGATCTGTTTTTTGTTTGTTTTTGCAATTTGTGTAACTTTTCGGTCTTGCTCCAGATCTAAAAACCGTTCAACTACCAGAACAAGGGTGAGAAACAAGTAAAGAGAATGTGAGTTGAGAATATCAGAAAGGCTTCCTGCACAAGGAGGGGTCACATTTCCTGGATCCTGAACCTAACTCTCTCCTATTTTTCTCCTTGTCAGTATCCCACCTTTCATTAAGGCCATCAGGCAGACCCAAACAAGTTTGGGAAAGAAAATCAGCTCAGGCAAAAACCTGAATGTTCATCAAAATATGAAAGGATAAACAAATTGCAAAACCAATTGCAAAAAAATAAAATTTATTGTTTAACATTTTTTTTTATATATGGGCAGGCACCAAGAATTGAACCTAGGTCTCCAGCAGGGCGGGTGAGAACTCTACCTATTATTTTAATCAGAAAAGTTTGTTGGCATATTAATGTCCCACGGAAAGTTACTGCAACTATTCTATTTCCTCATCCTCCATGTTCTAATGCGAAACATTTTCTCATTCAGGACTACAGAAGAACATTATAAAATATTTATTTAAGTTGAAACTACATGGACATTTAATGAGAATAATAACGTGCTGACTATAAACATCATGTTATTTGCAAAACACTGATATTCTGAGCAAATATTAATCCAAAGTCTGTTCACAATTCATTATCTGAATTAATTGTATATTCAGATAATTGTCAACAAACCAGTGTCAAACTGAGGAAAGTATTCATTAGCAATAAATGTATCTAAATGTGATTTTTTTTAATCAGTGAGGAAGTAAGAATCATATATTTAAGAAAAATTGTTCAAATTAAGAATTTGAAAGGGTAATTAGTTATTTTTCATCAGTTTGCATGCTTTTGAAATTAGACTGGCCACTTTCTTTCCTTGCTTTCGTGTTATTCAGTGTCATCATGTTCAACTGCTTTCATCACTTATCAAGGAATTTATTAAAATCCTAGAAAGAAAGAAATAGTTGGCTATGCCTTTTGGCAAGTTTAATAAACATTCTCCTTTGCAAAAGGGTATTCTAATTCTGAGCTAATACAAACCTTGAGATGTGAATTATTCCTGGTATATTATGACCTGTACAAACTTTAATCATTGTAGTTAGGAATATAAATTGCTGGGCATTACTAATCAATATAGTGGAAACCCCAAACCCTACTCGGGGTAATTTTGCATGTCAAATTTTTTGCATCTTGTGCTAGTTTGAAATGATGTATGGACCCTAGAAAAGTCATGTTTTAATCAAAGTCCCACTTTGTAAAGGCAGAATAATCCCTATTCAATACTGTATGTTTGAAACTGTAGTCAGCTCATCTCCCTGTAGATGTGATTTAATCAAGAGTGGCTGTTAAACTAGATTAGGTGATGACATGTCTCCACCCGTTTGGGTAGGTCTTGATAAATTTCTGGAGTCCTATAGAAGTGGAAACACTTTGGAGAATGAGAGATTTGGAGAGAGCAGAGCAGAACGACACAGCCACGAGAAGCAGAGTCTACCAGCCAGTGACCTTTGGAGATGAAGACGGAACATGCTTCCCGGGGAGCTTCATGAACAGGAAGCCAGGACAAGAAGCTAGCAGATGACGCCGTGCTCGCCATGTGCCCATCCAGGTGAGAGAGGAACCCTGACCATGTTCACCATGTGCCTTTCCAGATGAAAGAGAAACTCTGTGTTCTCCATATGTCCTTCCACTTGAGAAAGAAACCCTGTACTTCATCGGCCTTCTTGAACCAAGGTATCTTTCCTTGGATGGATGCCTTTGATTGGACATTTCTATAGAATTGTTTTAATTGGGACATTTACTCGGCCTAAGAACTGTAAACTAGCAACTCATTAAATTCCCCTTTTTAAAAGCCATTCTGTCTCTGGTATATTGAATTCCGGCAGCTAGCAAATTAGAACACATCTCAAACAACTTGTTTGCAAGTCAAACGAATTTCAATACTTACCCATCCCAACCCACTTTTATCACACACCCACCACCTGCAAGGGACTTGGCAGCATTTTAAAGAGCTTGATTTAACTGTTGGAACATTACCATCCTCACTCATGAAGCCACAGGGCTGAGACCACTCTTTTCTCCTTGAGCATGGTCTCAACCACTGAGGGACAAGTGACAACTGGTTGCCGAAAAAGTCCACAGGGAAGGCCCACCAGGCAGTTAGGTACAAAGTTCCTCCCTGCCTCTTGTGGGCTCCAAACTCCCATGTCACCTGCCATCATTCTCCATACTTGACTGATTTTTATCATAGCTCCCCAAGTGAAACATCTCTGCCTCAGTGGCGTTGGGTAGGTGGGAGGTGCAGCTTCCCTATGCCGGAAGGGTCTGTTTGGGTCAACAGAAGGTCAGTTATCATGAGACTTCATTCATGCAGCTATGAAGTAGATTAAAGTGCAAAAGTTTTGGGATGACTCATTTTCAGCTTCTAGAAAGGTTAAAGGGGGAGGGATTTGGCAGATAATTACGAAGGCTAATGGTACAAAAAAGAATCATATTTTCTTCTACTGAAGCTTTCCATGATGGCATTTTCTTGAGCCTATTTAAAAGATAAAAGAACTGTCTAACAGTCTACCATGCATGACTGTTTTGAAAATGTTTGCATTTGCATTCCATGGCCATAGTAGTTAAAGAAATCCTGAGTACACTTAGCATCTTCTATTACTGCTTAATATTTTCTGAGTGTTTCCCATGTGTGGAGTATTAGACAAAAGGTGCAATGTCTAATGGCTTACTAAATTTTCCCAATAATCCAATAAGATAGTTACTATTACTGTTCACATTTATATTATATTAACTGAGGGATCTGGGGCTCAAAATAATGACATGAACTTGCCCAAAACCACTCAGTTAGTGAATGGCAGCTCCAGGATCCAATCCAGGTCTCTGTCTCCAAAGACGGTGCACTTAAGCCTTAGCCTATAATTCCTCTTCTGATCTCTATGCTTAACTTTAACTCACGTCTTCTCACTTTTCACACTGCTTCTACGAATCAATATGCCATCACCTGCTTTCATCCTTCTCTGGTATGGAGGATGGAATCCGAGTTCCTTCCTTCTTCCCTCCTTCTTTCCTGTCCCATGAACACATTTTCACCAATCACGTACTGTCTGCCTCAATCCTGGAGAGCAGGAACTACATCTTCTTACTGTAATCCTTATCCCTGCCCGGACTGTGGTTGTAAATTACAGAGAGAAAACCTGAGTGATATTTAGACAAAATCCTGCTTTCCGGGACTTTCACATGCTTGGAGCTACCTCATTGAATTGGATGACACCTGATGGTAAACACACGTTATAGAGGGCAATGGACACATACTGACTCATTTTGGGAGCTGCCTATAAAGCAGAAGTACTCACTATTCAGTTTCAGATTTACTCTTTCTTTTTCTGTACAACTGGATGGAGAGAGGTGCAAAAACGTAAAAACAGAGTTTGATTATTTGTGTAGAATTTTTGAGGGTGCCATATACACTATATGCTGTACACGTTGTGTGTTTCCTAAAGGACTCCAGATACAGGGAAGTTGTTTTTGTTTTTCCTTCTTTTTTAGCTGGAAGTGACCCTCCTACTTTTAAAAATATGAGATTGGGGCAGGCCACGGTGGCTCAGCAGGCAGAGTTCTCGCCTGCCATGCCGGAGATCCGGGTTTGTTTCCCAGTGCCTGCCCATGAAAAAAAAAAAAAAAGAAATTGTATGGTGTTGTTTGGGGTCTTCTATTTTTCCACCTCCAATATGCAACATTTTATTCAAGGGTGAGAATAATTTGGGTGGAATATTTAAAATAAGTTGTTTCTGAAAGATAGACGGTAAAGACTGAGATGGCATAATCTAGGAATGCCTAGAGTGTATGATGATAGTGACTAAATGTACAAATTTAAAAAATGTTTTTGCATGAGGATGAACAAAGGAATGTCATTACTGCAGGGTGCTGAAAATAGGTGGCAATTAATATTTAAAAATTTCAACTTATGTGTGAGACTAAAGCAAAACATGTTTATTTGGTACAAAATTTATATTTTGACTAGTGCATTTCCTAAAATAACTTATGTAGACAGCTTAATTGAACACCATAAGTACATGGAACCTTGAGTAGGACATGAGATTTTGTGGGTTTGTCCACAGTGATGCCCCAATAAATCCTAGAGTGATTTGAACAGTGAATAAAAAAGTATTTGCAAAGTCCCCTTTGAGGAATGGTGAGAAAGGGGGAAAATTCAACTTCCCCAAGTTGAATTCTTGATATTCTCACAAGCAGTGTAGACAACCAAAGCTATAGGCTGAACCTCCAGTCTTAGGGTTTGTTCATATGAAACTTAATCCAACAAAGGATAGGTCAAGCCTACTTAAAATTAGGCCTAAGAGTCACCCCCAAGAGAACCTCTTTTGTTGCTCAGATGTGGCCTTTCTCTCCAGCCAACACAACAAGCAAACTCACCACCCTTCCCTTGTCTACGTGGGACATGACTCCTAGGGGTGTAGACCTTCCTGGCAATGTGGGACAGAAATCCTGGAATGAACTGAGACTCAGCATCAAGGGATTGAGAAAACCCCAAAAATGAGCTGAGACTCAGCATCAAGGGATTGAGAAAACCTTCTTGACCAAAGGGGGAAGAGTGAAATGAGACAAAATAAAGTGTCAATGGCTGAGAGATTCCAAACAGAGTCGAGAGGTTATCCTGGAGGTTATTCTTACTCATTAAGTAGATATCACCTTGTTAAGTCAAGATGTAATGGAGAAGTTGGAGGGAACTGCCTGAAAATGTAGAGCTGTGTTCCAGTAGCCATGTTTCTTGAAGATGATTGTATAATGATATAGCTTTCACAATCTGACTGTGTGATTGCGAAAACCTTGTGTCTGATGCTCCTTTTATCTACCTTGTCAACAGATGAGTAGAACATATGGAAAAAAAATAAATACTAAGGGGAACAAATGTTAAAATAAATTTAGTTTGAAATGCTAGTGATCAATGAATGGGAGGGGTAAGGGGTATCGTATGCACAAATTTTTTTCTTTATTCCTTTTTTTCTGAATAGATGCAAATGTTCCAAGAAATGATCACGATGATAAATAAGCAACTATGTGATGATACTGTGAATTACTGATTATATATGTAGAACGGAATGATCAAAAGTTAAGAATGTTTGCATTTGGTATTTAAAAAAATTTTTGAATTAAAGAAATAAAATAAAATAAGTTGTCTCTAGAATTAAAGGGAAAGTTTGAGATACTGCCTTTTATATGTACTCATAAACATACAGACTGTCCATAAAAATGAGTATAAGAAACCACATTTGTCTTCACTGTTTACAAATAATGGTGAACGTCTTCCAGGGTGAATAGAAAATAACTGTGGCTAAAAAGACACAACTTTTTTCTCTATATAAGATCTATTTTAAAGTTTTGCTATTTATTACAAGACCTAATCTTTTGAAACACCAGCAATAAACAAAATAACTTAAATACAACAGCAGCAATAAAAGAGGTATAGTCTTTTTCTCTTTCCATCATAACACTCTCATGGGAGTACTTTGTAGCAGTTGTCACAACATCAAGCTTCCTGAATGTATGAGCTTTGAGACACCTGAAGACATTTTGCAACATCTTAACTACTTACTCAGTGGTGTACAAAACAGACTATTCTCAGTCTATATAAGACTGTACAAACATCTGATAGTCATTGCCCATGCCACTCTTAGGCACATAAGAATGTATGATGTCTGATCTGGCTAGATTGATAGATATGTAGCTAAATGGAATAGAATTGAGAGTACAGAAATAAATCCTTATATTGATTATCAATTTATTTTGACTGCTAAGACAATTCAATGGGGAAAGAATAATCTTAATAAATGGTATTAAGGCAACTGGATATCCACATGCAAAAGAATAAAGTTGGATCGCTCCCTTAGAACATGAGCTAAACAATTCAAACTGGATCACAGACCTATTGTAAGAGTCAAAACTACAAAACTTTTAGGAAAAAAACACATAAGAATAAGTCATTATGATCTTGGATTTGGCAATGTGCTTTTAGATACAATACCAAATGCACAAACAATAATAGAAAAAATAGATAAATTGGAATAATCAAAATTTAAAATTTTGTATGTCAAAAGACACTATGGAGTAAGTGAAAAAATCCTCAGAATGAGAGAAAATATTTGCAAATCATGTATCTCATAAAGCACTTGATCCAGAATATATAAAGAACTCTTACAATTCAACAATAAAAAGGCAAATAGCCAACTTAAAAATGGGTAAAGAATTTGAACAGACATTTCTTCAAAGAAGAGACATGAATGGCCAATAAGCACATGAAAAATGTTCAACATCCTCACTCCTTGGGGAAATGTAAATCAAAACCACAACTAGATAGCACTTCACACCCACTAGCCTGGATCAAATAGAACAGATAATGACAAGTGTTGGAAAGGATGTGGAAAAATCAGAACCCTTATACATTGCTAGAGCGATTGTAAAATGGTTTGCTGCTTTGGAACAAATCTGACAGCTTTTCAAAAGGTTAATCCTAGAGTTACCATATGATCTAGCAATTCCACTCTTAGGTATATACCCCAAATAGATGAAAATGTGTCCGGACAAAACTTGTACTTGAATGTTTATAACGACATTTTTCATAACAGTCAAAAAGTAAAAACAACCCAAACATCCATCAATTGATAAGCAAAATGTAAGGGTATGGATAGAAGTAAAGGCAGTTCATTTGTGGGTCTATAAGTAATATTTCCATATTGAAGGGGAACATGATTGAACGGAGTTGTGTAGAGCCATGGATCCCACTGATTAACACTACAAATATAAATAAGTTCATGCATGAACTACTTAAAAGGGATGAATCTTGTACAGACTTTATTGTATCAGGGTATGGGGGGAAACTGCTATTGCATGCTACGGGCCATGTTTAACAGGAAGACATCAACAGTGCCACAGCAATACCAGGGGTAAATAATGGGGGGAAGAACAAGAGTTAAGGGGAAGTTTGAATTTTCTATTTGGTGAGGGTGTGTTTATTAGTTATTTTTCTTTGGAACCATGAAAATTGTCTAAAATTGAGAGTTGATTACACCGCTAAGTGAGGATAGTGTGAGACACGGACTGCTGCCTTTGGGCATTATCCATGATGCCCAATGGATGGAGGTGGCTGAAGGATGCGCTGACTGAGAAGTAGAATGGCAAACTGTGGTGTATACAGGTGATCGAATAGTGTGCTGCTACAGAAAGGAATGAAGTCGTGAGGAGCGCAATATTGTGAATGAACCTGTGGGACACTATGCGATACAAAATAAGCCAGAAATAAAACAGCAAATATTGTATGGTCTCATTTAGAAAATATTTATGAAAACATTGGGGCCTAGATTGTTAACTCTTACAGTAGTCTCATTTAGCCCAGGGCAGTAATTGTCATTTCTAGATGTTGAGAGGCCGTGTTATATATGGATAACCAGGTATTTCCCTGGAACTTCGGGTATCTGTGTAATACCTAAGACTCAGAGTAGGAGTTCTGCAGTTCTGGAGGTCAGCATTGTCACAAACAACAACTGTTAATGAAACTGAAAGAGATCAGTGTTCAATTAGAGATAAAAATGAAGCTGACCGGGTCCAGACTAAGGTAACTCAGAATACAGGGTGTAAAGAGGATGTTGTCTATATTTCAGAACTTCACCTACTCTATGAGACCAAAGGAAGAAAGGTTTATTTTGTCCAGAACCTAAATTGTCTGTAGCACATAATCTAACTCAACCTGTCTGGATAGATCATTTAAACAATTCAAACACAGGAAGCCCAGAATGGGAACGAGGGCTTGTAATTCTGTACAGCTTAATGTAATGCTGGGATACATTCCAGAGTATATTGAGCATATGTTTAACAAGTTTTGGCAAAGTCCCTTGAAGGACGGGAAAAAAAACAAACTATAGAATTATTAAACTTTATGACAGGGGAAACCCCTGCTACCATCTAAAACTTTAGGGACTCCCAAGTCAGTCAATAGGCCAAGCCCTCGATCTTGAGGCTTGCTCTTGTGAAGCTTATTTATGTAGCAGAGAAGCTTAACCTACCTATAGTTATGCCTTAGAGTTACTTCCGGAGGACCTCTTTGGTTGCTCCGACGTGGCCCCTCTCTCTCACTCTAATGCAACTCTGCAGGGAATATCATTACCCTCCCTCCTACGTGGGAAATGACATCCAGGGGTGAAAGTCTCCCTGACAATTGTGGGATATGACTCCCAGGGATGAGCTTGGCCCTGGCACCATGGGATCCATAATGACTTCCTGACCAGAAGGGGGAAAAGAAATGTAACGAATAATGTATCAGTGACTGAGAGAGGTCAAATAGAGCTGAGAGGCTACAGTGGAGCTACTCTTATGCAAGATTCACCTAGATACTGCTACTTATCATGATTTGCAAACCCCAACCAAAACCATCCCTGCTAATCCTAAAGAACACCTAAGATTTTATCTGAGGTTCTACAAAGGTTTCATACACTATAATTACTTTCCAGAAACCTACAACCTCCAGATGGGTTCCTTTATCAAATAAGTCCTGAAACCCAGAAGGGCCAGCCTTTCCAGAACATCAACTAGTTCCATCCCTCTGTTCTGTATTATTGACAGCCCTTTCCAACACAAAGAAGTTAGAATGGGCATAGAACAAAAGCCCCTAAAGACTGGGAGAAAGATCAAAGGAGAAGGTGGTGTTACACAAGAGAAGATAGGATTTAACAAATGAGTATGACTGCTGCATTGTTAGACTGATATTTCTTTTAGTCTCTAGTGTCTTGGAGCAGCTAGAAGTAAAAATCTAAAATTGTGGAATGGTAACCCATACCAATCCTGAAATCTGTTCTACAACTAATTGTTGTGGTGTACTTTGAAATTGATTGCTTTTTTGTTTATATGTTATTTTTTTCACAATAAAAAAAAGAAAAAATGTGGAAACAACCCTAACATCCATCAACTGATAAGCAAAATGTGATATATTTATACAAGGATATATTACTCAGCAATAAAAAAGAATGAAGTAGTGACACATGCTACAACATAGATAAAGCCTGAAGAATTATGGTAAGTGAAGAAAGGGCAAATAGTGAATGCTTCCAATTATACGAAATTGTCCAGAAAAAGTAATCATAGAGACAGAGTAGATTAGTTGTTGCCAGGGGCTGAGGGGAGAGGGAATGAGAAGTGAATGCTAATGAATAATAGGATTCTCTTCTTGGGGAGAAAGAAAATGTTCTAAAGTCAGACAGTGATGATGGATCTGCAGCTCTTCGAATTATACTAAAAACCATTGAGTTGTATATTTTAAAAGGGTGAATGCTTTGTTATATGAATTATACATTAATCAATCAGATCAAAAAACATTTATTGAACATTTGATTTACTGTCTTGCACTTTCTCAACATATTGGAAGCTCCACACCATCAAGTTCTACAGAATCCCCCACTGCACCTGGCTAAGCATTCAGAAACAAAAATTTTGTCACCCAAGAATTTTTCAACAGCCAAAATTAAAACATCTGAGAATGCCTGCCAGGCAAAGAATCAGAAAATCCTCTTACCTATCTATTCCTTTTGTAAAAGTGACTTAGAAAAAAGTCCAGTCAAATGAGAGGTGAAGAAAAATTAATACAAGAAGAAAGTTAGGGGCGGGCCACGGTGGCTCAGCAGGTAAGAGTGCTTGCCTGCCATGCCCGAGGACCTGGGTTCGATTTCCGGTGCCTGCCCATGTAAAAAAAGAATTCAAAAAAAAGAAGAAAGTTAGAGCAAACATGACAGAAACTCTTCCTCTATCTAGTTTGAATCCAAGGCTACAAAGCCAATTATGGATTTCATTTTCTTTTGGTCTCTTTGGTTTGGAGGTAAAGCTGGCCTTAGAGTTCTTCAGCTATTCCAGTTAGGATTTATATTCCATTCACAGTACCAGCTCTTTTCTTTCCTTTCTCTCTCTGATTTAGATGAAATCTCTTGCCATGTTTGATGATCTCTTAATCACTTACTATAGTGTTCTAGTCCATCACTTGCTAATAATGGATAATTTTTAACATATGATTGGGACATTATGCTAAAAGAATATGAAACAAAAATGTTTTCACCTTCCACAATAGTGGTCTCCATAATGGACAGTTTTATCGTTGAAGATATGACTGATGGAGGCCCGCCCTGTTCAAAGCTGTTGGAATAAGATGCTTCAGCATTTGGTTATCCCACAGGAGCTATGAACAACCAGTAGAATTGGCAGAGACACCTTTCTCAAAGCAGTAGCAGAGAAAGTGTCAATTTAAGAAAAACAAGCTACTTAAAAGTGGCAGCATCTCCTGCCACCCTGGCTAGACCTGTTTCCACTGCTCACCAGTAGGGAGGAGCTGACCCACAGTTCCAGTGCAGAGTCCTCGCCCAGGTTCTGGAGGGAGCAGAATAATCCTTGTGCACAAACTGGGAGCACATATGTCAGGTGGTAGCCTGAGGGACTTGCCGTCCCAGAACTTGCACGTAGGTGGCAGCTCAAGGACTCTCTTATAGAACACTGCGGGAGAACAGTCAAGTCATTCTGCCTGCGGCACGGGATCGCTGACTGTAGGACATACAGTACCGTGTCCAGGACCATGAGGAAACCACTTCCTGTGGAAAAGGACACATTCATATTCATATAAATGCAGGAATTCCTAGGGCTACACACACAGGCCCAAGAAAAGACGCATGTGCAGGAAGGACCAGGGAAGCCTCCATACTTTGGCCTGGAGCTGTAAAAGTGCCATTTGCGCTGGTCATTCTACAAAGCCTGAGAAAGGCGTTTGTTTTTCTTCTTCTTGTCTTCTCTTAATTCTTCTCCTTCTTCTTCTATTTAGTTCCATGTATTCAAGGAAAGCTCTGTCTTAGCACTAGCTGGATACAAGCTTAAGGAATAAGACACCTCAGAGTCTAAACTCCAGCAACAAGACATTAAAATATCAAAATTTCTAATTTTCAACGAAAGGTCACAAACATACAAAGATTAAAGCATTAGAAATCATCCACAAGGAGGATCACATCTGGGATGTACCAAAGCTTTTAAAACATGGTCCTAAAAATGCTCAAAGAGCTCAAAGTAAACATGAACAAAGAAGCAAAGGAAATCAGGGACATGATAGTTGAACACAGAGAGTAACGATACTGAGATGGAAATCATGAAAAGCAAAGTAAACAGAACTGAGCACAATTGTAAGAGAAATTTAAAATTCCTTATAGGGGTTCAACAGCTGATTGGAGTTTGGGACAGGAAAGAAACAGTGGCCTTGAAGATAGGACAATTGAGAACATTTATTCTGATGGCTTAACGAAAAAAAGAATGAAGAAAAGTTAACAGAGCCTGAGAAACATGCGGAACAACATCAAGCATACAAAATATACATTTTGGGAAACTCCAAAGGTGAAGAGAGAAAGGGGCAGAGAGACTATTCAAAGAAATGATGGCTGACAACTTCTCAAATTTAATGAAAGACATGAATATATGCATCTGTTCTAGTTTGCTAGCTGCTGGAATGCAATATACCAGAAATAGAATAGCTTTTAAAAAGGGGACTATATTAACTTGCAAATTTATAGTTCTAAGGCATGAAAATGTCCCAATTAAAGCAAGTCTATAAAAATGTCCAAATTAAGGCACCAACAAGAGGTTACCTTCACTCAGAAAAGGTCAAGGAAGTTCAGGGTTTCTCTCTCAACTGAAAAGGCACATGGCAAACATGCCAACATTTGTTTACTTTTTCTCTAGGCCTCTTGTTTCATGAACCTCCCCCAGGGGTATTTTCCTTTTTCATCTCCAAAGGTCTCTGGCTGCATGGGTTCTCCTTGTGGCTCCTGCCATTCTGAAGCTTTCTCCAAAATACTTCTTCTTTTAAAGGATTCCAGTAAACTAATCAAGACCCACCTGGAGTGGGTGGAGTCACAACTCCTTCTAATTAATACTCACAATTGAGTGAGTCAATTCTGTGGAGATAATCTAATCAGGTCTCCAACCTATAGTGCTGAATAGGGATTAAAAGAAGTGGCTGCCTACACATTATAGGATCAGCATTAAAACATGGCTTTTAGGGCAGGCCACAATGGCTCAACAGGCAGAGTTCTTGCCTGCCATGTCGGAGACCCGGGTTCAATTCCCGGTGCCTGCCCATGCAAAAAAAAGAAGGCTTTTCTAGGGGGCATAATCCTTTCAAATGAGCACAACATCCAAGATGCTCAGTGAACTCCAAACAAGATAAACCTAAATAGACTGTGACACAGGTTTCTGTGGGTTGAAAGGTGCTTGTGAAATGCCACATGCTCAGCAGCCATCTCCTAGTACTCGCCATCCCATGCCTCCTTCTCTATTTTTTCAGTATGTTTCCATCCACAGCTTAGCCAAGATGTTAGTTCTAATGAAAAGGCCTGACTATGCTTTGAATTCAGAAATCAGGAACAAGGAGCCTCAGGTGCTTATAAGGTGGAAAATCTCAGTGGCAAGGCTCCCTCCCCCTGAGCCATATAAGTACCATCTTTGGCAGCACAGATTTGTCTCTTCTCTCCAACACAAAGTGGGACATGCAAAGCTATTATTCACTGACTCTGACCCAAGAAGTTTGACCTCCTTGGGAGACAAGCCATGAGGAGCTCTCTTCCCCTGCTCTTTTGGACCATGTGTGCTGTGTAAGCAATAAAGCAGTCATTTGTTGCAAGTTTCTGTAGTACTGGAGCCTGTGCTGCAAGTTTCTGTAGTACTGGAGCCTGTGTTCCCATGATGCAGCATATAGCAATATACTCCACAAAAGGGAAGAACAATACACAACAGGGTTTCCATCTGGGGAGATGGGAAAGTTTTAGTCATGGAGTGTGGTGAAGGTACTGCAATATTGTGAATGTGATTAATCCCATTGAATGACAAAAAGACCAGTATGACCTGAAAAACAATCTAGAAGAAATATGCTCAATTATTAAAGTAAAATACTTGGTGGATGAGTTAAATAGTAGTTTAGACACAGCTGAATAGAGAATTAGCAAATTGAAAGATCAGAAGAAATTACCCAAATGCAGCAAAGTGATAAAAATACATAAAACATTATGAAAAGATAAAATAAGGGAGACAATATAGTCAAAGAGATAGTGGTTAAGAGTATGTATAAAGTAAAGACAATTAGCCACAACTCAGTAGCAACAATGTAAGGGAGAAAACTCAAGAGTCAGGTCTTCAAGATATTGACAGAGAAACTGATAACTTTGAATTGTATACCAAACAAAACTTTTCAATAAAGTGGACAAAATAAAGTTATTTTCAGATAATCTAAAAGTGTGTTTACCACCATCAGAACTTCATTGAAACAACTTCTACAGAATGTATTAAGGGTTAAAGGAAAATGGAGATCTAAGTTATAAGAAGTAATGGTGAGCAAAGAAATTGGTTATATGCAGGTGAGCAAAGAAATTGGTTATATGTAGGTATATCTATACAAACATTGACTATTTAAAACAACACAATAATAATGTTAATATCCAATAAGTGAGGCTAAAAAAACCCTAAAACTCTGAAATTCAATAGTATGCAAGATTAATATTTGGGTTGGTAGGATTTAAAATGTTCTAAGATCCTTCATTTATCTGGTGCAAGAAAAAAAATTAAATACTAAGACTTTAGTAAGTATGCATGTTAAAATTTCAAAAATGACATTAAAAGAATCGAGATCAAGAGTATAATTTCCAATCCATATAGGTAATAAAAATGGAATAAAGAGGGGGTGGGGTGAACATCCTAAAACAATCCAGTAGAAGGGGAAAAGGAGAAGGAAAAAAAGAAAAATAGAAAAAAAATGAATAAAAATCCAACGTTTAAATTACAGGAAAATTCTACCAATATATCCATAACATATAGCAGAAATCACTATAAATGTAAATGAACTAAATGTAACTCATATCATCAAAAGACAATGATCCTGATTTTGGATTAAAATAGATTACAAAAATAAAAAATAAAAATAAATAAATTACAGCTACATGCTATTCATATAGGACACACACATATTAGCCTTAATATTGGACAAAAGGGTCCCTGATCTGGGGCACTATGTGCCAGTCTTGCCTCTCAAAATGTAGTTCCTGGACCAATAGCAGCAGCTCCACCTGGGTGCCTATTAGGAATGCAGATTCTCAGGCCCCACCAGGCCTACAGGTTCAGAATCTGAATTTTGAAAGGATTCCTTGATGATTCATAAGCAGATTAATGGCTGGGAAGCCTTGCTATAGAGGCTGCAGAATGTCACAAACACACACATACAACACATTACAGTCTACAATGGGTGTCTCTGTCAGAGCATGACCCCCAAGCCTAAACACCCATCCTTGTGTCGAAAATCATGAGGCCCCAGAAAAAATGCTGCTCCCTGACTCCTGGAAACAAAAGGCCACTAAGCTTGAATGAAGATTTATGGGCTGTACCTTTGCTGAAGATGGGGATGGGCACTTCTTCAGAGAGTGTGCAGGGGGAGGAGAACGGAAGCAGGATGGCAGAATTTCAGACTGTGATAAAATAGAATATATGAAAAGGAACCTCATAAAGGAAAAAGACTAAATAAAAGAAAAGAAATAGAAAATCTTGAAAGGGGCAGTGTGCGTACATGTTTAAAAACTGGAAATCATGGACGTGGGTATCACTTCCGTCAAGCACATAAAATTCTCAAGCTGGATATAAAATTGTTTTTTAGTTAATGAAGATTTAATTAGTGATCAAAACAATTAAAAATAAGCCAGAAAATTATTCTCATCAAATCCAAAACAGGAATAGGTCGGATAAAACCTTTGGAAATATTTCCTAAATGAAGATGTAATTACTGAATAAAGCAATTGGAATGTCTGGGGGCCTCCATTTATTCTCCTGCCTCATGCTGTGCAAATATTAGGGGCAGGCCTGAACAAACATAAAACTTAAGTACACAGAAAGACTGAAAATTATAGAATGGAAAAAGGCATAAACGGTAAACATTATTCAAAGGAAATAATGGCTTACTGGCTATTTTAATATCAGCAGCACAAAAACAAAACATTTAAAATCATATTCTTTTTCTGTACATTTCAGTTAAAAATAATGCAAAACAAAAAACTGGCAGAAATAAACCAAAACTATATCATTATTTATGCCAAATTGGTAGGCTAATGAGAACATTCCAAGGCCTTCTACTTTTTCTATATTTTACATTACTTTTTGGGCAGAAAAATACAATTAATTCAATTATTGCTTTCTCTTTTCTCTCCACTTTTATTTTTTATTTTGGTGTGGAGGTGGGAGCAGATGAAGGTACGGCAGCCTGTGAAGGTGCAAGGTGATAAAGATGGAGACCCGGTAATGCTCCGATGATGGGGAGATAGGGAAAGGAAAAAAGAGGACAGAGATACTTCAATAAATGGATGGAAAGGATTCAGTGATGCTTCGATATAGAGGATGAAGCAGCGAGCGCAGACAGCAAGATTAAGGACTGTTTTGTAAAGGGCTTGTTGGCAAGATCTCTCATGCTCTCAGACTCATCCCTTTACTTGGAAGGAACTAACCAAGATATATAAAATACACCCGCTGCTAGTTAGCTCTCATGGTAGAATCAGACCCTATGCCTCCAATGACAGAGTTATTCTACCTATCAACTGGAGGAATAAGGAGTTCTGAGATGAGACCAAATCCAAGAAATAACATCTAACATACAAATTTGAAAAATGTAAGAGAGGAAGTAGTGCAGAGACCTCATTGAGTCCAAGAAGGAAAATAGCTGTGAAGAAAAGAACTGTCACAAAATTCAATTAAGTGGGTTACAACAAGACAAAGGGAATTAAAATGCTTTATAAGACTACAAGATGAAAATGATACACCAAAAAAGGGTTGCTGAGTGTAAGAAAGTAACAATCATTTGTGCTGTAACATTTCATTTTAGGAAAGACAGCTACGTAGAAGTAAAACTGTCTTCTACGTGGACAGGGAATTCGATCTGGTCACGCCAGATACAGAGCAGAAAAAGAAAGGCAAAGGAAGGCAGCAAGTGTGCAGAGGCCACACCCCGTCCATGAAGGCGGCAGTCAGCTCCCACAGTGACAGTGTCCTGGGCTGGCCGGGAGGTGCTTCGTGGGGTTGGTTGCCAACAAACCCGCCCTAGAATAGCTACTGATGGGCTAGATGAAATTTAGGGGAAAGCAACAAGAAGAATGAAGGGACTACGGGGAATGATCTCTAAAACTCAACAGGTGCTGGAACATCTGTAGCTGAGCACACAGGCAGGGGACCGAAGGTGGGATTGGAAGTATGGCCACAATTGAAAAGTGCTGGAGGGCTGTAAACAGCTGGGAAAGAAAGGAGTTTTTAAGCTAGTAGAGGTATGTGCACGTCTTCAGGATTAGTAAGTGGAGAATTTAGCATAAACATGAAGACGTATTTTCCAATCACTGTATTTGGAATCTATTTTGGTTTTAAGCTATTAAAGCAAGATAGGTTTTTAGAACTACAACCCAACAGTAGTGCTGTCACCCTCCTCCTCACATTGATCACACTCTATTGAAAATAAAATATACACACAGACATGCGCCTGCAAAATCCACCATGTATGAATAAAAACTGGAAGGGAATGCGTCACATATATAGATAATCCATATGTATAAAAAATCTACAAGGAAATAAAATAATACTAATTATGAGTTGGTAATGGATTTATAAATAATTGCCATTTTTTCTTATTCTCTCTCTTAATTTTGAGTAGACAATGAATATACATGCATTTACAACTGGGTAGGGGTAAGGCTTGTTTTTCAAAACCAGCCCTCTGGTTCTTTTCTTCCTTATTTCTTTTTTCAATATGTTCTAGAGGGGATTTGATAGAAGCAGCTTTTCTAGATGGAAGGCATTCCATGCTCTCAAATACACCTACCTAAATAGTTTGCATGGATTATTGCTGTGTTTTGTTGTTAATGTGCGGGCAGAATACCCTAGAAGCCACGCAACGTAAGCTCTGTTCTCTTTCCATCCTTCTAGCCTTCTAAGGGGTGACACAATATCAAGATGCTCAGCCAGGAGGGAAGCACCTGAAACTGTTGAGCTGTGTTCCAGTAGCCTTGATTCTTGAAGACAACTGTATAAAGATATAACTTTTACAATGTGACCGTGGGGTTGTGAAAACCTTGTGTCTGTTGCTCTTTTAATCAGGGTATGGACAGATGAGTAAAAAATATGGATAAAGAATAAATAAATAATGGGGGACAAAGGATGGGAATACTAGTGGTCAAGCAGAGGGAGGTGCAAGGGTTATGGTATGCATGAGTATTTTTTTTCCCTTTCTGGAGTGATGCAAATGTTCTAAAAATTATTATGGTGAGGAATACACAACTATGTGATGATACGGTGAGTCACTGATTGTATACATGCATGCAATGTATGTGTATGAAGATTTATCAATAAAAAAATATTTTTAAAAAAAGATGCTCAGCCATCTCTTGACAAATGGTCCTTTACTTTATAGAATCACTCAGTATTGAGGTTCAGACTCCCTGAAGAACCCAAGGCCACTCATCTTGGAGAGGTACCATGGAGCTCATTACAGGCAAAGGTCTATCTCCTACGTTTCTCCAACTTCATGGATCACAGTCAGAGGAATTAATTTTTGACCCATGACAAATTGCATTCAAATGTACTGATACCAAATAACTGCAAAACTGCAAAAGCCTGTGACAAGACAACTTGATTTTCCTTTCTGGAATCCAATCAGCATTTCACGTCCAGAGAGCCATAAACAGAGCGCCTCTACTAATGGGGAAGTAAAATTGGTGCAATTTCTTAGTGTGGTCCTGGGTCTAATGATATCATCTTTACTTTGCAGGCTCATTCAGTCAGGGTCTCAGATTCTCCAAAACATCTTTCTCTGCCTTTTATTTCTGAATGTTTGAGTTAAAAACTCATCACATTTCAAGCTGAGCCCAAAGCCACTTGGTAGTTAGCAAGAGTCACGGGATAACTCTTCCAGGCATCCGCGATGGCTAGAGCACCAAGGCAACCCTTCACTCAGTCCGGCAGGGGCATCAGTTGCATGGAATATACATGAATTCCTAAGATCCCCTTTCCCTTTTCTGTGTTCTGGTACACAAAGAGAATGTTATGACTTCCAGCGCACTGCTTTGATTGCTCAAAACTTGAAACAAGCGGAATAAAAATGAAATGAGCCAGCTTTATGATTTGCAATTGAGAGTGGAAGAAATAGCATTTCAGGTAATGCGAGGCATCTTGGAAAACCCCAACAGCAGCAGGTGTGACATTGCCAAGGAACTTCAAATATGGGCCCCATAAAACTGGAGTTCATTCAGATATATATTTTCACTTATAATCAAATTATTTTGAAAGAATTAGGAACCAGACTCCCTCTTGACAAATTTTACATTACTTTATGGCCAATTTCCTTCCGAGGCAAATGAAATGGAAACTTTCCTTTGCTTAGAAGTTGTTAACAAACTTAAGTGATTTAAAAGGAAGATAATTGCTCGCTCTACAGCGACGTGGGAAATGAGAGAAAACCACTCCCCACTCCATCCTTCCAGCAGATCATACCTGGTAAGATTTATTATGCAATAACATCTCCCCTGACAAGATTATTCTAGAATATAGCTTCCCTGGTAGAACTGCTACATACTGAAGTTTGTGCCAGCACATTATTCCACACCCCACCAGCTCTGCTGCAGGTGGAGAGTTTATTCCTGTTGCCAGCGTGCAGAATGGTGTCTCCACAAACAGCTTGCTTCAGCCTTAACCATAACACCATCGTTTTGCTCAAGTCAGTATGTGGAATTAAGATGCACAGTGAGGTTCAAAATTAGACAAAGTTGAAGTGCCATCTGGGATCATCTTCAAACTCTCTTCACCAACTATTGAGAAGCACAAACCTTCTGCTATTCTAGGAGCTGCATTCAAACTCTCTCCACAGACGCAGTAGAGTAGGGAATTATAGACTCGTGGGCAGGTCAAGGCTTCAAGACTCTCTTTATCCCCAGGGAACCAGCATCACTCACCCCAATCATAGCAACACTCTGCTAACTGGTCCCTCTTCCTATAGCCGGGGACTGCTCCAATCCATGCTGGAATGAATCCAGAGTGACCCATCTGAAACACACATCTGGTGGAGTCACTCATCTAATTTTCCCTTCAAAGACTTCCCCAAAGCTTTCAGGATAAAGTACTTCTATCCAAATGTACATTGTAATTTTATGTCTGGTCTTCTTTCTCTCAATAGATGGCAATACCATGAAGTTAGGGATCACACCTTGTTTATGTTTGCCTCCTATGCCCTAACACAATTCCAGTATATGGTAGGCTCACAATAATGCTTGAAAAATGATGGAATGAATGAATATAGTCTAACTTCTCTTGGACAGACTAGCTTTTTCCAAAGACTTGGCACAGAGCTCATAGCAAGTAGAAAACTTGAGCATGTCCCTCTGTCTCTCATGTTGACAAATGGTCATCAAACATGGGCATTCCTGTATCTCAATCCCTGGTTTACCATTCTGAAAATGCAGCTCTGTATTTAAAGGGGGACTAGAATACCAAGACATGTATGCCACATATGCAAAGTCCTTCTGCCCCTATTTATCACTTCTTTCCATTCCTAAGATAAGTAAGTCCATTAGCCAAACGATTCAAATCTCTTCACATTATCTATAATTAAAACAGGACTCTGCCCACTGAAATTCGACAGAAATTTACTGAACATCAACATGTATGAAATACCATTCTAGATTCTGGAGATAATAAGATGGGCAAGTAAGAAAGCATAGTCCATTCAGGAAGACAAACATGTGGGCAAACAGTGGTAATACTGGGTTCATGTGTACAAGATACAGAGGATACAGATATTTTAGCACTTACCAATGTACAATAATTATAATATTTCTTCCCTGTGATTTTTCTGTGGGCAGGGACTAAGTCTCTCATCTTATTTCCTCTCCTGTGTTTAACACATGGTAAACACTCAGGCAAAATATATGGTTAATTGATTGATGCATGGATGATATAAGAGAATGTCTGCTTTACTCTGCACAGAGGCTGTATCTGGGAAAACTTTAAAATGGAGATACTTGAGCTGGATCTTAGTGAATGATTAATTCTTTGCCTGGTGCATAAAAGGAGAAATGGTGTTCTTTGCTCAAGGAAAAGCAGGTAAGCGTGGAAAATCAAGCTGGGTTCCTCGGATAATGGAGCTTGGGCTGAGGGGAGCTGCCGGGAGTAAGGATGGAAAAGCAGGAAGGACAGACCCTCTAGGGTCGTGTGAACTTTCCTCAGGAGTGTGAACTTGATCCTCTAGGCAAAGGAAAGCCATTGGAGGCAAGCAAGGAACATGAGCAGATCTGTAATTTAGAAAAGCAATAATGCTTGCAGTTCAGTCAGTGGAGATGTCCCTTCTGTGCAATTAATTCTCAGAATATGCTTTCTTATAAAAAATGGTTTAACTCTACATTTCAGTCTGCTGGAATACTCCATGAGGAAACACCACAGACACCTTCTCAGCCTTTAAGAGAGAATATAATAAAAAAAGCTATGTTCACAATGAACTGCAACAACCATAAAAGTTAATTTTCCTTACCAAAGTAAAAACGGCTTCTTATTTCTCTAACGTAAATCCATCCCAGAATAAGTATGACATGGAAGAATTTTGGGTGAATCAACAGTATTTGCTGAATGGCAATTCTTCAAAACACTTGGGTAATGGAACCTTTGATGATTTGCTTTCTTTTCTACTGTGGAGACGGTAATTCAGCTAAATGAACATTCTGGCCATAGCATTTTCTGCAAATAATTAAACATGACACTCCTTTTGGTTTGGTTTACTTATTTTTTTTTTTTAGCATTTTCTTTTGTGAAACATAGCATACATGCAAAGAAAGGAAAGAAAAGCAATAATTTCAAAGTGCACTTCAGCAAGTAGCTACAGAACAGACCCCAAACCACTATTCCATATTTTCCTTCTAGCTGCTCCAAAACACCAGAAGCCAGAAGAGTCATCAACATAATGATTCAGCAGCCACACCATTCTGCCAAATCCTATTTTCTCTGTTATAATTCTTCCTTCTCCCCTGATCCTTCTCCCAATCCACAGGGGATTTTAGGCCATGCCCGTTTTGACTTTTTCATGTTGAGAAGGGGTGTCAACACTAAAGGATGGGGGATATAATTAGTTGATAATCGCAGAGAAGCTGGTGCCTCTGGGTTCTCAGGATTTATCTGGCCTAGGAGTCTTCTGGAAATCACAGATTCCAGGAAAGCAAACTTAGGGCATGAAATATTTATGGAGTCTCAGTTCAAGCCCTATGTGTTCTTTAGAGTTCACAGGGGTGATGGCAGCTGGGGGTTAGCAAACCATGGTGATTAGCATTACCTAACTGAAGCTTGCATAAGAGTAGCCTTGGCTAGGTTTTCTTTTTAAAGGCAGCATCCACTCTGGGTTCCAAATCCTTCCAATTACAATTGGTACCAAGCATTTTATGCAGTCTTTAGAGTTCCCATTGCTAAATCAGTTGTTGGTGGAAGGCTCTTTTTAACTATCCAGAGGCGTATTCTCATATTCATTTCAGAATAATAAGATGTTTAAATATTTATTCATTTCCAATAGCTGGGTAGGCCTAGGCTCTTCATTTTAATAAATTCTGTCCAAATAACATTGAGTCACTGCTTAGAAGATTTTGGCGCTGAATTTCCCTTATGGTAATGATGATCACGTCAGAGACCCACAGTTTAGCCCTGATTTTTCATCACTAACCTGTGACCTTGGGCAAATCACACAACCACTCGTGAATTCCTTTTGATGATTTTTAAGTTTTCCTTCCTGCTCTAAAATTCTCTGAGGGTGTTTAAGAGCTCTGCTTAGTACAAGAACACAGATCTGAATTAGTTATAGAGCTACAAATTGTAACAGGAGAAAATGATGCAGTCGTGCCCTGGTTTGCTTGCTTTGCTTTCTGTGCTTCTTAGATACTGCGTTGTTTTACAAACTGAAGGTTTGTAGCAATCCTGCATGGAGCAAGTCTATGGGTGCCATTTTACCGAAAGTATGTGCTTACTTTGCGTCTCTGCTTTGGTAATTTTTGCAATATTTCAAACTTTTTCATTACTATTATATCTGTAATGGTCATTTGTGATCTGCAATCTTTGTTGTTCCTATTTTAATTGTTTTGGGACACCATGCAAACCACGGCAAACTTAATGAATGTTGTGTGCATCTGCTGCTCTGTCGACTGGCCCTTCCTTGTCTTTCTCCTCTCCTCAGGCCCCTCATTTCCCTGAGACACAACAATATTGAAATTAGGCCAATAGTAGGAGACCCTACAATGGCCTCCAAGTGTTCAAATGAAAGGAAGAGTTGCACATCTCTCACTTTAAATAGAAAGCTAGAAATGATTATGCTTAGTGAGGAAGGCATGTCAAAAGCTGAGGCAGGCTGAGAGCTAGGTTTCTTGTGCCAGCTAGCCAAGTTGTGAATGCGAATGAAAAGTTTTTGAAGGAAATGACAAGTGCTACTCCAGTGAACACACAAATGATAAGAAAGTAAAGGAGCCCTATCGCTGATATGGAAAAAGGTTTAGTGGTCTGGATAGAAGATCAAAACCAGCTGCAACACTTCCTCAAGCCAAAGCCTAAACCAGAGCCAGGCCCTACCTCTCTTCAATTCTATGAAGTCAGAGAGAGGTGAGGAAGCTACAGCAGTAAAGTCTGAAGCTAGAAAAGGTTGGTTCATGAGGTTTAAGGAAAAAGCTATCTCCATAGCATAAAAGTGCAAGGTGAAGCAGCAAGCTGATGAAGAAGTACAGCAAGCTATCCTGAGGATCTAGCTAAGATCACTGATGAAGGGGGCTACACTAAATAGATTTTCAATGTAGATGAAACAACTTCTTTTGAAGATAAGACAATGCTTCGCATCAAAGCATCAAAGGACAGGCGGACTCTTGTTAGGTGCTAATGCAGCTGGTGACTTGCAAGTGGAAGCCAACGCTCTTAAGATTCTGAAAATCTATGGGCCCTTAGGAATTATGCTATATTTACTTTACCTGTTCTCTATAAATGGAACAACAAAGCCTGGATTGCACACCTCTGTTCAGAGCACGGTTTGCTGAATATTCATTGTTGTCACTTATTACTCAGAAAAAATTTTGAGTTCAAAATGTGAGTGACTCACTTTATGGTGATAATCAGCTTTATTGCGAGGTCTGGAAGCAAGCCTGCAACGTCTCTGAGGCATGCCTACATTTGTGATGTGGAGCGACGCCTTGTCAGTAACTCCAAATGGTCAGAAACGCTTGAAGTAGTCTTATTTTATAAGAAATTTAAAATCTTTAAATAAGTACGCTCATCTTTCAACAAATATTTATTGAATACCTATATGTCAGTTGTTGTGTTAAAGGCTGTAGATACAATGACAAACAGGAGAGAGAAAATCATTCGCTTCCAAGAGTTAACTGTCAAGCAGGGGAAGCAGAAACTTGTAGACAAGAAATAACAAACTAGAATCAGTATTATCATGTGATCATGGCTATGAAGAGAAAACCTACAGCTTAGAAGTAACCTAGGCTGTAAGTCAGGGAGGGCTTCCCTAAGCATGTGCTGTATAAATCAAGAACATATGCATGTCTGTGACTTTTATTTGGGAAACCTTATCGAATAAAGCATTCAATAAAATATTCATTTGTCCCAAGCCCAGACTTAAGCGTTTAAGACTAAAAAAGCTTGTGAGGAGGAATCTGAGTACGTCTCATAAATGCCCCCTCCTGAAGTTTCTACCAATTATTTGATCATACATTTCCTGATTCCCAAGGGGACTGCTTTCCTGTTCCAATTCACAAGGTAGGAGGAAAAATATTACTTAAGAAATAATAATTCTTTCTCTTTTTATACTAAGATCTTTCATAACCGCTCAGACAGTAGGGAAGAGGCATAAAGGAGGCTTTCAGCAATGACATGATTCATGATATGTTTTAACTTTCCAAAGTCCTTTCTCATCTTTAACCTCCTTTATCACAATATCCGCAGGAATTGTACTGCCACCTGACCCTAGAGGTTATAAAAACTGAGATGCCTTGTTTCCAGGACAGAACAGATTGCAAATATTCTGTTTCGTGGCTGACATAATTATATACGCATTCATCACACCGTGAGTATGAGATTTGGTTTGGATACGATGATCACTACATACTATGGTGACCCTAAGCCATGCAAAGGGGAACCCATGAACAGATTTAATACTTTGAATTGCTTTGGTATGCAAAATGTTTACTTGTTTATTGTATTTCACTTATATCTATACACACACACACACACATGCATATATGTATATATGTCTATGTATACATATGTATGAATACATATGTTGGTACAAATACCTATGTACATACATTATATACACATACATATATATATATAAGGGGCTACTAAATAACAGAATGTTAGTTTGAAAGCCTCACAGCGTCTAAGATAATAATAGTATTTATTTCATAAGTAGAGAAAGATCATAGGAATTGCCTGCTTTTTTAATGTCGGTGCCTTGATCGATTGTTCCCTGGTTTCATATTATTATCCAGCAAAGTTGTGCTATTTAATTTTTCTTGCTTCTTTGTCTTTTTTCCCCCAATAATGTTCTTTGAGGGTAGGAACTTGTTCTTCCTCCAGAATACTTAATTTTACAATTATTAAGTATTCAATGAGTATTTACAAAGAGCTATGATTAGTTAAAGAACCCATAAATGAATTAGCTACAATAACTACAAATTGTGGTGATGACTAAAAATGTTTCAGTCTTTCCCAAATTTTAATGTGCACAAGAGTCACAGAGATGCTTGTTAAAAATGCAGATTCTTCAATTCTATCCCCAAAGATTCTCATGTCTTAAATCATTCCCTCCTCTCCCTTTTATTTACTTTGTTGTTTGTTTTTGACAAAGTAAATTTAAGAAAAATGAGGCTGAGTCAAAATGTACCAGGGCTTTGGGACTCCATTAATGTTTCTTTAAGAGAAAGGAAGTGACATAAAGTTGAGGTAGCTCTATGTCCCTCTTTCCTCACTTTTCTTCTTTCCTTCAGTAAACATATATTGTGGCATCCGAAAGTGCCAAGTACTGTTCTAAGCCTAGGAGTCAAACTGGTGAACAAGACAGACAGATACTTAGCTGTCCCAGTGCTTTTATTTTAGATGGGGGGATGGGAGGGCAGGGAATAAACAAGTAAACTTAACAATATTTCAAATATTGCTAAGTGTTATAAGGAAAATAAACACAGGTGATATAGAGAATGAGTGTTGAAGAGGGGGCTATTTGAAGTGTGGTCCACAAGAAGGTGATAAGCTACCTGAAGACTGAATGACCAGAAGGAACCAATCAAGCAAAGATCTTGAGGAACAGCTTTCCAGGGAGAGGGAACAGAAAATGCAAAGGTCAAGAGGCAGAGCGAGTATTCAAGGATCAGCAAGAAGGTCAGCATGCCTATACCTTGAAAGGGAGCCAGGTCAAACTCACCCACCAGATGAGCTCTACACTTTGGCATGGAGCTAGCTAGGGATTACCCCAATGGGGAGCTGGAGAAAACCCCAGTGGGAAGCTGGAGAAATTCTCATGGCTCTCATTGAATTAAGGAAGGCTAACTATTTCAATAAATGTTACACAGACACTTTTCTTGTTAAAAAGGAACCACACTCGTGTAAGACTCCTTACCCAAGAAAATAGTTTCTTCCATGATACCTTTCGGTTGAGGGTTTGTGGTAACAGGGCTTTATCATTATTAGCAGGTTTTACATTTTTGATATCTAAGCATTTAAAACTAGTTCACTCTGAATTTCTTTGAGATCCAAATTATTTTTTTATTCATGGGATGACTCAAATGTCATAAAATGAAATCTAATAAAGATCGTAAACTTTTATTTGAGAATTTACAGACTTGTCTAAAGGAAGGGATATTTATTCCATATTTTCAAAAAGGCATGTCTTTTTTTCTAGTTTTGAATTATTTTTCAACTCTTGCATTGATTTCTCTTATCATGCCAACTGGACATCTACTAATTAATAGTTACAGTACTACCATCACTAAGCCGTTTTGTTTTGCTGAAAAACTGCATATCTTAGGAAGGAAAGAATCAAGAACAAGTTTGCCAGTGGTATGTGTAAAATCAATCTCTGGGGGCTACTTCTGTAGTAGGAGAGAGTTGCTTAGCTTTGGACCCATTGATCACTAGCTTTTCATAAAGGATCTTAGAGAAAGACAGCCAGGTAACAGCGGGATTGCTGTGATAAAGATTCTTTTCCACTGGAAATGGGAATCAGCTCACAGCTTCATTTCACAGTGTCCACCAGATGGCAAATGACTTTATCTGCCCAGACCAGGTCCAAACTGGAGACAGGATGGCTCTCCATGATCCCTTCGACTCTGCCGTGAGACTTGGAGCTTCCTCTGAGGGTTGTTTGCTTGATTTAATGTGTATCTACTTGTGTGGGTTTTTCTTTTTTTTTTTTGGTTATACAGTATAATGTTGCCGTTCCAAATGCAGAAAGTTCCCAAAGCCATGGAAACTGACTTCCTCGCGTGTGCCTGGCCAATCTGGTTAGAAATCAATGGCTTCCAAAAATGGGGAACAGGAGGCTGATAGGATGAAGACACAGTAGCTGCAAAGACAGACATGTGCAAAGATGGAAATGAGCCAAGAGAAGATGGCTCTTGGGAAAAGGTCTGGGGGGAGGGATTGGGAATGCAGAGAAAAAAAATCTATCAGAAAATGGAATGCCTTCGTTATATGGAGAAACTCTGAATAACCTTCATTTAATCGGGCTGGAATTATAATTTCAACTCACATCATTTGTGAAAGAGGAAATAGGAAATATGACCATGAAAAGTGATTTTTTAAGCTTCAACACATATTCCTCATCAGTGAACATTGCCTTGACTTGTAGCATTTCTTTCAATAAAAAGCACACAGTGATTTAATCTCAATAGTAATTCAGCCTGTAGCCGTATGAGACAAGACTATCAGTGCAGACAGGCTGTAATTTGTGAAATTCAGGTGCTGGGGATTAGGGCCACCTGTTGAATTTAATCTTAGAGTTATCATGCTAATACCATCATGTAACTGAACATAAACACTACATATTTATCAGTTTTTGGGACCTACAGCTTTGGAGATGTGAATATTTTCCTAAATGGCATCTGTAACTCTCTCTCGACTCTCTAAATTAATGGCAAAAAAAAAAAAACTGCTGGAATTATTCAATATGCAGTGTAAGGCTTATGGTCATTATATTCAGCACATCCTATAATTTTTTTAAAGGCCTGATATGAGAATGAAAACAAAAAAACAATCAGCACATCATCTGTCAACACAGTAAGAATAGAAAAGCTTTTATTTCCTACCCTCTTCTGTGTTAATCGGACCAAAAATTCCTGGCACTTTTTTTAACTCATGATTTCCACCTCTGCCTAAGCAAGTCTACAGGAAGATCCCAAACATAATCTAAACAACACCTTTTGGAGAATACGTAAACATTTCACACACGTACCTTCAGATGACTGTAAGAAATGGAATTCTGCCCAATTTCCAGACAGCTAAATAGTAAAGAGCGTTGCTTTGAGCAGAAATCTACTTTAGTTCAGTAGAGTAGTTGGGATAATGCCCGGAAAGAAGGCACTGATTTTAAGATTTGCATTTGTTCCTTTGCTTAGAGTGGGGGAAGCTCAGCTGAAACCTTCTTTGGATATTGAATTTTGTAAGACATTGGTTTCCTGTGAAAGAATTTTACTGAGTTGATAATTATCTGCAAAGACCTTCCTGGTCAAATTGAAAATTCTCTGCTAAGAATTCTAATGACTTTTACACAATATTTATCATATAGCAGTTCACCATTGGTAAAACACTTTAACTACAGATTATCTCAGTTTTTTCACATAAACTCTCAACATCCCTTCCAAAGTAGAAAAGGGCTGTTTGTTCTTCATTTTCATGAAATAAGGCTCTGAATACACTGCAAAGTGGAGTCAAATACATTTGCATGAATAAATCTTGCTTTGAAAATGAACACAAGGGCATATTTTGTCTTATGATATCAATATTAAGCTATCAAAATTCTTAGTTGGTGTCTGTCCAGCAGTATCATTTAGAAATCTTTCCAAAAGTAGATAAAAACTTTCAGCAAATTTTCCTTTTGGCGTTCCTCTTTATCAAAGCTCTGAAAATGTTGATTTTCGCTAAACAGTAGCCATGAAAAGCCACTAAGTTCAGTGTATTTATCATACACTTGTTAACCCAAAACATCACATCCATCCACAACCAAAGCCACTGTCTAAACTTTACTCGAACTCTAGCCTTTACAGGTTGCTTGCACATGCAGACAAAAAATTGTGCAATCAATCAACAATTTGGAGAGAAAACTGAAGCTAAAATTGTCAAACTGAAGGCCAGCTGCCTTTCGATTATAAGAGACTAACAGCATCCTCTCAAAAATCACTATCTAATGACATCTCTCCTTCCTTGCTGCTTCCCTGAATTCTATGCAAGCTCCCCCTTTTGAAACATTTCAAACTTTTCTTGATCCTTCCAGCACAGTGATCTTTCTCATCTCTGCCCCTCTACAGCACTTAATCTTTGTATCTGGCATTTCCTGTGCATCTGTATCTATGTTTATCTATCTTTCTATACACATTTCATGGTATGTTTTCTCCACAGGCATTCAAAGATCCATGAAGGATTGCTCTGCTTTAAATTCATTTGTACCCTCTCAAAACCATAGTACTATGCATTGCACAGGATGAATGGCAATATTTTGATTTCCACTTTTAAAAAAGTTTGGCCTTTTTCTGTGTGTGCACAGAGAGCAATCTTTTCCCACAAAAGCAGCACCTGCTAAATATTACTCTGATTCACAACCATAGAATTTAGTAGAATAGTTAGGAGGTCTCAAGAAATCCTCTAGTTTTACACAGAGTGGAACTGCACTTTAATAAAAAACATATTAGCAGCTTCAAACAATGAAGGATACATTTAAACTGTATTAAAATATCTTTTCTGTATCAGGAAACTTAATTTAGGGCTCTCCCAGAGGCTTCACACACTGAACCCAGAGATTTATTATTCCAGGTAGAGGAGGCCCAATTTTTAAAAAATTCATCTTATTATTAGCCAAAGCATTAAGCAGCTTCCGGGAAGTGTAGAGGTAAAAAGGCTCTCAACAATGAGTTTTAAGCCAACGGAAACTGATTTGAGGGTTCTGCACCTGCCTGGGCACCACTCCTCCCGCCTAGGGTGATTTAGCCCAGGTAGATCAGGAGGAGAGATTAGGGGGCAACCTTCGAGCCATAGCAGAGGTGGCAGGCTGGCAGTTCCCTACAGGGGTTGGGAGTTCAGAGTCCCAAGGAGCGCTCCAGTTGACACCCGACCCTACTCCTCCTCCTCCCACGAAGGCGACACTTTGTGGCCAACCCCAGGCTTAAGGAACAAGCCACCCAGTGGCAGCTGCAATTCTGGGGACGAAGAGAGCTCTAATTCTACGGCCAGGCCCCATAGGAAATTAGGCTTTGGGGTCCACTTACCTCACCCCTAACCCCTAAAAACTTTGCATCCTACTCCAAATAGGAATTCACAGCAAGCGCCAACTACCCCACTCCACGCCCGCGGGTCCACTCCCCTCCACCCCTCCAGCCTCCGAACGGCACCGACTCACGACTCCTCCTAGCCCCCCGGCAAAGCGCAGTCTCAGGTGTGTGGGATGTCCAGTGTGGGTGGCGGGCGAGCCATCACCTTGTGGTCCGCCACGCCGAGGTATCCGTCCAGCTGCAGCAATCCCGCGGGGGCCCGGGAGCGCGGCTGGGGGCTGCTCTCCGCGGAGGGTTGCGCGCTGCTGGTCGCCGCCTGCTGCTGCTTCTGCTGCTGCTGCCGCTGCTGTTGCTGCTGCTGCTGCTGTTGTTGGTGCTGCTGCTGCTGCTGTTGCTGCTGCGGGGGCCGCTCCTTCTGGCCGCCGAGGCTGCTGTACACGAGCAACAAGCTGGTGCACATGGTGGTGAGCGCTAAACACACTGCCAGACCATGGCGCTGCGGGCGGGCGGGAGAGAGCAGAGGAGAGCGGCTCAGGGCGTGCCCGGGAGGAGCGCGCCCGCCGGGGACACCCGGCTCCGGGGTTAGAGAGGTGGCCCGGGCCCCGGCCACGCGCGGCTCGTGGAGCGGAGGCACCCTCCCGCGCGTACGGTAGGGGATGCTCCCGGCGCGTCTCTGCTCTCAGCCACAGCCGCCGCCGCCGCCGCCGCAGCCCTCTCCGCAGGGGGCAGGTGGTGCGAGGTGCCGGGCTGAGGGCGGGAGAGAGAACGCCCGGAGGGCGAGGGCAGGGTGGCTCTCTTCTTGGGAAGGGGGTCCTCTACCTCAGCTCAGCTACTGGAATCTTTTAGCCCCCGCACCACCACCACCCCTTCCCTTTACCGCCGGGGCTCTACCTTGGAGATTCTTTCAAGTTTGAAATCTGACAAGGAAACCAAGAAAGTCTGCAAAGATCCCCCTCCCCGCACCTCTTAGTTTCAGCCAGGCTGTTGCTTTAACCGTTCCCCATCCCGGGAGCAAATCCGCCCGTACCTCCACCGCTCCTCCAGCCCCGCGCCGGCCCCTCCGGACCTCTCACCGGAGATTCAGGGGCCGAGGAAACCCGATAGTTTCCCATCCCGGCCTGGGATTCTGAGCCAAGCGGGGCCGGGGAATCGGGAGGGGACGCGGAGCAGGTGGAAAGTTGTCCCTTTGTAGCAGGCGAGCTCGCGGCGCAGGGTTTGACGCCCCCAGGACTCCTCCCTGCGCCCCGGCGGCACTGCGCCCGGGGTCCCTGCCTCAGCCCAGAGGAGTTGCAACAACTGACTCACCATCAGGGTCTTCATTTTGGGCACCTCTTTTGTGCGGAATCCTCAGGCACGCGCGTCCGGGGCCACTTTTTCTTGGAAGGTTTCCATGGTGGGTGGAGGGGAGGCGGTGGCTGTGACTGTCGCCCGGCGGCGGGCCGAGGCTGAGCGGATGCAGGAGGCGCGGGACCCGGGAAGCGCGGCTGTTGCAGAGATTAGAGACAGAATTAAAACTGAACCGGACCCTCGTAGTCTCTCACTGATCTACTCAACTGCCGCCTGCCGCGCCTGCTGGGTCCTAAAACCCTCTGATGGCCCCCCTTCCCCGCCCCCAAATAATCTTGGCAGCCGAGTGGGGCAAGAGTTAACCGAACCATTGTACCCACCTCTTGGTCGAGTGCTTATTTATCTTTCATTAAGTCATCAACTCAAAAGGAAGGATGAACCGGATTGGTTTCTGAATATGATAGCCATTCGAAAATTTGTTAACTAAAATTTCTGTTTTGTGATATTGATAACCACAAGTCAATCGCCCAAATACCGGTAGTCCTATTTATAGCCTTTGCATTTTTGTTTATTGTATGGAGAAATCTATTACGAAATTATTTTTTTCCAAAAAATAGTTATTGTTTTGGTTTTCACAACTGGAAGATTTATTCTCTTCTCCCTTATTGTACTTTTTAAATCCAATCATTAACATGCAATCATTGTATCATAATATTGCATCTAACTTATTCCATTCATTATTTGTTTTAAACATTACAATTTTAATTTCTGTCTGAACTTTGAGGTTTCTAATGTTCATCTAAAAGATTTTATGGTTTTTAAAACATCCAGCATATTATGTCCACATGATTAACTGGATCTGCAGATTCTCCCTAATTTTAATGAAAAATTTCTGGCTGCTAGAGATAAAACTGCTCATCGCCTATTTCATAAGAATCCTAAGGTCTTTGGGGGCTTCCCTATTTTGATTTAATGCACCAACAGTACATGATTTCACACTCAGAGCTTCAAATAAATAAAACATAATTATTGTTTTATGTTGGGAATTTCACATCAACGTGTTTTAAGGGTACTCGCTCTCCTATGTTGAATTACACACAGTCTTTGTTAAGTGTCTAATTTCGCTAACAACATATTTCTTTTGAAATTGCTCAGTTAAAATAGTTGTCTTAATGTATTACTTAACACCTCACTTGTAGCCCTGTAATGTTAAAGATTATATTATGATGGAAATGATCAGCAGGCCAACTGAACCATGGACACAATAACAGCTTTCTCAAGGCCAAAAAAGGCATTACAATCCTTTTTTAATCTTCACTAATCCATTGTTGGACGTCTCATACAGCAGGAACTATTTTTAACTTATGAGGCATCCTTCTATACTAAGTATTAAGAAAGTTAAAATTACCGGGTGCAACAATGGATATCAGTGCAAACCTGTTTGGGGGAGAGCAAAAAATATACAGGATTTAATCTTCCAAGGAGAAGCAAAAATATACGAAACACTGCCTGGCATTGCCAGCCTTGGAACTATTTATTCAATTTGTGCTTTAGGCATGAATAGTACCAGTTGTTAGGGCAGGGAAAGCAGCAGCTAGAAGAGAATCTTATCTGGTCTTGGCAATTCTTTATTGTACCCTTGCACTTGACACTCAAATTAGTGAAACAAAGGGCCAACTTGATGAATCATTGCAAGCAGATTATCTGTGTTTCTCCAGGGCTCCTTTTGAGATGCTACTAGAGGAAGCTTCTGCATTTTTAAGATTGTTCCCCCTCCATTCAGCAAGTTAACCAGTGAATGATAAAGCAACTCTAATATATTTTGCCATGCCAAACAGAGGCATCATATTTACGGTTTAAGCTCATGGTGGCATATTGCACATCTGTTACAAGGCAAGTCTGACCAAATTCATTAAGTTTATGATTTTTTCTTGCCTCCTGGGATAGCAGTTAGCTAGTTGCTAAATCCACTTATATGATCGCCAGGGTAAATTTAGAAATGTAACTCTGAGCTTGATTTAAATGATTTCAAGGTGTCTGGCTCACAAATAGTCCACTAGATTGATGTCATGGTTTAAGGCACTCTGCCTTGAAAGCCAAATGGACAAGGTAGGGTGGAAGGGCAGACAGAGAAAACAAGTAAAAAATTGAAATGCTCAGTGCTGTTCAAATCACTGTTCATTTAATGATCACCTGCTATCTGGAGGTTTCTATATTAGGAATTGCAGAGATGAATAAGACATGGATTCTCTCTTCTAAGAGCACACAACCTAATGTATATGTGTGTGCGTGTGTGTGTGTACATTTGTCTGTGTAGTGTGTTGTCTTGAGACACGTCCATAAATAGTCAATAAAAGACAGAGTACTGTAGACTCAACATGTATTTATTAAGCAGCTACTGTGTTAAGCACCTATTATATTGAACACCTGTTATATGTCAGGCATTAAGGACACCTGAATGAATAGACCACATTGAGACTTTAACCACTTATCAGCTCCTTACCTATGCTTTAGTTTCCTCATGTGTGAAAGAGAAATAGTCCTAGTAGGGACCTCAAAGCACTGTTGTGAATATTAAATGAGATGAGTGAAGTGCCTAGAGCCATGTAACAGACTGATACCTATTTTTACTAATACTTTATGATTATGATTAATAAACTGGGTTGGAAGACATAAGAACAGAGTTTGTGCCTTATTTCTAATAGCTTGCAGAACTCACAGTCTTTTCCCAGATAGGTGGGAACATTTATGTTAAAAAGAAAACCATGAACTTGGAAACACTCAAAATACTTGATTAGTCTTCCAACTTCTGAGTGCTTGCTCCTTTAAGATCTGAGGGGTTTGATATCCCAAGGGCATCCACCTATGTTTAAGTAACTTCATGTACACCTAAAATTTGATAGTTTGGATAGTCAAAAAAGAGAAGAAAATAGGCATCATTTGCAAACATTTGATTGAGTTGGAGACAAGTAGACATGTCAACAAGGCTTTTATAGTTCATCTAACTTTCCCAGTTCAATACAAAGTAAATTGAGAAATCACAGTATGCTTTTCAAGAACTAGGCAGCTGATATGGATTTCTCACCTTTTAAAATTTTGCCACATTCCTGCCTTTCGTGCCATCACATCCAAATTAATAGAATCCTTTTTTTGAGAAAAACAACGGAAAGGAAAAGAGAGGGCATATTCTACAATGTAGGTTATGTGATAAGATGACGCTGAGAATGCAAAAAACAAGGCATGTCAAAGGGTGAGGAGGGAGGGGGAGGATTAGAAACTCAGAGGGAGGGCCCGTCTTTGCAGAGGGTTACAAAGGCACCATGAAACCCCCAAAGGAGGAAAGACAGACTGTCAGAAATCCATGACCTCCATTCACAATTCCTGAATGACCTCTCAATTCAGAAACAGACTTGCTGGCTCAAAGATGGATGAAAGCAGAGAACAACAGAAAGTGAGTGTTAGAGATACAACTGCTTTCTACCTTATGAGCTTAAAAAAAGAAAGAAAAAGAAAAAGTCCTGCTGAATGCAAGAAAAACAAATAGTTCACTCATGACAAAATGTCCTAGAACAAACTTGATATCTGTCTATTTGTGTTCCACAGTTTACTTAACTCTTTTCATTTCATAGGCTAGGCTTAGTGCATTGGTGAGCAAGGAGAAAGGCTACTGGAGTCCACATTCTGACGTTACTACTTAATAGCTCTGTAAATTTGACTATGCCTTAATTTCCTCATCTTAAAATAACAACAGACACAGAGCCAACCTGAAAGCATTATTGTGAGGTTTAAGTGAAACACTACAAATGAAATGTCTAGAGTAGTACTAACAAACTGTTAAGTGTTATTATTAATATTTTAGCTTATGATTAATAAACTTGGTTTGAAAACAAAAGAACAAGGCTTGACTTTATTTCTAATAACTGTGTGACCTTGAGCAAGTTAAGCAGACTGTTAACCTATCTATAAAATGGACATATCAAAACCCATCCCATGAGTTATTAGAGAGCTTATTAAGATATTGTGTATGTGATTTTCCTATGAATTGTGACGCTCCATATAAGGTAATAGTAACTCACTCAGTCATTCAGAAAATTTATTTTGAGCATCTACTCTGTACCAGGCACTGGTCTAAGCCCTGGGAATGTGAACGAGACATATAAGGACTCAGTCTCCATAAAGCTTACAGTCAAACTGAAGCAGTAAGCCAATACACTAGAAGGCCTGGCACTAGGAAGAGTAACAGAGCAGGGTGAACAATTGGAGATGGGGTAAGGTGTATGTGTTATTTTACATGGATGATAACATTTGATCAGAGACTTGAATACAGTGCCGGAGTGAACCGTGAGGAGGAAGGGCTTCCCAGGCAAAGGGAGCAGTTTGTGCAAAGACCTCAAGGTAAATGCTTTCTTGGCATGTTGAAGAGACAGCAAGATCAGTGTGGCTGGAATGGAGGGAATGAGAGCATTAGTGGTTGGGGAAGAGAGCAGAGAGGAAACCCAGGGCCAGATTCTACAAAGCCTTGGAAGCCATGACAAGGACTGTAGAAGGAAACCATTGGAGAAATTTCAGACAGGTTAAGGCAGTGTATCCTCAATGTTTTGGAAGAATTACCCAGCCACTGTGTTGAGAATCGCTATTGGGGAGCAGGAGTAGAGGCAGAGAGATTGTTAGAAGGCTAGTGTTTATCAGATTAGGTGGGAGGAGGTAATGATGGTTGAAGGAGGAGAGGTCACTGGATTCAGAATTTGCTGAGGACAAGAGGAGGCAAGGAAAACTGCAAAGCTTTTGGACCAGGCAGCTGGAATAATGGAGCTGCCATTTCCGAGATGGGGTACAGGATGGGAGAAGCATGTTTGAGGGGCTGGGAATCAAGAATTTGGATTTAGACTTCTTCATTGTGAGATGCCACAGGCAGTAGGAGTTTAGGCACGATGTTGGGGTTAGACACATGAACTGGCATTGGAAGCATGAATGGTTAAGACGGTCTAGAGGAGATGAGAAGGGATCACAGGCCTGAGCCCTGGGAGCTCCAAATTTCAGATGCCAAGAAAAGGAGGAATAGTTATAGAAGTGTTCATAGTAGAAAAGGATAAATGACTAAGAAATTTGATTTGATTTAAGTGGCTGATTATTTCATTTTGAATGAATCTTTCATGCTGAGACAGTGGGTCATTTATGTTTTCAAAGCACTTTGTTCAAATTCTATTATTATACTAAGGATATTTAATCTTATTTGTTTGTTTATTTATTTATTTATCTTTCTTCTCAACTATGAATTTTCTAGAACTGGGCCTATATCTTATTACTGTTTATATCCACTAAGCCCAGTACATAACTGAGGATAGTCATATGAATCACTAGAATTTATCTAGCCTTTACTACATGCCAGGAACTAGTCTAAGAATTGCTTTACATATATTAACTCATTTAACCTCCACAACAACCATGAGCCAGCGACTGCATTATCCCCATTTTTATAGATGAGTGAACTGAGGTGCAGAAAGGTGTCATTTGTTCCATGTCATGCGGATAGTAAGTGGTAATATTAGGATAAGTAAATATTTGCTAAGGATTGAATGAATGGAAGCTTTATAAGAGTTCTCATTAAACAAGTCTCCAACTGAACTCTACACTTCTCTGATACATAGGAACTTAGTTGAAATCCAATCTTCAAGATACTATATAACCAAAGGCAGTTTTTCATTTTGTGTTGTACTTTTTTGCTTCTTTTCTTTTTTAAGGTATATTTTATATACAAGAAAATGCACAAAACCTAAGAGTACAGTTTGATGTTTTTGACAAATGTATACTTGTTAACCTCCCCCACCATCAGGATATAGAATATTTCCATTACACCCAGAAAATACCTGTTTTGGTCTGCTAAAGCTGCCAGAATGCAATTTACCAGAAATGAAACAGCTTATTAAGTTACAAGTGTACAGTTCTAAGGCCATCAAAATGTCCAAACTAAGGCATCCAAAGAAAGATACCATGACTCAAAAAAGGCTGATGTGTCCAGAACACCTCTGTCAGCTGGGACTGGCATCTGCTGGTCCTTTGGCTTCTAGTTTCAAACAACTTTCCTCGAGGTTTCAAACAGCTTCCCTCGAAATATACCTGCATCTCTAAACATCTGGGTCTTGTGTCGGCTCTTAAGCAACTATTGTCCAGGCATCTGCATCTGACATTTCTCCAAAATGTCCCCCCTTTTAAAGGACTCTAGTAAATTAATCAAGACATACCTTGAATGAGCAGAGTCACATCTCCATTTAATCAAAAGGCCACACCCACCATGGGTGTGTTACATCTCCTTGGAATTAATCTAACCAAAAAGTCCCACCCTCAGTTAAGTGGGCCAGTCTCCATAGAAGGAATCTAATCAAAGGTTTCCACCCTAAACAATAGGTCTGGCCCCACAAGATTGGATCAGGATTAAACCATGGCTTTCCTGGGGTACATAATAGTCTCAAACCAGCACAATGCCCTCATGCCTCTTTCCAGTCATGCCACCCCCACCCAACAGGCAAACAGGCAAGCATTGTTCAGATTTCTATCACTATAGCTTTGTTTATTGGAGAACTTAATGCGGTCAAAATCACACAGTATAGTATATAGCTTTTACTTTGACTTCTTTCACTCAGCGTAATATTTTTGAAGTTTGTCCATATTGTTGGGTGTATTAGTAGTTTCTGCCTCTCTATTACTGAGCATTCTTCTACTGTATGAATACAACACAATTTTTAAATTCCATTCTCTTGTGGATGGACATTTGAGTTTTTTCCGATTTAGGCTGTTATGAATGAAGCCACTGAGAATATTCCTGTACAAGTGTTTTAGTAGATTTCATTTTTCTTGGGTAAATGAATTCCTTGGAGTGGAATGTCTAGGTCAGGGTAGATGTATGGTTAAATTTACAAGAAATTGTCTAATTATTTTCCAAAGTGTTGTTCTACCACTTTATACACCCACCAGCAATGAGTGAGAGTTCCGTTTGCTCCACGTGTTTGTCAATACTTGGTGTGGCCAGTCTTTTTAATGTCTCCTTGCCTTTCTAAATATTTCTATGGTTTTCACAATGAAGTTAAAAACCCTACTTAGAACCCAGGCTTTTTCCTGACTCTGTGTCTGCCATTCCTTTTTTTTTTTTGGCATGGGCAGGCTCCGGGAATTGAACTGGGTCTCCGGCGTGACCGGCAAGAATTCTGCCAGATTCTACCATCACACCACCACCCCCGCCATTCCATTCCCTTTCAATGTCGTCTTCTGATTTCTGCACAGGAACCCTTCAACTGGCCATAAAAACAGTTCTTACAACTTATGGTATTTCTACGCTTCCAGCTGAGTTTTTCAGTCAGCCCCTCTACCTGCTACTCCTTCTTCACATTTCAGCTTGTGTTTCTTCCACCAGCATCTCTCACTTCCTGAACCTCCCATGAGATAATGAGGCCCCTTTTCCATGCTTCCACCATACAATCTGGATTCGGGGTACTCAGAATCAACTCTCCTGTGACTGACAGCAGGTTTCTCTTCTCCGTTTCCTTGTTAGTACAAGGCAGAGAGTAAAACCTTTGTAGCAAAGTATTGTATAGACTAAATATACTAATGTATGTATAATGTTCACCACCCTTCTGGTAATACAGATGGATCAGTCAGAAGATGCACTTTTTATAGGGGACTGCCTGTTTGGTATAAAGGGAGGCACATTCACCCTTCAAATGTTTATTGAGCTTATAATAAAAATAATAGTCAGTATATATTGAGAACCTGCTGTCAGGCCATGTGCTAACTGCATGCAGTGGCTTATAGAAATCCTCACGACTGTCTGAGGTGGGTAATAATGTCATCCTCATTTTACTAACAAGGAAACAGAGATGTAGAGATGTGAGGTCATTTCCCGAGCTTAGGTGACTAGAAAGTAACAGAACCAAGATTTGACTGGGTCTCCTGACCACAGAGCCCACCTTCCCAGCCTTCGCACTCCATAATCTACTGCTTTCTAAATGCTGACTCCACTGGATGCTGGGGATGCAGCGAGGAGCAAGACAGCTCATTGCAGAAGACAAACAGATAAGCAGACAACTATAACCCAATGTACTGAGTGTAAAAGTTGAGTTAGAAACAGAGATTTTTAGAGGTGGCTCAGAAGAGGGACACTTATCTGTGCCTGAATGGTCCAGATGTTAAGTCTGGGAAAGTTGGTTTTAAGATACCATTTGAAATGGGCCAGGATAAGGCCGATGCTCCTAAGCAGAAGGACCAGCATGAACAAAGGCATGGAAGCACGAAAATTCATGGTGGGTGCTGGGAAAAGACAAGCAAATTTGTGGCAGAGGTAGGGAGTGGTCGGAACTGATTAGCGTGGTCAGATCTGGGCTCATCATGCATAGCTGGTGGTAAAAAGATTGGTCAGTTCACAAGAATGCCAATCTAAGCGGGCACCACTCATCCTACGCAGTGCAGATTTGTGTATTTATTTTGACAATTTACCTGAAAATGCTCTTCAAGCACATTGCTGGACAAATAGCTGAATATTACAACAATTTTCAAGTATAAAAAAGTGAAATGCTGGAGGTAACAGGAGCCTTTTAAAATGTGCCCAGAACTTAGCAGCAGCCTGGTCAGAACTGCTTCCTGGGCAGATCTCCCTGGAGACATTGAGAAGGATGGGTTTGTGGGGGGAAAGGCTGGAGCCAGAGAGAACAGGTAGGAGACTGTTGTGGAAATCCATGTGAGGGATGAAGGTTTTACCCAGAGCAATGCTGGTCAGGACTGATTCAAGAAATTCTTTAGGTAAGCATTATGTTATAGCAGCTAAAGTGTGTCAAATCTTAACTTTGCAGAATAGGGTTTATAAATACAAAGCAGTGCTTGCTACATGCAAAACAGTGTGTATAATTCTAGCCACATTTCAAAAGGATACAGAATTATAATAATATAAGGCTTATATGTGGTGTTAGTTTGGATTCTCTTACAAGCATGCCCTGGGATAACCATTGATGTGCACGTATTTGGTATTTGGTTGGCAGGTGAGGAACATTGTTGGAGGAGCAGGGAAGTGACATAAGGAAGGAAGCCCACAATTAATGATGCATTAATTGGTGCAAGCCAAGTTACCACTGTGGGTGACTGGGGCTTCATCCTGCTGGGAAAGTTCTGGCAAGTCTAGAATGCAGGCCTCAGTTATTCCACTCAAGGGGTGAGAGGATTTTGGTATTTATTTAGAGCTGCTCTAGTCGTGGGTGAGGAGGGCAATGATTCCTTGGCTCTATGGTGAGCTGCACAGGTGACAAAGCAAACAGGAGGCTCTGGAGGCTGGAAACCCCCCAGGCAGAGGTGCAGGTGCTGGGTGCTTTGAAGTCCCCAGTTTGCACTTAAGTGACAAATGCAGGAGATATGGGTGGGGCACCAACAGCATCTGGTTCACATGGAAATTACTCTTTAGAGTTTTCAAAGGACTCTAATTCATTATGCCATTTGAATCTCCCAGTAACCTTGTGAGGTAGAAAGCATATGGTCCCTGTTCTAATTTGTAAGCTGCCAGAATGGAATATACCAGAAATGGAAGGGCTTTTAAAAAGGGGAATTTATTAAGTTACAAGTTTACAATTCTAAGGCTGTGAAAATGTCTAAATTAAAGCAAGGCTATAGAAATATCAATCTAAGGCATCCAGAAGGCTGATGAAGTTCAGAGTTTCTCTCTCAACTGGAAAGGCACATGGCGAACATGGTGACATCTACTAGCTGTCTCTCCAGGCATTCTGTTTTCACATTTTCCTTCTTCATCTCCAAAAGTCTCTCTGGCTGTGTGGGTTCTATTGGTTCTGGTGGCTCTAATGCTTTTTCCAAAATGGTTCCCTCTTAAAGGGCTTCTGTAAGCAACACCACCTTGAATGGGTAGAGACACATCCACATGGAAACCATCTAATCAAAAGTTACCATCCACAACTGAGTGGGTCATATCTCTATGGAAACAATCAGAAAGAGCCCATCCAGCAATACAGAATGAGGATTAAAGGACATGGCTTCTCTGGGATACACAGCAGATTCAAACCAGTACAGTTCCTAAGGCTTTTTTTTTTTTCTTTAATGGTCAGTTCCTCCCGTCTCCCACTGCTGCTATCACACTGAAACAACTCTTGTCAAAGTCCTTCCCATTTTTCACATTAGTCTTTTGCTAAGATGTCTGTCCACTGATTTAGATTGTGAGCATTTGAGTTTAGGGATCTTGTATTATTTACCTTTGTTTTCACAGTGCCTGGCAAATGGTAGGTGCTTAATAAATGTGATGAGTGAATGCATACATGAATGCATAATTATTATCAAATTATTATCATCACTAGTTTAACTAATAAAACTAGGACTGAGAGAGCTAAGCAATTACCCAAGGTCATAGGACCAGTTAGTAGAGCCACGATTTCAATTCAGGTCTTCTGACTTCCTCCTGAGAGCTCTTGCTACCACAGTTCAGCTCAGTGAGCACGTGCACTGCTAATCTTTATTAGGGATTCATAAATTCCATGAGCATCCTAAGTTTGGAGAAGTTGCGGGAATATAAGCAATGATGAAGGAAGACCAGGAAACTTCAATAAAAGGAGCTTAGCATTAAGGATTGGCTTTTTGTTTTAGCATTTATAAAATCTCAAATTAAAATGGGAAAACACAAAGAGGGGCAAACAGTGGGACCCCTAAAAGAAAAAAAAGTTTGTCCAAATATTCAAGATGAAGGACTATCCCTGCAGGAGCCAATATAACAATCCAAAAGACAAGTGAAAGCCCAAGCTCTAAAGTTCCCTGTGCTCCTGGCTAAATCAGGAAGCCAGGATGCTGGGCCTACTGGAGGAAGGAAAGTTTTTTATGTCTTTAACACTGCATACAACATAAGGGGTAGCAGCTGCAAGAAGGGAAACCAGTTCAAGAGTTTTTAAAATGAATTTGAAAGTGCATTCTTGAATGTCCTTGCAATATTTCTGCTAATGTAATGAGCATGATTAATCTATTTGCATGCATCTTTCTGCCTCTCTTCGCACTTTAATTTCTTGTCTTACTTTTGTTTGGGAAAGGTTGCACATGCCGATGTGTCATTTAAAGTAGCTGGTTTTATGTAAGCAGCATTGCGATATTAAATTTTTAAAAATTCAGCCTGCTTTAAAGCAAACCTGATCCTTGCCTCCCCAGCAAAAGGCCCAAATTGGTGATTTTCAAATTTCTTCTTATCTGTGGAACCTACACTTCACCACTGTGGGAGGGTTAAGAGACCAGGCTCTATGATTGAAGAGATCTGTGCTTGAATCTCAGCTCTGCCACGTAAGACTGTGACCTTGAGAGATATGCTAAATCTCTCTAAGCCCCAGTTGTCTCATCTGTGCAAGTGAAATTGTGATACTGGCCTCTTCGGAGAGGCTATCGAAGATTAAATGAGATAATGATAACTGCACCTGATGCTTACATAGCACTTTCTATGTACTCATAACAATCCTCTCAGGTAGATTCTGTCATTATTCCCTTTTTACAGAAGTGGAAATTGATGCACAGATAGGCAAAGTATCCTACCTACGGCCACACAGTAATTAAGTGACAGTGTTATTATTTGGACCCTGGCACATAACAAATTTTCAAAAAATGAGAAATGAAACCCAAACTGTCAATTATTATTATTGCTAAAATAAAATCTTACCAGGAGTCTCTCTACCTGAATTAAAATCGGAGCTGCTCTGGTTGACATAAAAGGGGGACTCAGAACACTTCCTCCTCTTGGAGACAGCCAGGGAGCCACTTCCTGGGAAGACAAGCATAGCTGGGAAATCGCCAGCCTTATTAATCCTAGTAGGGAAAAACAAACATTAATAAAAAATGAAAACAGGCTGATGATCCATGCACAGTATAGTCTGCTTGTAATACTTTGTATGTCATCTTAGTGGATACTTTCAAGTAACTACCTCTCCTGTTGTTCCTCAAATAAACAACAGCATCTCTTGAGTTGAAAGGTAAAATGTCAGACAAGAGCTGGGACAGCAGCTGGACCTGTTTTTATGAGGTCCAAAATGTAGGTATGTCCTTGACACAATCAGATGATCTTGCATTAAAATTTGCACTTAAATATCAACATTAACTGTTTGAAAAAATGCTATTTCTTTGCTCATTTGTTCATTCATTCAAAAAATATTGATAGAGCACAAAGTATGTATCAGGCACTGCTCTAGCACTTAGGGATGGCAGGGGTAGGCAAGATAGATAAGGCTCTTGCTTGTATGGAGTTTATATTTTATTTGGGAGCAGAGTGGCAATAAACAAATATCTATCATGTCATTTGCTGATATTGTTATAGAGAAAAGTAACAGAGAGTATGAGGGATGAAGAGTTGGATTTAGGGGGTGTTAACATTTTATATGAAGTGAACAGAGAAGACTTCACTAATAGATGTGCAGGAATTCCTTTATGGCATTTCTTGGGAATTTATATGATTTTCCAGGTCCTGAGGAAAATTGGTAAAGAATTTGGGAAAATTGGATAAATCTAATTGGAAAAGTAAAGTATTATGAGAAGCTTAACAATCAACATAGAGAAATACTGGTTCAAAGGACTTCACTGACGTCAAGTTGAGAGGAAAATCAGAAGACCTTGCCAGGTAGAATTGAAGGTCAAGGTCATTTCTGGGGTTGGGATAGAAGCATAAGAGGAGAGAGGTGGCCACTATTTAATTAGTTTTACTTCTGACTGTTGCCATGCTATGTGCATTTTCATGACTTTATCTGCTGGTAAAGATACCATTCTTCAAATATGATAAACAATAATAATCATATATGGATATATACTTCATACAAATTCTGTGAGTGGTGTTCCAAAACTAACGTGGTTCAGAAGCATAATAATTCCTTAAATTGGCATTCTCTAAGTGTAGAGCTGTATAGAGCTTTATACACTTGCTAGGACATCCAAATATTATTATTATTCCATTACTACCCAATAAGTTTGCTGGTGTTTGAATATTCATTGTAGGTTACAGTTCCTTATAAATACTTTAAGGGAAGAAATGTGAATGACATGGGATTAGAAACTGATCTAAAATCTGAATTATCAAATGCAACATCTATTTCAACTGCAAAAACAATCAAGTCAAGCAGACAAAATATTTGTATCGTTATCATGAGACTTCACCTTAGTGAAGACTGTGGTAGTGAAAGTGAACCATTGTGAGACCACTTTAAATACAAGCATTGTTAGTCATCAAGGGCTTAAATGTATGGAGCTCATTTCTTCTTTGTGTAACTTACCATCAAAAAGAATTTATAAACCCTCAGATTCATGTGGTTGGGATAAAGGGTATAAGATTGAGGCAAGAATTGCCCAGCACTTCTTTCACACATATTTTTGGACCGAATAATAATATTTAGTAGTTATAAAACTTATTTTCAGCTTGTATATTTGCTGCCATGATTGGCCTCATTTTGTACTTACTTTAGTTATCTGTACCAATGAGTTGAGTTGTAATTTTTCATGCGTAAATTATTGTACCATAAGTGGAAGTACCCACTGAAAAGTGAAATGATTTGAATCTAAGCCACTTGACATGCAGTGACTTATAGGGTTAAGGAATTAATTAGTTGCTTCACCCAGCTAGCATTTATTGAAGGCCTACACTGTAATGGAAGTGCTAGGTACTGAGAGCACAAAGAGTTTCTTGGGAAATTCACAGGCTATCGGCAAGGACAGTCACAAAAGGATTGCAGTATGATGTGGGACATGACATCCAGGGGTGAAAGTCTCCCTGGCAACGTGGGAGATGATTCCCAGGGATGAATCCAGACCTGGCACTGTGGGATCAACAATTTCATCCTGACCAAAGGGGGAAAAGAAGTGTAATTAATAAAGTATCAGTGGCAGAGAGAGTTCAAATAGAGTTGAGAGGCTACTCTGAAGGTTGCTCTTATGCAAGCTTCAGCTAGACCTTGCTACCTATCATAACCTGACAGCCCCCAACCAGGACCATTCCAGCCAATCCTAAAGAACACCTAGGGCAATTTATAAGATTCCACAAGGGTTCCATGCACTAGAGTAACTTTCCAGAAACCTACAACCTCCAGATGGGTCCCTAGTCCGAATAAATCCTGAAACCTAGCCCAGCCTCTCCAGAACATCAGATAGTTCCATCTCTCTACCCCATATTAGTGGCAGACCTTTCCAATATCAAAAATTTAAATTTGCCATCATCCAAACAATCCTAAAGAGAGGTATGGAAAGATCAAAGGTGATGGTGGAATTATACATAGAAGATAGGACTTAGCAAATGAATATGAATGCTGAACCATTAAATTGGTATCTCTTTTAGTCTAGGATTGCAGCGTGATGGGTGGAAAATGCAAAAAACAGCAGTATGTCCTTGGTATAGTAGAAGCAGGAGCAATCAACTCACCCTAAGGGGCCTGGCAGGTGGGTGGATAGGTCTAAACCAAGAGACTTGGGTAGGTGGATAGGCTCTAGTATTTTAGAGCAGCTAGAAGTAAAAAACCTAAAATTGTGAAATTGTAACCCAGGTCAAAGTCTGAAATATGTTCCACAAATAATTGTGGTGCTGTGCTTTGAAATTTATAGCTATTTTGTATATGTTATTGTTCACAAAAAAAGAAGGAAAAAAGTCGATTGTGACGATAAAAAAGTATTTAAGCCCTTTAGCCTCCTATATTCTGGAGAGTTAGAAGGAAAAATATGAGGGGTTCATATGGTAGCCCATGACAAACTCTGGGATCTGTCCTGTAATCACTGGTTGAAGAGTGCTTTGAAAACTATAGTTTTTTTATTTCTTTGCTTTGTGTATATGTTATACTACACAATAAAAAAGAGTTTAAAAAAAAAAGGATTGCAATGTGGTGGGTGGAAAATGCAAAAAAACAGCAGTATGTCCTTGGTGTAGTAGAAGCAGGAGTAATCAACTCACCCTGAGGGGCCTGGCAGGTGGGTGGATAGGTCTGAACCAAGAGACTTGGGCAGGTGGATAGGCCTAAACCAAGAGTGTGAACAAATATCCTGGGACTCAGAAGAGTGTGTTTATATTTCAGTGGTGTTGGGGTCTGTAGTGAGAATGCAACATGAGCAATAAGACTAGGGTAGGGGGTGGTGAGGGGTGGTGAGTGGCTTGGCAGGGATCAGTTCATGAAATTTGCCTGGCTAAGGAAGTTGGACTTTATTTTAAAAACATTGGGGAATAACAGAAGGTTTTATACAGGAGGGTGACTGATTTCCATTTACTTCTGTTTGGTGAAAATATATGCTACTAAATCTATGCTACTTAAAAATTAATGAGGTTTCACATTTCATCTTTGTAAGATAAACAACATGATATGTTTAGTACTTTCAATGGTTATGTAAAGAATGTTTACTCTTTCTCTCTTAGGGTTTATAAATCCTCAGTGTTCTCTTTCCAGTAACCACTGAGCAGGCAGATAATGTTGCAGAGAATGAAGGGCAATAAGGCAGTAGTCAGGAAACCAACATCCTAGTTATTCCATTGGTTAGTTGTGTCATCTAACTTCTCCCCGGAGAGGCCCAGTGGTTAGATCACTGTGGTTAAGTGGGTGTGAATCCTGACTCTGCCACTTACTGTGTAACCTCAGGCAAGTTAACTTCTCTGTCTCAGTTTCCCCATCTGTAAAATAGAGATAATAAGGATACTTATCTCGTAGGGTTGTTAAGAGAATTTGAGTTTGCTTTCCTTACGCGTTATTCCTGTCAGCACTAACCCTGGGCGTACTAATGCCTGATGCAGTGTTATGGAGAGCTGTACTAATTGGACCAAACAATACACAACACAGCAGAATAAATGGCAATGAGATGACACTTTCGTACATCACCAGCATTATCACATACCTCAACAGCTGGGAGCAGCTACTCTTAAACTGGAGGAAAGAACTATTGAAGATTTTGTTTCTTGGTTGGTGCCACAGCTCTGTAAAATTGGTAAGCTTTAGGTTGCAGCATATGCAATAAATCAGAGACCAAATTTATGGTTTGTTTTCATCCTCTTACTCTCCATGGCCAAGATACAGACATCTAGGAATGAAGAGGTAGCGAGCAGTGGTGTCTCACATGATTGTATCTAATGACCCCCTAGCCAACCCTTTTTTTTTTCATGGGCAGGCACCAAGAAACGAACCCTAATACCTAGCAACATTTTTTGCTTTTCCTTCTTGTGACTCTGGATTCTGATGCAACAGGAGATACAAAGATTTTTGCCTTGAATTGGAAGTTGCCGACACTTCATGGCATTAGGCAACTATTCAATAAAGAGGTTGTATTGCAGCTGGGCTAATTGATCCTAAGGAGCAAAGCAAATTAGGATTGATGCTCCATGACTGAGAGCAAGAAAGGGCAGGAATTGCAACAGTATATGCCCAATGATTTCTTAATGTAAGCGGTTCTAATCCACATAGGCAGGACTGCCAAGGCTCAGAGTCCTCAAAAATGACGGTCTGGGCAAAAAACTGGACAAAAAATCCCAACAACAAAGTTGATGGTATAAGCAAAAGAATACAGAATGTAGCCTTGATCTGTATTTTCTTCCTCACTGTTCTATAGAGATGATAGATTAGATAAATAGATGGTAGATAGGTGAATGGATATACATGCATAGATATATATATATATATATACATACTTTCATACATAATTAAACTTTTTTGAAAGCCGAAAAGTCAACTCAAAACTTAAAACAAATAAAATATAGGGTTGTGTTATTATGAGACTGGTGAAAAACAATATTTATTAGTTGGTCTTCCAGTCTCTGTGAAAGAAAAGGAAAAAACGTTTTAAATTATTAGTTATGTAGGAAATAGACCAACTATTACAAACAGAATATTTCCTATACACTAGACTGTGAAAGTCCCAAGTGATTATGAAACAGTCACTCTTTAACCTAACGACAACTTCTTCATAAATCAGCTACCTGTATGCTGCTTGTCAGATGGTGTTTTTCTATTTCTATCATTCCATTTACTGTTATAGCTTTGATTTTTACTGTAAGGAAGAGTTTGTCTTTCTTCATTCATTCATTAATTTATATAAGCATGGACTTCTTGATTTTTATTTTATTCAATAACGGATTTTAATTCATTATGATCAGTATTTATTTTGATGCTCAGATTTCTGAGATTTGGCCAGTGGAATCCTATTCAACCTGGTTCCTGTGTCCTTTTGACATATCTTCATCATTATCTGAGCTTTCCTTAAATTCTGGTCCAATAAGATATTCCAGGCTCACTTTGTATTTTCCCTGCCTCACTCCCAGAATTAGCCATTTCTCCAAGTATCCCTCGCTCCTTTTAAGGTAGAATGATATTTAGAAACCAAGATTTTGGTGTGTGGTGTGCTTATTTATAATGAAGTGTTATTGCTTCCAGATATTCTCAGTGCACAAAGTTAAGGTATAAATCTATGATACATGTATACAAATACATTTATTTATGTATGCGTACATCAATGTTTATATATCTATTAAAAGCTTTGACATCGCACTATCTGCAATTCAAATCCAACAATTTAAGTTTTTTTCTAGCCTTCTCCCTTTCTGTATTTTTAATCCGTTCTCTGGCAGTGAGAAGCCTGTCTCTCATTATTTTCAAAATACTTACTTATCTCTTCAATCTCCTACATGCAATTAATGTCTAGATCATGCTGGCTTCCTCTTTAACCCTCAGCCTTATCGTGAAAGTATGAAAGAAACAGATACAACGGAGTAGATACTTATGATTTAATTTAAACAAAGTTCAAAACTTGATAAAAACTAATTTATGCTGTAGAAGTCAGGATAATAATTACCCATGATAGGGATTAGTAACTGAAAAGGATCTGAAGAGAGCTCTGGGGTAGCTGATAATATTGTTTTTTGATCTGTGCTGGTTAACACAGGTATGTTCAGTTTATAAAGCTCATCATGCTGTAATTTAGGATAAGTGCAGTTTTCTGAATGCATAATATACTTTCATAAAAAGTTTAAATGTAAAGAGTAAAACTAGCTGAAGAATAAACGGTGAGTAGTGCACCAACATTTATTTATCCATTCAACAAACGTGTTTATGTGCCTGTTTTTGTTGTTACTGGAGTGATAGAAGTAAACAAGAAAGACTTTTCCATTTGTATTATTTCACCAGATCTGCTATAACAAATACAATAGACTGGTTGACTTAAGCAAGAATTTACTGTTTTCTGGTTTTGGAAGCTAGAAGTCCAAAATCAAGGTGTCAGCAGGGTCATGCTTTCTCCAAAGTCTGTAATTGCCAGCAATCCATAACTCAATCTCTGGCTCCATCGCTTGGTCATCTGTCTTCTTTTGACTACTACTCCTAACTGTGTTCAAATTTCCCAGTTGTATTGGACTGAGGCCCACACTTTTACAGTTTGGCTTCACCTTAACTGATAACATCTTTAAAGATCCTATTTACAAACGGGTTCACATCCACAGGAACTGGTGTTGGGAACTGAATATGTCTTTGTAAGGGACATGATTCGATCTCCCTTGGAAAACTAATATTCTTTTATGGGTAGCGAGCTAATAAATTAGAAAGTTAATAACTGCATTATAATATTTCAGAGAGTGATAAATGCAATGAGGAAAATCAAAGAGGGGAAGAGAATAGAGAGTACTGACTACGGATGATCAGGGAAGGTCCCCCCAAGGAGGTGGCAATGGAGTAGGAGCTGGAATGAGATGAGAACAAACCATGCAACGATCTGGGAAGACGCCATAGCCCTGAAATAAGGAGAACCCTTTTGTAAGGGGGTTAGTTGACTCCCCTTACAAAAAAATGATTGGCAGTATTGAGCTACTTTTCTTGTGAAATGAGATGTTTAATTAGTGATATTTATATCAGTTTCCCCACCAAATATTTGTGATAGCCTTTGCTTTGCTTTTCTGCAAAATTTGGGGTTTGGTTAATGATGGGTGGGTTCTTGTATCAAAACGGCACTTGTCTTGTGTATGTCAGTGGGTGGATAGCCACTGTCATTGGAAAAGCCATTGAAGGGAACTCAGGGGAAGGGAATGCAATAAGGGGATTTGGGTTTTAGTTGGATTATTCTGGCAGTGGTGAGGAGGACCCAGAGAAAGAGAGACATGTAGCCAGAGAATGTGTGAGATAAGGAGTGTAGGAGGGAGAGCCATTTTAGAATTGAAAGCATAGAGCAAAAACAACCTAAAGTAGTATAAGTAAAAGTATATTGTGAAAATGGTTTATTTCAGATTCTAGTGGTGTGTGAGACGCCTGTGAGAGGATTAAGCTGTTAGAGGTGTCTTTCCCTCAGGCTATGAGCTACTAATGAGAGATTGTGCTGATGATACTAGGTTCCCAAGTTAGTTTTCATTTAGTTGAGTGTGTTTTCACTTCACACACATAAATCCTGGTGGAGGACTTTTTGGGTGGAAGTTTTTTTTTTTGTTGTTTTTTAAACTTGGATTTGAATCACTCTTGGGATCCAAGCCAATACAGCAACTCACTTCCAAATTCTTACAAATTCTGAATAAAATGGTAGTTGGCACTTTTTAAAGTGTTTCTTTTGCATCAAGCAAGAAAATAGGTTGCTGAATTATTTAGAAAATTTATTGAGAAAGAAACCAGGCTAGTCTTAACAGACATTGTTTCTCTTCTAAAACTGCCTCTCTCCAGGGGAGGCAGATTTTTTCTGTCTTTCTTGTTTTCCTGTGATCTTACCTCAACCAGGCTCATATAGTAGAAGGAGAGATAACTGGACTCTCCACACCACTCCACCCACCACTGTCATTACCACCAGCTCCACTATCACTACTACCTTCGCCATCAGAGATGCCTCATCTATGGTAACTGCCGTGAGAGAAGTACCCGTTACGCCTCAAAGTGAGTGGAATTGAGTGCTCACCACTAAGACGGTCTAGTTTGCCAGACCCCAAGTGATTTTTAATTCTATGTGGGCCTATGTTCCAGATCTCCTTCTGGACCTACCATGGGCACTTACAGGTGCTGTCATAGCCACTCTGAGTAAATAAAGAGAGGAAGCATCTCTTCACCCAATTAAGAAGCATTTGTTGAGCATGAGAACACATGTATTGGTTAGGCTTCTTCAGGAAGTGACTTATTCAGATTACCTTTAATAGCTGGATCTTTTGAAAGAGTGCCCAACATAGTGCTTTATTATGTCAGTCTGTTAAAGAGTTAGATAACTGATTCCTCAATGTCCTCTTCCTGTAATGATAGAACATCTACTTCACCACACCAAGTTGTAGCAAGTCACATAGCCAGAGGCAACCCAGCTGGAGGTAACATTTCCCAGTTTCTTTGTAGTTAAGTATGGTCATATGAACAAGTTCTTTAAGAAATGTGCTTGCCTGCCATGCCCTCTCTTTCTGCTTTCCTACATGCTGGAAATGGACACTGTGCTGCTGAGATTACTCTGATTATATGATCAAGACAACTCTCTAGCGGATGACAGAGACTTACTTGTTACTAAGTCAGGGAGTTTGAAATGTATGGCTTCCCACAAAGTTGATTTAACTACAGATCCACACTCTAGAACATGACACACTACATTTAACAATATAAAAGATATTAGCCCATATATGAATCATTGCAAAGTTTCTAATGACGTTTTTCACAATGCATTGAGAAGCAGCAGTAATTTCCTTTTAAAGGCTTCACTCCCCCTGATTTTCCCAGTCCTTTACTTCAGAGGGTGACCAGTGCCAAGACACTCAGCCAGGGCAGTCCTAACACAGTTGGACAAGGTGATGACTCAGTGAAAGAGACCACTGCTTAAAAAACATCTCCATCTATTGCTGATGTCTAAATTTCTCCATTGGGAATCCATCCACGTGGAAGAGGGAATGTTTTCTGATTCAAAATGAAAATATGTCTGGAATTACAAAAACTGTGATGCTAACAATTAAGCCTTCCACCATTTCATAGATGCTGGCAGATGATATGAGACTCCTGAGTCAGAGGCAAAGGATTTTATTACCCATGTCACAGCAGGTAGCATGAACTTCATGTTCACAGTTGTCCCCCTGACCCCCAAGTCCCAGAGGAAGATGTAGAGACGGGTCTAGATGTTGCTGCATACACAGTGGGTTTGTGTCACAGCTGAGGAATCTTGACTTTAAGGTAGACCTTTCTTTGAAAGGGGACTGCTGGTAACCCTGACCAAACTTTGCCCCAGATGTAGACGTTATCTATATTATCCTGGGTCAGGAAACAAATCTGTTCTTTGTCCTGGTGAGACAGACTATCTCTGTCTATCAAGGTTTTCTGTTGTACAAACGTCCTTGAAAAGATAGTCTGGAGTGAAAGCTAATACAAGATATGCAGAAATACCATGGAGAACTGTCAACCAACATGTGAGAGAAAGAACATTAAGCCCTTAGCAACTTCACGCACATGACCAAATACATCTAAGGACACTCCTAAAAGCTGGCCATCTGAGAATAGTATCCAACAAGAGAGAAGAGAACACAGTAGTTGGCTTCCAGGGTCCCAGTGCCCTGGTACTCACAAAAAGGACAGATTTGGATAAAATAGTCAACTGGAGATCCTAGAGTAGGAGAAAAGGCATCTCCTTCAAATCTTTGACTTAGTGCCTGTGGTAGTTAGATTCAGGTGTCAACTTGGCCAGGTGAAGGTGCCTAGTTCTGTTGCTGTGGACATGAGCCAATGGCATGTGAACCTCATCTGTTGCTGATTACATCTGCAGTCGGCTAGGAGGTGTGCCTGCTACAATGAGTGAGTTTGAGTTAATTGGCTGGTGCTTAAATGAGAGAGCTCAACATAGCACAACCAAAGCAGTTCAGCATACCTCATCCCAGCACTCACAGCTCAGCCCAGGCCTTTGGAGATGCAGGAAGGAATCGCCCCAGGGAAAGTTGTTGGAACCCAGAAGTCTGGAGAGAAGGCCAGCAGAGATCACCCTGTGCCTTCCCACATAAGAAAGAACCTTAGTTGAAAGTTAGCTGCCTTTCCTCTGAAGAACTATATATTTTTAACTAAATAGATGCCCTTTTATTAAAAACCAATCCATCTCTGGAGTGTTGCATTCTGGCAGCTTTGGTAGACTAGAACAGTGCCCACAACTGCTTCTGCCTGGAACACTAGTCTCTTCTTTTTGGTCAGGATAATTTCTTTCTTTTCTCCTTCAAGACTCTGCTAAGGCATCTGTTCCTTTACAAAACCTGTCCTGAAACCCTGCCTCCAACTGAGATATGTGCCTCACTTCTGTGCCCCCAACAGAATCCTTGGTTTGCTCTCCTCTGCAATAGCATTTACCACATTATTCACAACTGCTTGCTTATTGATACATTTCCTATAGTCAATTGTAACTTTATTGCAGTAAAAATGGCATAACTCTCTATCTCTTTGGTTTGCAATAACTATTTGAAGGATTGAAGCAAACTGGGGAGAAGGTCAGTACTTAGATTTGACTTTGCTTCTTTACCTGTCTTTGCATTCCATGCAAATTCCATATCAGATTAGAATTTCTTGCAAGACAGGGCACTTGTTTGAGTTCTTTGATATATTCCTAAGAACTACACTTCCTAATAGAAGAAGGCAAACAAATTAGATTAAATCCTCTCTTTTAGGAATTATATAGACTAAGTGATAAGAAGTTACCCAAGATTAGGTTAAATGTCAAACAAACTTGGACAGTTGTTCTGGTCACCAAGAATTCTACCGTATAACTCAGTCTTGAAAGCAGGGGTACTCAAAGTGTGTTAAGATACAAGCAAAGTTGTTGTAATGAAGAGAACCCAAAACAGAGTAGCTCAAATAAGACAGAAGTTTAACTTTCATGTAACAGTTCACAGGTAGATGCACAAATGGATGAGGGTGAGTAGGCAGCCCTACTTCAAAAAAAACAAAGTTCCTTTTCAGTTTGTTTGCCACCTAAAGTCATCTCAGAAAGAGGGCAGAGATTGTGCAATTGATGTTTAAGGAGTACAGAATGTTTAATAAGGTTGATTGTAAAAGTTCAGAAATGGATAGCACAATACTGTTGTGATGGTAACACAATATTGTAAGTGTAATTAACAAAGCTAGAGTGTGAGTACGGTTGGAAGAGGAAGACTTAGGGTCATCATGCCACCATAAGGGAAGCTAGAGGATAAAAACTGGGACTGTATAACTTAGAGTTATACCTAGAGAAGACAGTGATGGTGGTTAATTGTACAAATACAAGAGAGAGTTTATGTGAACTAGAACAGATAACACACAATTATAAGATATTGATAATGGAATGGTATAAGAGAAAAATGCAACGAATGCAAAACAAGGTCTATAGTTAACAGTAACATTGTGATATTCTTTCATTAATTATACCAAAGGTACCATACCAAGGCTAAATGTCAATAATAGGGAGGGAAGTATCTGGGATTTGTTTTCTTTCTTTTTGGAAGAAATGGGAATATTCTCATATAGATTGTAGTAGCAAGTGTGTAACTATGTGATTATATTGTTTTTTCGTACACGTAGGATGGACTTTATGGTGTGTGAATAAAACTGTTTAAAAAAAAGAGGTAAAAGGAGAAAAAGGATGACATTTGATACCTTATTTAATTTTTTCTTTGTATCTGGGATGATTGAGAGTTTTGTTGTTGTTGTTTTTGTTATTATTTATAATGAAAGTGAAACAGACGTGAATCTCAAAAAAAATTTTCATCTCTTACCATTTGGGGTCTGGAAATAGTTACCTATTCCAGCCTTGTAAGACCACACATTTCTGAATTCTCAATTCACTTCATTTCTGCTTGAAATTGCCCAGTTCTTTCTTGAGCTTATATAGGTCTTGTAATATTGCCACATACAGCCGATAACAAACGAACAATTTAATTTCAGTTTTCCAACCCCTTCCTGTGAAGATGCCTGCTCAGTGACAGATGGTCTGACTTCCATGTTACTGTAAGAGATGGTTTTACAAAATACGTGACATGGACCTCGATCTTTCCAACTTCATATGTCAGTGTCCCCACCATTCACTGCTAGGCCAATGCCACATGTATTAGATTTTGTTTTTGTTTTTGTGGCAGTTCCCTATTTCTGGTTCCAATATTTGTATTAAGTTAAGATAGTACAATAGAAGGCATTTTTATTCCCAATTATTTGCTACTCCTCCTGGTGAAAGGATTACAGTTCTCTGGCCCATTGAAATCAGGCTTAGCCATGTGACTTAACTTTGGCCATTAAGGGGACGATAGTGTTGTGTGCCAAACAGAAGGTTCCAAAGCCCTTGTGTAGTTCCACCAGCTCTGCCACCAGAACAACAGTGCTCCAAATAGGAGCTGCTTCTTTGCCTGGATCCTGGAACAAAGAACTCAACAAAGCAGAGTTGCAGCCAACGCACATTCACATCTAGTATGAGTAAGAAGTAAATCATTGGTGCTGTGAGCCACTGAGATTTTGTGGTTATTTGTTTTCACCGCATAACTTAGTAAAAGCTAACTGCTAGGTTACACTGCAGTAATAAATAAACCCTAAAATCTGTGTCTTAGCCTAAGAGTCTAACACTCTCAGGGTAGGGTGGAGAGGGGCGTGGAAGCTCCTTTCTCTTTTGGTTCTAGTTTCATTTTAGGCATTGTTAAGTTAATTGTCGCGAGCACCTATGACTTTGAACTTACCTGAGCAGCTTCTGGTTGTTCCACATATAACCAAATATGACCTGGGATGAAACCTCATAAAGGTCTGAATTATTACTTCTATTTTCTTATTTATATAAGAAAAATGTGTATAAGCTTTATATAAGCTTGTTTATATAGTTTGATTTGCCATTTTGAGATTTGTTTTGATTTTGGATATACCATGTTTTTTATCATTAAGGAAGGAAGAGTTAATTTAGTTGCTCCAAAATGAATTCCATTCTATTTTTCCACATTCAGTATAATTTTGAATGTATCACAGAAACTTCAAAACAGTATTAGTCTCCGTGATGTAGAGAGCTATTTGGGACCCTGCCATCTTGAGGTGAGGGAGAATGTTTAGACCCATTTTTCTTGTTCTTTGCTCTCAGTCTCAAACCTGAAGTAGCATTTCTCAGTGTATCAAAGTGACCTGCTTATATTTCTTTTATCTAAATATGGTGATTAAAATGAGCTGAATGTAGAAGCTTGAAAAGTCTTTGAACAGGTATTAGCAACTCAGTCTATGTTTGATTAAGATACATTTAGGAGCTCCGACTCTAAAAACTCTTCAGTAAATTTCCAAGCCTCCCATCTAATACAACTGACCAATTGCCTTCCCCACTCCAAAGCCTTAAAGGAGTCTAAAATAATTTCTCTGACATCCTCATTGACTAACTGGACTTTGATTGGTGTCAGCTGGTGCCAACTCTGACAAAACTGTTTTCAATAAGCCCTGACATTCTAGAGGTGACACCAGGTCACTTCTTCATGCATACAAACAGGAAAGTTTTACAAATGAGAAAGGAGTTGACACTATGATACTATTTCAGTGAAAACTCCTTAATTAAGAACTATGTACCAGGCACTATTAGAATGGGATAGAAATGCAGATAAAAATGGGATAGAAATGCACTCCCTCCTCTAAATTCCCATTGAAAAGAGCAAGTTGATGTAATTGGAAAAGACGGTGAGTCCAAAAGGAGGGGAGTGCTCCCAGCTTTGAAATGCCTATATGTGGAGGAGGAGCTCACATGTGGGTAAAGAGGAGGAGTTGCAGTGGAAGATCATAAAACCCATGAACTTGAAGAATCGGTGGCTGGAGGTGGGAACTCTTGATGTGACAGGTGTATTTGTGTTGGGGCATCTTATACACTTGAACCCCTAGTAGCGGTATTGGAATTTCCAGAGGGCAAGCAAATAAAGAAACAATGGACTCTGACTAAGTATTTCGTATGTCCCACACAGTCTTCCAAGGACTTTACATGCAATTATTTATCCAATCCTCACAACAGCACAATGAAATAAATACTAATATTATCCCCATTTAGAGATGAGGAAACTGATCCCACCTTCGGGTTGTACTTAGCATGGATGATAAGTTGTGTGGGAGTGCTGCCACAGCTGACTTCTATAGAAGGCATTTGTGCTAGTCAGAGAAGGGAAGTGAGAGCCCCCGTCCACTGTCTTTCTGGCTGCCATGATGCACATGGAAAACAACCTCCCGCCCAGAGGTGGGGCTCCCTGCAGTAACTGCTCTGTGCCTCTAGGTTCGTCTCGATTTCCCGGGAGCAGCTAGACTTCTGCTCTTGCAAAGCAAGATTCACTGCAGTAAATCTAGATCGTCTCTTTATTTTTTCTTAGCTTTTTAAATTATATAACACATGTACAAAGCAAAGAAAGAAAAAAGCAATAGTTTTCAAAGCACTCATCAACAAGTGGTCACAGGACAGATCCCAGGGTTTGTCATGGGCTACCATACGATCCTCTCAGATGTTTCCTTCTAACTGCTCCAGAATATAGGTAAATCCTCTCCTTTGCTATTCATCTTCAGCCTGAAATATTTGTTAGGGACCCACATTCTCTGTGGCAGGATCTGCCTGACCTTCCAATGTGGAGTAAACACAGCTGTGTCTCTGTAGAATGGGCAGAGAAAACTCACTAAGCATGACAGTGGGTTGAAAAGATGGTGGACATGCTAATGAAGACACGTTGTCCTTTGAAAACGAGTCATGGGAAGAAACAGGAACTATCTCAGATAAGCTTTAATTGGTATTTTCAATAAGTATAGAAAGGATTTATAATACAGAAGCAGGCAGTCTTGAGAAATGGACAGTCTTAAAGTAAAAAATATTTCTTAGAGATCAAGAAACATCATCTTTGAATTAATTCATGCAACAGAGGAAGCAGATAGTAAATTGAACACAGGAGGGAACTGAATTAATGAATTAGAAGTAAGCTTGAGAGATTTTCCAAGCCAATAAGGAAATGGATAAAGAAATGTAAATAATGAGAGAAAAGATTTAAAAAACACAGGATATGATCAGGTGATCTAATATCATATAATTGAAAGGCCTTTAGGAGAGGATATAATAGAGGAGAAATAACAAAGAAATAAAAAAAAGAAAAATATTTTTAAGTGGAGGAAAGACTTGTCTTAATCTTGAAATTGTTCACTGAATAACAGGCAAAAATAATGAAAATGATTAGGTATATTGGGCAAAATTTTAAATTTCAATGATTTCTCAATGCTTTGAGGATGCAGATTTACAGGTAAAAAACTGCTTTGCTATACAGGAAACTAATGTAGCTGACACCAGAACTCTTCTCTCTAAAATTAACACTTGCAGAAAGTAATGGACCACTGTCCCCCAAATTTTGAAGGCCAAAATATTGTGTTCCCTGAATTTTAGTCCTCGCCAGACTAACCTTCATGGAGGAGATTAGAAGAAAAACAAAATCGGATATGCAAGGCTTCAGAAAGCATATTGTTGCTGTACGCTTTCTGAAAAAATTACTTGAATAAGTGCTCCAGTGAACCAAGAAATTAATCATAATAAAGAATTTAGAAATCAGGAAGATTTATAAAAGAACAAGTAGTTAAAACTGGAACCAGTGAAATAGCATTAAATTTAGATTTCCATTGTCAATGTCGTTATGAAACTTACTGCAAATGTCAAAAATAAAAAGACACAGAAGATAAATAATGCAAAATGTATGTAAAAGATTGCAATCTAAAATTGTAGATCATTTTCAACAAAAATTGGTCAGTAAGGGAGAGGGGGCATAGTAAAATGTCATATCTTTCACAGAAAGAAGAACTAGACTGGATATTGATCAAAGTATATGACTTCATGTAGGTTATTTTTTTAAGTTTAAGGATGAACACAAGTGCAGTACATTAAAACCTGTTTGACTTCAGCAGTCGAAATCCACCTTCCCCCTACCCATATACACACCCACACATCTTTATATAAAGGAGATAGTGAAGACCGATCTGTTGACAGACGACAACAAATTTATTACTCTAACCATTGCACATCCCTTCCACCCACATTAGGACTTCAAAGAACCTGTAACAGATTCTGGAGCCCCATAAAACACAATTTGACAACCATTCCACTAGTAGAATAAAGGACTAAAACTTGCATTGTGTCCGACCAGAACCTTGCCAACCTGCTATGGATTACAAGTGTGCCACGAGACACTGAGCATCTCTGACTTTGGGTGGTTGGGCAGGCTGGAGCGGCTGGCGTCCTGAGCCTTTGATTGGCAGTGGCATCATCCCCTTCTCCATGAAGCCTGCCGTGGGCAGACGGTGTGCTCCCTGAGGCCCACAGGCGGGCCATGAGTCTTCCTCCTTTGCACTGGGCTCCACAACGCAGTGCTGAGCACAGGCAAGGAGCTGCTTTTACCCCCTGGATATCTCTTTCAGCCCCCAGCATTAATGCAGAGCCCAAGGTCATTCCCCAGAGGAGACTGACACTAGCCCCGGGGCGGGGGGGCGGGGGCGGGTTGGACCAGGGAGGCGGCCTCCGGGTACGTAATCAAAAAGTTAGGAATTGACAAATGATTATGATTATTAAATCAGTGTATGGATATCAGAATACACATAATATACCTACTCAAAGTGTATTATTAAAAAAAAAGCCAGAGGAAATGCCTGAAACCATCAAACTGTAATCTAGTGGCTTTGATCATTGCATAGCCTTTATCTTGTGCCCCTGTGATTGTAAACCTGTGACTAACCTTCATTTGTACCCATTTATCCAGTTTTTCAACTTTGGAGTCTTGTAATCACTAAAGACAGTCCCTAAAGTTTATTAATGAAGGGTCCTGGGTCAGCCTCGAAGGAATTCACCCCAATTCCAAGACTGAATTTAACCAAAATGTACTCACCTGACATGTAGAAGCTGAGACTTTATCTCACTGATACCTCATTATAATACTAAAAATCATGTCCATCATTATAGTAAGGCCACTATTTTCTTACAGATGATCTGTGACTAAGCATGTAATCAATCTGCAAATGCTCAATGATTAAATCACCTCTAATTGCATCATCGAGGGCCACTTGCTCATTATCCTAAAACCTGCACATCTTTTAATGCTATGAAACTATCAGAATCACTGCAGTGAGGGGAGACAGATATGATCTCCTGCTACATGCTTTGTAATAACCTTTTTCTCTCTTGGAAACCCCAGTGTCTCAGGAATTGGTCATTTGAATACATGGGCAGAAGAACCTACCACCGTTGTCCGGTAACAGGTCTGCACAGCCACCTGTGATAGCCACAAATCCTTCTATGTGCATGTATATAAGATGTCCATTCATCTGTGGCGGAGTGCCTTTTTTGTGGCATCTTAGCTAGCTTCAGGATGGCTGCTTCAAGAATATATGTACAATCTGAAAATTAGAGCATTACTATTGTTTTAAAATTCTTAATATGAACATTTTTCTTGGGATTCAAAATCCCTTCACAAGAAATTTCAATATTACATTTAATAGATAAAAGAATAGGAAGAGTTGTTAGGTTCTTTAAATAAAATTTAAATGTGTACATTTTTGAATAATTGTAAAAAAGCTTTAAAAATTTTTGTCACCTCTCTGTGCAAACAAAGTTTCTTAGTGACGGTGCCTACAAAGAATTTGAAAATATCATCATGAAAATGTCTTCATCGGGAATTTACATAGCTATTTCAAGCATAAAACCTACCGTGGAAGCAAGCTCAACTTTTTCATTAAACATCTTGAAAATTCTTTGTTAGGTTTCTACAAATTCCATACTTAATATGTTCCTCAATTTTCCTTTTTTCCTTTTTCTCTCAAATTTTATAACATGAAGAAAATATTATCTTTCTCACCAAACCTTATATAGCTGCCCTCATATTTTCTCCAGTTTAATGAGCATGCAACTCAAGCATTATTTTCTGTGTGTGTTCATGCATGTGTGTGTGCTGTAATGTCAAAGGGGTTGGAAAGCACAGCCTTAGGGAAACAAATACGCAGAGAAAGTTTAATCCTAACAAAATTAAGAGGAAGTAAAGGAAGCTCAAGTGACCATCAGTCATCATGTTTTAAGTGAGAGGGGAAAAGTTATAAATAACACGTAAGATGGTGCCATGGTGGCTCAGTGGCAGAATTCTTACCTGCCATGCTGGAGACCTGGGTTTGATTTCCAGAGCCTGCCTATGCAATAATAATAAGTATAGTTTATTTCCACTTCTGCAAAATAAAAACTAGTGGACATCCGTGGCTGTCTCCCCAGCTCATTGCAATTCTTTTCCTGGTTATGATCCTGCTCCAATCCACACACGTGGCTACAACGGAAGCAGCTGTTATATAGAACAAATGCATTGCATTGTTCATAACTGATAGGATATGGCGTGGGTTCTCCTTTTAGGGAATATTTGGGATTGTGAACAAGAGTATCCAATCTCAGTCTGGCTACTCTCTTGAATAGAGGAGATGTAAAATCACAAGATGTCAGTACTAGCCATTTTCTGCCATAGTCCCTGCAAGCAAAGACAAAACATGATGAGAACAGATTTTCCCCATTCTCTGCAGTTCAATCTGTCTCCGAGGCCTGCCTCCTCTCCTGCCTTGGTGTTCAGGAAGACATTCACTACCTGCTTTTTCTTTAGCTGCTTCAAGTGAGTTCCTTTTGCCCCTAACTAGTGAATACCTTGTTTACATACTAATTAATAGGCAAAGATAAAAGACAGCGAGATCTACATTAAAATATTAGCAGAGCTTTACTATGGATGGTGGAGTATAGGTTTTATGTTATTTGGTTTTTAGCAAAGCTTTTCCAAAGAAGTATGCATTGCTCTCGCCATAAGAATATATATAGGATTTATTTAGGGGCTGAAAAGTTGGGTAATTTATTATTGAACTCAATTTTTATGTTTAAGCTCCTAATTTTGAACCTTATTGTACCTAAGAATAGAAAACACGACAAATAATTCTGAAAAGCCTGGTCTTTATGATTATGTCTATAATACTAAAATCAAATCTAACAATATACTCTTTAAGTAAGTATAAAAGTAATTTTTACTTTTTAAATCTGATTGCTAGGAGGGAACTTACAAACTTTTATTGGTGCTTAAGGCATACTCCACGCAGAGAAATGTTTTATAAAGAGAAGGATGTTTATCCACAATTACTAAGAAATTAGGACAAAATAAGCCATAAGAAAATTTGTAATCCTGACCTTATAGTGATTCTATACTTCACTGCACTGTGTGTAACATAAAGTAAGTGAGATTTCAGTGAAGTTTCACCAATGTCAATATCCCAGGGGGCTGGGGAAAGATGCACCTAGTTGATTTAGGGAAGTGCTCATTGATTAGTGAATTAACAGAAGGCAAATGTTTTAAATGTAGCACAAGAAGAAAAACAGTACAATATCCCTAAACTCAGATTGTGTTCAAAATGTCAAGAAATCAAGAGCCATGAAATCCTAGATTTAAATTTAAGACTGTAAGGGGGCGTGAGTGGGAACTTCCTTCTGAATTCAGTCTCTTTTTGAGAGAGAAAAAAAAACAAACCACGCGATGCATTAATAATTTGGCAAAGTTGGCTATTTGACTCAAAAAGCTTAAACACTAAAATAATTCATCCTGAAGATAGTGTGGTTTTATGTTCAGCACAGATGGGTTCACCTGTGTGAATTTCTGTTCTTATTTGAGGTTGTCGTCTTTGAGATGAGAAATGGAAGGTTGACATTTTCTGATGCATTTTCACTGGCAAGTCTTGAGCAGAAATGATCACTGGATTTATTTATCTGATGACAATATAATGGGGGTAAAATGAAGGATGATGGGCTCTGGCACCTGTACTCTGGTGAGGAAGTAAAAGAGTTTATTGTAATAGAGGGATGAAATATTTAATTAAAATAAAAAGCTACTTGACAAGGCAGTGTTCAAATATGTGGGTCACTTTTGTCCCCCTTCACTATTCAACCTGAAAGGTTTTCTTAGATGAGTTCTTGTGTCTGTCAAAGATATCAGCCAATCCCAAATTGTGGGACCCAGTGGCTGTGATTTACAATATCATTACTTTCTGAGCTCAGTCAAAAAATCATTTAAGGCTGATGCACAATTCATTTCTCAGGTTGCCTCATCAGGGGCTTCAGGGTTTGGCATCAGGCTACATGGGATTGAATTCTAGTTCCCCGTGGTAAGACTTTGAAAGGTGACTTAATCGCTCTGAAACTTGGTTTTCTTCTTTGTAGAAGAAGCTAATCATACTCATCTCCTAGATAAGTTGTGAAGATTCAGTGTTATGAAAGTACTTGTCACAGAGCCTGACACAAGGTAGACTCTTGTAGAATATTTCTGTTCCTTATCTATATTATATCTCGAGACTTAATTTCAGTGCTAAATTTGTCTGCCTTGAAAAAGCTCCACTATGTAGCTGCCTCATTTTTTAGGAATATACCTTGTTCACTGCACCTACACCCACACTTCTTCAGGATTGCTTAGACATATGCTATTGGAAGCTTTCTGGAATATTCTTCTGGGGACTCCTTCCTTTGTCCAAAAATTGAATTGTCATTAGTTGTCAGGATCTGGGGACTACAACACAGTTAATAGCTTGGAAATAAGATTCACATCTGAGAATTAAACTTTGAAACTATCACAAAGTGGGGATTGGTTGTTTTTGCCTCATGTAGTGATTGTTAGGACTAAATGAGATAATGTATGATGCCCTTGGCACGATGCTTAAACATGGCTTTGTGAGTGATGACGTTGATTATTTTGGATCATGCTAAATGTGCCAGAAAAAACAATAGCATAAGCAATAATTATATTGTGCATTTTTTTCTAATCAAAGGCTACAGTACAGTTATAGATAGAGATTACCAGTAGGTTTTGACTTCTCTGCCCATATGCTACCCAGAATGCTGGGATGAGGAGGGTTCTGTAGCTGCATATTAGCTCAGTGGTAAAAAGTAACATGATTGATAAGAGATGTCAGCTGTGAAAGAAAGAAGGGTTTTGGGTGACATTTATTTAGCCTCCGTGTTTTAGGTTAGCTTTTCCTCATTTTTTTTTTCTTTTTTTAACTGCGGCCTGCTTAGATGGAGCAAAAATTCCTTGACTCATCTATCTCATCCAGTCACACTTTCTAGTGTAAAAAAAAAATTCTCTATAACAAAAAACTTGAAAAGGTATAAAATAATGAAAATCATACACAATTCTTCCATGTTAGCTACTGAAAAAGTATAGGCCACCCCCAAAAAGGTAATTACTGATATTAGAGTTAACCAACACATACAAATTGAAGTTAAAATGATGAAACTGAACTAATAATAATTAAAATGCAAGAATAGCTGCTGTTGAAAACCCTGGCCAACCAAGATAAGACTCATGATATTACAGTGAGAAGCTTTCTTTTCCCAAACAGTGGGAATTTTAACTAAGTGTAGGTCCATGTAGCAGAAGCTTTCCAACTTTGCTAAGCCTTGAAGAATGGCCAGGCTCAGTAGTATCCTTGATTGGAGGTTTTTGTAAATTCTACTTACACACTAATTTAGTTTAATATGACAAAGATTATTAATGACTTCCAGTATTCCTGAATGGACACTGGGCACACTGTACGTACTTCATAGTGTTCTTGAGAGTATGGAGATGCTAATGTAGCAATGAAGAACACCGGCTGGCTGATAGCACAAGCACAGAAAAATGTTGGTTATTACTAGGTCGTGTGATTTTAGGAATTTTAACAAAATGCTGCTAACTCCTTAGATTCTTCCCTGTCTTCTTAAGATAGCTCAACTATATCACTTGAATGTATTTCTGTTCATTTAAGATTTTGGTCCATGTTAGAAAGGTATATTTTTACCTCGAGATACTTCATTTCTGAGTACAGATTTGTGTCTGTAAGGAGCCAGGCCCCATGTGATGTACTGTAGAGGGTCCCTAAGATGAATGCCATGATTGCTGACTCTGCAGACTCTACTTGGAAAGGCTCCTATCCTCAATTCTAGAATAAGTAGGTGTTCTAGTTTGCTAGCTGCCGGAATGCAATATACCAGAGACGGATTGGCTTTTAAAAAAAGGAGATGTATTTCGTTGGTTCTTCAGAGGAAAGGCAGGTAACTTTCCACTGAGGTTCTTTCTTACATGGAAGGCACAAGATGGTCTCTGCTGGTCTTCTCTCCAGGCCCCTGGGTTCCAACAACTTTCCCCGGGGTGACTTCTTTCTGCATCTCCAAAGGCCTCGGCTGAGCTGCAAGTGCTGAGATGAGGAATGCTGAGCTGTTTAGCAGTGCTACGTTGCAATCTCTCATTTAAGCACCAGCCAATTAAGTCAAACGTCACTCACTGCAGCAGACACACCTCCTAGCTGACTGCAGATGTAATTGGCAACAGATGAGGTTCACGTACCGTTGGCTTATGTCCGCAGCAACAAGACTAGGTATGCTCACCTGGCCAAGTTGACAACTGAATCTAACTAACACAGTAGGTTAATTATAATCATATCAGTGAAATTTTACTTAATTATCATACTCTGAAATAAACCCTTCCCTTCTTTGCATAGCTATAACAGTATATATTTGTGATGAATGAATGGATGACTGGATGAGTAAATAAGTTCGCATCTTACTGCAATCCATGGGGCCTGGGTTAAAGCGTGTCTTAGGTTTGCTGGATGAGTCTGCAAAATTGGCTGACAAGGGATTCAAAAGACAAGTATCAAGGGCTTGGCACTTGTATTATGTATGTATCCATACATACTACAATTTATACTCTAAGAGCACTAGCCCTGGAATCAAATCCCAGCTCCACTATTTCTTGTATGAGCTCAAGAAAGTTACTAGTTTTCTTATCTGTGAAATGGAAATGATAAAAATAGCACTTCCTTCATAGGCTCACAAGGATTAACTGGAATAGTAGATATTAAACTCTTTACATATTACATATTTGGCACATGGTAGGATTTCAGTAAATGTTCATTATTATTACCATTTGTTATTTTGTGAGGTTGTCTGTCTCCATGTACCTATAAAAAAGTAGATTCAATGCTCATCTTGAATCTAGCTATTCAGATCCATCATTCCTGGCAGATAAACACAATAATTTCTTATGGAAATATGAAACTGGAAGCCATCAGGAGACCATTTGGAGGCATCAGGGGATATGGTTGGGAGAACTTTTATTACCTGTCTCAGATAAGCCAATAGTCCACTTCTATAAAGTCCCACTCCCTTTTCATTCAAGTTCCGTTCTATTGCCCTTGATGGTTAGCTCCTCTTACAATAGCTAAAACCAATTAAAATGCAATTAATAGAGGATTGTGGGAAGATGCTGGAGTCGGAAGCTCCCGGAATCAGTCCCTCCATCAGAACAACTATTAAACAGGCAGGAACTGTTTGAATCAACTATTTCAAAACTCGAGTCCACTATAACACTGTACAGCATCCAGGGAAGAGTGAGAAAAAGAGGCTGGTAAATTATGGTAAATACCAGTAAATTGCTCTCCCACACAGTGCTTAATGATGCCCATCCCCTATTCTCATGGCAGACAGCAGTGTAGCCCCTGGCATAGCTTTCTGGTGTCTGAAAAGAACATGAAAATCTACTTTCCCAAGATCTGGGGTGGGCACTGGCTAATCACTGATTATGGGTTTTATTAGCAACTTCATATGGCTAGGCGCCTGGCTTTGAGGGTAAACACTGTCCCAACCTGCCCTGGAAAAAGCAATGGATGAGATTTAAAGATGATATGCTTCCCCAGAGCTGTGGAGGGCAGTTGAAGGGCTGCTGGTAGGTCAAGAAAATCCTTCTTTGGGGAGCAGGGAGAAATTCCCAGCATTTTTCCTGTCCCCTCCTTCATCTTCTCTCCAGGACAATTTGGAGTCAGCTATCGCTCGCTTGGTGGGTCCCTGGTCTTGCATCAGCTAGGAAAGCCACACTTGGGAAACTCCTCTGGGGCAGTTCCCCGCCCCCCCAAAGTTTACCCTCCAGGCAGCTTGAGATAATGAAAGCAATGTAAGAAACAATTAAGGCAGATGGCCTGGAGCAAAGGCTTCCCTGATTTAAGTCCAGTAGTGAAACAACAGAAAGAGAGACAGTCCATCTCCTCAGAAGTAGACAAAGGCCCAAAAAAAAGACGGGGAAGACACTGTTCCTGCATTCACCTCGGGGTCCTTCCTGATAGGAGGACTGAAGCTCAAGAAAATCTCTGTCATATCACCAACTGGTAATAAAATCAAGAAACAGACATATCAGGGAATAAATCACAGAGTCAAGATTTGAAAATATTAAAATATACAGCGTTCAGCAAAATATTATAAAACAAAGAAAGAGGAAATGATGCTCATCCAAAAGAAGAAAATAAAAGTCCAGAAAAAAATCAATGAAGACCAGATTGGACAAAGACTTTTTAAAGATGACCTTCAATATATGCTCAAGGAGATGAAGGAAAACACAGAGAAAAAAGGAAAGATATCAGGTAAACAGTGAATGAACACTATGAGAATCTCCATAAAGAAATAAGGTTTTAAGGGAGAACAAACAGAACTATTGGGAGTTGAAGATTACAATAACTGAAATAAAAAATTCTCGGGAGGGTTTCAACAGCAGATTGGAGCTTGAAGAAGAAAGAATCAGTGAACTTGAAGACAAGACAATTGAATGAGTCAAGCTGGGAAGTAGAAAGGGAATAGAAGTAGGAAAAGTAAAACTATCCTAAGAGACTTCTGGAACACCATCAAGCATGACAATATATGCATTGCTTGAGGTCATAAAAGTAGAAGAGAGTAAAGGACAGAAGGAACAGTCAAAGGAATAATTACCAATAACTTCCCAAACTTAGCAAAAGATGTAACTATGCACAACCAAGAAAGGCAGAGAACCCCAAACAGGATACACTTGAAGAAAACTATGCCCTGTCACTTATTGATCCAAACTGTTGAATACCAAAAACTAAAGAGGGAGCTCTGAAAGCTGTAAAAGAAAAGCAACGTGTCATGTACAAGGGAGTCCCAATTAAATTAAGTTCTGATTTCTCATCAGAAACCATAAAGGCAATAAGACAGTGGGTTGAAATACTTGATGTGATGAAAGAAAACAAGTGCTAACCAAGAATTCTTTATCTGGCAATACTTTCAAAAATGAGGGAAAGCATAACACATACATATATAAACAAAAGCTGAGGGAGTTCATCACCGCTAAGCCTTTCCTACAAGCAATGCTAAAGGCATGTATTAAAACTGAAAGCAAAAGACACTAGACAGTGGTTCAAAGTGGTTTAAACAGATAAAGGCCTCTGGTAAAATGTTCCATTTGGGTAATTATAAATACCTGTATTATTACATGGTATGGTACATAATTCCATTTCTTGCTTCCTAATAGGTGTTAAAATGCAAATGCAAAAAAAACTAATGACAGATCTATGGTTTGGGGCTTACAATGTACAAAGATATAATTTGTAACATGTACAGTTCATGGTAAGGTGTGGTGGGATATAGGAATAGTTTATATGTATGCTATTGAAATCAATTTGGCATCAAATAAAATAGGATTGTTATTTGTTTAAGATACTAAATTTTAACCCCATGGTAACCACAACAAAAGTATACTTAAAAAAAAAAATATATATATATATATACAAGTCAGTTAGAAGGACCTTAAAATGGTCCTTAAAAAAATCAAATAAATATTAAAGTAGGCATTATGGAGGAATGGAAGATGTACTGGTTTTAAACTGTTATGTACCCCAGAAAAGCCATGTTTTTTTTCTAATTCAATCTTGTAGGAGCAAACCTATTGTTTGGGGTGAGATCTTTTCATTAGATGGTTTCCATGGAGATATATCTCTGCCTGTTCAAGGTGGGTCTTAATATGCTTACTGGAGTTCTTTAAGAGGGAAGCATTTTGCAAAAAGTTGAGAGCTGACACAGACAGAAATGTTTGGAGATGTAGAAAGAAAACACTCCTAGGGAAATTGAAACCAGAAGCCAAAGGATCAGTAGATGCCAGCTACATGCCTTCCCAGCTGACAGAGGTGTCCCAGATGTCATTGGCCTTTCTTGAGTTAAGGTATTTTCCTACGGATACCTTAGTTTGGACATTTTTATGGCCTTAGAACTGTAAACTTGTAACTTAATAAATCCCTTTACAAAAGCGAACCCATTTCTGGTATACTGCATTCAACAGCATTAGCAAAGTAAAACAGAGAGACAGAAAAGGTATAAGACTTATAAAGACTAGGTAGAAATAAAGAAGAAGAAAGTTCTGCGTTATCAGCAGTAACTTAAAATGTAAATGAATTAAACTCTCTGGTAAAAAAGCAGAGATTAGCAGAATGGATAAAAAGTATGATCCAACTATGTGCTGTCAGTGAGAAACTCACCTTAAATTCAAAGACATGTAGGTTGTAAGTGAAAGAACAGACAAAAATTATCATACAAATATTAACCAAAAGAGAGCTGGGGTAGCTATACTAATATCAGATAAAATGAACTTTAAGTACAAAACTCTTATGTGGGACAAAGATGGTTACTATATATTGATAAAGGGGTCAATTCAACAAGAAGATGTGACAATTATAAATATACATACACCTAACAGCAAAGCATCAAAATATATGATACACATACTGACAGATTTGAAGAGAGAAATTGATGATTCTACATCTACAGTAAGAAATTTCAATATGGATTTTTAAAAAAATGGACAGAATATTTGGACAGAAGATCAGTAAGGAAACACAGGACTTGAATGATACTCTAAACCAGCTAGGCGTAACAGATATATATACATATAGTCACTTCACCAGCAACAACAGATACACATTCTTTTCTCATGCATATGGATCATTCTCCAAGATAAATCATATCTTGGGTTGCAAAATAAGTCTTAATAGATCAAAAATATTGAAATACTATAACATATCTTCTCTGACCACAATGGAATGAAGCTAGAAATCAATAACAGAGGGAATAATGGAAAATTCATGAAACTGTGAAAATCAAACAATGCACTCTAATCTTAAAGAGGAAATCATAAGGTAAATTAAGAATACAACATACTAAAACTTATGGGATGGAGCAAAGGCAGTGCTAAGAAGAAAATTTATTGTTCTAAATGCTTACATTAAAAAAAAAGGAAAGATTTCAAACCAGACACCTAATTTCACAAGAAGAGCAAACTAAGCCCAAAGAAAGCAGAAGGAAGAAGTGAAAAAGATTAGAGCAGAGATAAATGAAATAGAGAATAAAATCACAGTTGAGATAATCAATAAACAAAAGTTAGATGAACCTTGAAGATGTCATGTTGAGTGAAATAAGCCAGAAACAAAAGGACACATATTGTATGATCTTAGTGATATAAAATAATTAGAATAAGCAAACTTATAATAGAGTCAGAATCCAGATATAGGTTAATAGGGGATGGGATGAGTGTAGAGAATAGGGAATTAAAGGCTTAGAATTTCCAAATTTCTATTTTGGATGATAGGAAAGTTGGTAGCGGATGGTGGTGATGGTAGCACAACACTGTGAATGTAATTAACAGCATTGTATTATATTTGAAGGTGGCTAGGAGAGAAAATGTTAGTTTATATATATTACACTATAATAAAAATGTTTAAAAAGTCCATGGAACTGCACAATACAATCAGTGAACCTTGGGTTAAACCACGGACTACAGTTAATAGTACAATTATAAATATGTGCTTTCATCAATTGTAACAAACGTACCACATCAATGCAAGGCATTGATAACAGAGAGAAATATGGGAATCCTGTATTTTATGCAGGATTGCTCTGTAAACCCACAAACCTCTCTAATAACACAAAGATGTTTAGATGCAATTAATAACTTATAAATCTGCTGCAAAATGAGGTTGACTTGTGCCATAGGAGTTTGGAGATGACCACCCCAGGAGACCTGTCAGATTGGCAGAATGAGCTGGAAACCCATTTATATATTCTTACAACACTTTCCTCTGAGTGTCACCTACAAAGCAAAAGAACCACAAGCAAAGAGCATCTTGATATGGTGCTGCTCAGAACAAATTTCCCTAATCAGGACAAATACATCATTTGTGGTATATTTTATTGTGTGTATGTATGTTTATGTAATATATCCCCTCTAGTATAACAACAAATTTGGGGGGAAAAGTATAGATAAAGAGATTAGAGCTTTAGTTTCTTCAACAGTACAATAGATGTGGAACACTGAGGTCAATCGGAGGGTCTTTCAAATCCTTTTACATGAGGCACTTTGTTCGGCTCCATCTCATTTGCAGTTTCACAGTTTGCAAGTGGAGAGCGGTAGGATGGACTGTAGTTGGGTGAATCTGTCACAATACAAACTGAGAAACATGTGGATCAGGGAGAAAAGATGACAAGAAGAAACATCATGGAGGAGGACAGCTAGAGAAAGAAACGGATACTTTAAGAAAGTATTATAGCTGGAGTAGATACAAACCCTGGTTTGCCCAGAACAGTTCTAATTTACAAATGTGCTCAGGTGTCTTATCTGGTTAGCACCCTCTTTCACTCTGCAAAGTGTTCTGCTCTGTGCAATAAATTATATGGCTACCATAGTTAAAAATAAAATGCCAAATTTCACTCTCATGAGCTTGAAAAACAAATTAGCATGGATCAAAACTTGCCCCTGGCTGCTGACATTCCAAGCTGTATTAGAAGAAAAGGCAAGAGACTACATGCTGAAAAGTTTAAGTATATTCACTTGCTTCCTTAGAATAATAAAGATGATACTCTGGTCCTGGCAAGAAAATCAAGAGCAGTATTACCTAATGCAAATCTGGTCCTCTAGAGGATTGATAATCCACTCTCCTGGGATCTCTTCCTGCTCACTTTGTGACAGAAATATTGCCTCAATTTTCAAAGTGGATGAAGTAGGAGAATGCCAAACAAATCTCATGGTTACTCATGAGTTGAAGAATTTATTTAAGGATATGAACTAGAGGGAGATACGATCAAAGGGATTATTTCAGTCTGAGGGCTGGAACTTGTTCTGCAAGCAGTCTGTCCCTCCTCAGAAGGCAGATGACACCTGCACAACCATCTCAAGTCCATCTGCTGTGTCTATCTGGGAGAAGCCATCCTCTGCACAGGAGAGTAGAGGTTAGCCACGTTCTTGCTTTAACAGCACATACTCTAACAATGGAATGCCTCTAGGAATATTAGTGTGATTCCTATGCAAGAATGCTATGAAGATTTGTAAAGCATTCTAGTCTTTGGAAGCCTTATTTCATCACTTTTATTTAATATTGCACTGGAGACCCAGCCACTGGAATAAGAAGAGAACAATAAATAGAAGTTGCCATGGTTGTAAATAAATAAATAAAACTGTCATTATTCACATATAACATGAGAATTGTCTAAGTAGATGACCTAATATGTATGTATATATACACATACACACATTAGGAGAGTTTAACGAGACTGCTAGTTTTAAGATCAAGTTTTAAAAGTCAATTACATATTAACATGATAGCCGCCGATAGTTATAAAGCTTTACTTTTAAAATACATGCTTTTTTACAAAACCCACAAAGAATATACCAAGGAATAAATCCAACAAAAGATGTCTATGTCCTTTATGTAGAAAAGTACACGCTTTTATTGAAAGGCATTAAAGAAGACACAAATAAATGGAAACATGTCATGTTCATAGATCAAGTGGTCAGCCCTGCCAAAATTGATCTGTCAAAATAACAATTTGATGTTCTTTAATAAACTTGATAGATGGCATTTAAAGTGCATAGGAAAGAGGAAAGGGCAAACAGCTAAGAAAAGCCTAAAGAAGGAAAATGAAAAATATGGGAGAATTTGATCTACCAGATAGAAAGATTTATTAGAAAGCTCTAGTAATTAACTAGATGCAAGGGTTTAGAGACCACCTAAACAGAATAGTGAGCCCAGAGACAGACCCACCTATGCATAGACTTTTGATACATAGAGAACTACAGTTTCAGACCAAGGGGTAAAGTGGACTATACAATCAATGGTGTTGGAACAATCACTTATCTTTATTTTAACTAATAAAATTAGATCTCTGCTTCATATTCTAATTGAAAGTTTAAAAGTGAAAAGAAATCTTTAAACCTGTTAACAGAAAATATAGGCCAAAATCTTAAATTCAGCATAAGAATTTTTTTTTTAAATAACATTCCCACAAAAGAGTAAGCAATAAAGGAAAATGTAATAAATTTGATCTCATGAGCATAAAAAATATTATGTTTATCAGAAGACAGGTAAATAAGAAAACAACCTAAGAGAAAAAATGGACGAGACATGAAAAGTCATGTCACAGAACAAGATGCCCTAAAAATAGTAAATATGAGAGAATACTCAGTCTAATTAGTAATCAAAGACATCTGAATTAAAACAGAATTAAAAATTAAATCCCACATCCATTAACTGACTAGAATGTAAGACCCTTAGACTTGTGTATAACTATTTCTGAAAATTACTTCAAAGTTGAAAAAAAGCATATTCTATGACTCAGCAATTTGACTCTTAGAACTGTTGCTCATGTGCACAATGAATATGAAGTTCACACTATATTTACACAAGTGTTAATCCAAGTGTCCACTGATAGAAGACTAGATCAATAAGTTGCATACTATACAGTAGCAAGATGATTGAATACAGCTACATGCTTCAAAATTAATGAGTATCAAAAATGTAATGTGGAGTGGGAAAAGCAAATCACAAAAGCATCCAGACAGTCTAATATATGTTTCAAATGTACAAAAATTAATGGTGTCTTTTTTACAGGTACATGGATATATAGTAAAATTATTTTTAAAAATGATGATCTTAGTATCAGAAGACTGACACTATCTGTCATCAAAACTTACTATAAAGCCACAGTAATCAAGACAGTGTGATATTGAAAAAAAAAAGAAAAAGGAAAAATAGATCAATGGAAAGGAACTGAGAGCCCAGAAGTAGTCCCAAACAAATATAGTAAAATGCTTCTTGACAAAGGAGCAAAGGCAATTCTATGGAGAAAGAAGAGTCTTTTCAACAAATGGTGCTGGAATAACTGGACATCTATATACAAAAAAATAGTATCAACATTGACCTTATACTTTGCACAAAAATTAACCCAAAAAGATCTACAGATCATTATAACTCAAAACAGATCATAGATCTAAATATAAAACTCAAAATTATAAAACTTGTAGAAGATAACGTTGGAGAAAAGCTAGGAGACTTTTTGGGTTTGGTGATGACTTTTTAGATAAAAGACACAGCACATGATCCATGAAAGAAAAAACTAGTAACTTGGACTTCATTAAAATAAACATTCTGGTTTTTGAAAGACACTGTTAAGAAAATGAAAAAAATAAGCCTCAGACAGGGAGAAAGTTAAAACACATATCTAATAAAGACTTGTATGCAGGATAGACAACTCATGCAATTCAAAAATAGGGAAGCAAACAACACAATTAAAAAATGGGCAGAAGATCTGAACAGACATTTCACCTTAAAGATACACATGGTAAATAACAATACAAAAAGATGTGCATGTTCATATATCATTAGGAAACTGCAAATTAAAACAATGAGATTGCAATAACAGGATGACTGCTGGATCAAGAAGAAAGCCCCTTAAAAATGGTGGGATCTCATGGTGCCCTGGCTCACCCCTCTCCCACGCTTTACTGGCTTGGCACAGAGCCAGCCCATGTTCCCAGTGCAGCTTCCTGGTTCCAGTTCCAGAGGGAGCAGAGTAACCCTTGTGTACATAACGGGCACATATATGTTTGGCCCAACCTGTCTATGGTGGCCTGAAGGAATCACTGTGCCAGAACTTGCCCTGTATGGAAAAAGCAGGTCACGGAACTCTCCTACAGAATGCTGCGGAAGGGCAGTCAAGTCATGCTGCCTAGGGCAGGAGATTTCCTGCTGTAAGATACGCAGTGCAGTGCCCAGGACTTTGGACACTATTTCCTAAAGAAGAGGGGATTGTGTCTGTGTAAATTGGAGGATTCATAGGGTTACATGTGTATGCTCAAGACAAGATGGATAGACAGAAGGATCATGGAGGCCCTATGCTTTGGCCTGGAGCTATTCTCTAAACGCATTGTATGGATAAGTCCTGAAGGAGAACACTCTCACAAAGTTGATCTGCAAGGACTGGGAAAGGTCTTTTCCTTTTTCTTTTTTTGATCAGCTCCTGGTATTCAAGGAAAGCTCAGTCAACACTAGGTGGATACAAGCTAACGGAAGAGATGTTTGCTTCAGTTTGCTAAGATGCTGAAATGCAATATACCAGGAATAGATAGACTTTTTTTCTCTTTCTTTTTTCACATGGTCAGGCACTGGGAACCGAACCAGGGCTTCCAGCATGGCAGGCGAGAACTCTGCGACTGAGCCACCATTGCTTGCCCTAGATTGGCTTTTATAAAGGAAATTTATTAAGTAAAGTTAGAATTCTAAGGCTGTGAAAATGTCCAAATTAAGGCACCAACAAGAGGACACCTTCTCTCAAGAAAGGCTGATTGAGTCCAGGGTTTCTCTGTCACATAGGCAGGCACAAGACAATGTCTGCTGTCTTTGTCTCCTGGCTTCTGGGTTCAAATGGCTCTCTCAGCTCCTTCTGCATCTCCAGACATCTGTGTCTTTTTTCTCTTTCTTCCCTCTGTGTTGGCTCTTTTAAGGACTCTGGTAAATTAATTAAGACCCATGGGCAGGGTCACAGCTCCATGGAAATAATCTAATAATCTAAAGCCCCCACCAATAATTGAGTAAGTCACATCTCCATGAAAACAACCTAATGAAAAGATCCCACCCACAATAAGTCTGCACCTACAAGATTGGATTAAAAGGGTATGACTTGATGATGAATGCACAGCTATATGATGATACGTGAACCACTGATTGTACGTGAACCACCGATTGTACAATTTGTATGATTATATGGTAATGAATATATAATAGTCAACAAAATTGCATTTAAAACAAAATAAAAGAGGATGGCTTTTCTGGGGTACACAATGGTTTCAAACCAGCACAATACCTCACCACCTAAATTCCAGGGATAACACATTATAATATCAAATGTCCAAGTTTCAACAAAAGATTCCAAAACATATCAAGAAACAGGAAAGGAAGGTCAATGCAAAGGAAACGATTAACGCATTAGAAACTAACAATGAGGAGGACTAGACTTGGGACATTCCAGACAAAAACTTAAAAAAAAAAGTTCAAAATATGCTTAAAGAGCTAAAGGAAAACATGGGCCAAGAACTAAGAGAAATTGAGAAAATGGTAGATAGACACAAAGAGAATATCAATAGAGAGATGGAAATTATGAAAAGGAACTGAAGACCACAGTAACAGAAATTACAAATTCTCTAGAGGGGTTCAATGGGAGATTGGAGCTAGCAGAATCAGTGGACTTGAAGGTAAAACTATTAAAAAACCAGCCTGTCTGAGGAACAGAAGGAGGAAAGAATGAAAAAAAGTCAACAGAACCTGGGAAACGTATAGAACTCCATTATGTACCAATATGTGCATTGTTGGAGTCCCAGAAGGAGAAGAAAGAGAGAATATTCAAAGAGATAATGGCTAAAAGCTTCTCAAACATGACTTAAGCAAGAATATTCACATCCAACATGCTAAGAAACTCCAAATGCTAAACCCAAATCAAGATATACCACACCATGCTATAATCAAACTGTCAAATGCCAACAATAAAGAGAAGATTCTGAAAGCTACAAGAAAGAAACAAAGTGTCATATACAAGGGAGCCTCAATACCATTAAGCGCTGATTCCTCATAGAAACTATGGAGGCAAGAAGGCAGTGGTAGGACATATTTAAAGCATGGAAAGCAAAATATTGCCAGCCAAGAATTATATTTCTGGAAAAACTTTCTCACAAAAGTGGGAGAGGAATTAAGACATTCCCAGCTAAACAAAAGCTGAGGGATTTCATCACCACCAGACTGACTCTACAAGAAATGCTAAAGGGAGTTCTGCAGGTTGAAAGGAAAGGGCACTGTGGTAGTTCGGATAAGGTGTCAACTTGGCCAGGTGAAGGTGCCTAGTTCTGTTGCTGTGGATATGAGCCTATGGTATGTGTACCTCATCTGTTGCTTGTTACATCTGCAGTCAGCTGGGAGGCATGCCTGCTGCAATGAATGATATTTGGTTTAATTGGCTGGTGCTTAAATGAGAGAGCTCAATGTAGCACAGCCTAAAGCAGCTCAGCATACCTCATCTCAGCGCTCACAGCTCAGCCCAGACCCTTGGAGATGAAGAAAGAAATCACCCCGGGGAAAGTTGTTGGAACCCAGAGGCCTAGAGAGAAGGCCAGCAGAGATCACCCTGTGCCTTCCCACATAAGAAAGAACCTCAGTTGAAAGTTAGCTGCCTTTCCACTGAGGAAGTAACGAAATAAATACCCTTTTATTAAAAGCCAATCCATCTCTGGTGTGTTGCACCAAACTAGAACAGACATGAAGCAATTTCTTGAAGATACATGAAGAAATAAACATCTCTGGTAAAGATAATGCCAGTACTGTTGTGTTCTTTATGTATAATTACACTTTTTACTTCCTATGGTATCTAAAAGGCAAATGCATAACATGCAATGATATATAGCAATGGTTTTAAACTCATAATGTATAAATATGTAATTCATGACAAGAACTACATAATGGAGTGTAGATTAGGGGTATAGAAATGTAGTTTAAGTATGCTATTGAAGTTTAAATTGATATCAAAGCAAGTGATATTGCTATAGATTTAGAATGTGGAATTTAAGTTCCATGGTAACCACAAAGAAAATAACAGAGAACAGGCAAACTCACAGAGACAGAAGGTACAGTAAGGTTACCAGGGGCAGAGCGCATGAGCAACAGGGAATTAATTCAAAATGGGTGTAGGGATTCTGTTTGGCTTAAAGAAGTAGTTATTCTAATGATGGTGGTCAGGTACTGCAACGTTGTTCATGTGAATAATCCTACAGAATGGTATGCTTGGGAGGATTGGGAAATCAAGATTTATGTTGTATATGTTTCCACAATTAAAAAAGGGAGGTGGGTGGTTCAGTGGTAGAATGCTCGTCTTTCATGCAGGAGACCCAAGTTCAATTCCTGGACCATTCACTGCACTGTGCAACCCCCTCCCCCATAAAAAGAAAGAGAAACCAAAAAACAAAAAATAATGACAATTACCTGATACACTGGATGGAATTTGAGAATGGAAGAGTAAAGGCTCAAAAGGTTATTATTGGGATGTAAGAAAAAATAAGAATGGAATAAGAACGTAAGCTTTATATCAACATTAAATTTCTTCAACTTGTTGACCACTTAAGGTGGTTACATAAGTGAATATCCTTGTTCATGGGAATTGTACATGGAAGTATTATGTGTTCAAGGGGTTTGTGTGTGCCATCTGCTCTCAAATATTCAAAATATGGATGGATAGATAGATAGATAGATAGTTAGATATACTGATAAATAAAATGTAATAGGCCTAATTGGAGGTCCCCATGCTAAGCCCCATGTAAGCAAAACCAAAATCTAAGTAAGTTTCTATGCCTGGCTATCCCAGAAAACAGAAATCAGTCAACCAGCTATCACCAACTCCCTATTCTTAGGCCAGCTAACTTCCTCTTTGCTAAGCAACCACCTGCACTAACCAATCCTCTGCATTCACCAATGAAAATTTTCTTCCATTGTACTCCCTTGTTCTGTCTATAAAAGCCCACTACTCTCATTGTTCAGGGAATTTCTCTCTACCTCATGGCAAATGCAATGTCCTCAATTCATGAATTGATTCAGTAAAACTCTCTAAGCTTGAACCAAATTTTGTTCAAGTTTTTTTTTTTTAACAGTGATTTTGGTAACCATGAAGGGACCTGAAGGAAACTGCTGATGACTCTGCAAATAACCTGAATGACAAGCAACTGCTGGGACCCATTGTGTTCACTGCCCTCACTGTCTTGGCAGACATCTGTATGTTCATTTTGATTCTGAGCTCCACTTTTTTTTGTTTTTGAGCTCTCTGATCTCACTGAGTTCCTGTCCAGGGGTTAATGGGTATAATTATTCTTAGTAAGAAGGTCCCTCAGAAGGGATCTCCAACCCTAACCTTTGGTTTTGTTTGCAGTATTTCCGCTGTGGGGTGTGCAGCATTCTGCTGGTGGTTATGGGATCCTCATATTCTAAGAACACTCTGTCAGCTGGCACCCTAGCATCTTTTATGTTTAGGAAGTATGGGACATAGGGTTTTGCCTACTTAACTAAATGGCAGAGCATCACTAAGCATAACTTAGAGTTGCAATGGCCCTTATGGGTAACTTTACAGTTAAATAAGATTACTCATCTTCTGCACTTGAAAAAGCGGGTTCCTGAATAAGGCAGAACAAATGGTATGCCTCTTTCAAGTGCTATGCTGAGTCATCAAAAGAACTTCAAGATACTAAAATAGCTTCCTTAAAGGACTCCTTGAAAAAAGCGAAAAAGAAATTAAAGGCTCAAACCCTTAACACCAGCGAGCATTTGGCTCACTCCTCTCCTTCCCCAACAACTCCTTCTTTTTATCCACCATTGCCTGAATACCCCCTCTCCATTAACACACTCCAGAGTTACCCTACTTTCCTGATTAGAAAATTAAGGAGGTGCCTTTTAAAGTTAGACCCCCTGAGGCTACCAGAGAACCACCAAGAATAGCTTTCTCTCTATGGTCAAAGGCTGAATTAAGAGCCATAATCCAGGAATTTCCCGAGCTGCAGGAAGATCCTGAAAAATTCTATAAGGGGGTTTAAAATACTTATAGGACCCTATGACCCCAAGCTGCCAGATCCTTTATCCATTAATCCATATGTTTGTTGGCCCAGGGAAGGCTGAAAAATGGATAACGAGGCAGACTGGCTAGAGCCTGGGGAATCTATTCAAACTGTCCAAGCCTCCAAGGGACTGTCTGCCCACGGACATGAAGAAACTTGGAAAATCACAGCTAATTTATTAAAAGTTATTTCCCAAGTTTTTTCAGCACATACTGATCGGCCAATCATTCAAGTCTTTTAACAAAGAGAAAAATGAATGTGTGGTAGATTTTAAAACTCAATTAGAAACTCTTTTTCTAAAATACTCAGGGTTTAAAGAAATAACTGCTGATACCCAGCAAACACTGGTGACTTTATTTGTAAATGGCTTATTTCTAGAAATAGGGAGACTTACAAAATGACAAAGAATAGGTTGGGAGGTAATGGATCTAGCTGAACTTACAACTATGAACATCTTAAAAGAACTTTAGAAACATGAAAAAAAAAAAAACAACCACAAACAGAACAACTTATGTCCTTGCAATTAGAACAATTACAAGGACCCAGACCTAGATTGACTAAAGCAGACCAATTGCAATTTTAAGTCCAGAAAACAAACAATGATTTAGAAATAGGTGCCTAATTTGTAGTCAATCTGGTCATTGAAAGAGAGTTTGTCTTAGAAAAATGAAGACTTTCTACTAGGGCATAAAGGAAGCTTGCTAAATGTTGACTGGGTTCTGAGGACCTCAGTGGCCTCTTCTCCATAATCTCTTTAAATGCGCAGGTTAAAACTGCATTAAAAATAGACAGGGAAACATGTAAGGTTCCTATAGACACTGGGGTCACACTTTCAATTCTGACCTCCACACTATTAAAACAACAGGTCCCTCAGAGTAAAACCCAAATTACCATAGTTGAAGTTAGCAATAAGGCCCAACAGGAATATTTATCCCAACCAATCCAAAAATCTCTTGACCCTTTTGCTGAAAAACATTCCTTTGCACTTTGCAACTCTTTCCTGATAAATCTTCTGGGAAGAGATCTGCTATCAAAAATGAGAGGCATAATTTGCTTCTCCCAAAAGAGAGAACTATCTTTAGAATTTCCCAGAGATACTGAAGCAGACCTTATATGCTCTTTGCAAACCTTATTAGATGTTGAGGGTGAAGAAATTACTCATGATACCTCTAATCTAACTGCTATACTTGAATCTCTATGGGGTATATCCAGTACTAATGTAGGGAGAATCCAAAGTGCCAGCCTAACTCCAATCATTAGAGACTTAGTATCTCAAGGACTAATTATTCCCTGCACAAGTCCTTATAACACTTCTATTTGGCCTGTAAAGAAACCTAATGGTCGTGAATAGCTGTTCATTGAAGATTTAGGAGCCATTAACAAAATTAGTCATCACCTGCTTTCCTGTGGTTCTGAACCCAAATATCCTTTAATCCCAATTTCCTCCTAATTCTAACTGGTTTACAGTTATAGATCTGTGCTGTTTTATCGATACTTGGACAGTTATGCCTCAAGGCTTTACAGAGGCACCTCCTAATTTTTCTCAAATGCTATATTAGGACCTGAGAACCCTACAATTCTCTAATGGCTCCACGTACTATAATATGTGAACAATTTATTGCTCTGCTCTTCTACCGAAGAGAACTTAAAAGAGTCTATTTACTCCAACAACTAGTTCAAAAGGAACGTAAAGTCTATAAGGAAAAATTACAGTTTACTCAAGAGATAGTCTACTATTTGAGCCATGATTTAAATGCTGAAGGAGTTCACCTATCACCTAAAAGAATAAAAATGATCCAGGGATTCCTTAAGCCCACAACAAAAAAACAATTGTGGATACTCCTTGGGCTGGCAGGCTATTGATGACTCTGGGTCCCAAATTTTTCTTCATTGACATCACCTCCTTATGAATTAACAAAAGCGAATAAATCAGAACTTTACGTTGGGGTGACTCTCATGAACAGGTCTTTAAAAACTTAAGGTGACCTTATTAGCCCTTCTAGCCTTAGGGTACCAAATTGTTCTATGTCATTTACTCCATTCATGAAAGATAAGGACAGGCTCTTGGCTTGCTGACAAGAGAACATGGGGAAAAATTAAGACCTGTTGCCTTTTATAGCTTACAATTAGATGCCATGGCTTGAGCAAACCCTGTCTGTTTAAAAGTAGTAGCCACAGCTGCAAAAACAGGCAAGCATTTGCAACAATAACACTGGGCAATGATATATATTTACAAACCCCTGATGCTGTCCAAAGCCTTTTAAACTCTGAATTTGTTCAGCCTCTATCCTCCAGTCAGTTGATTTCCTATGATATCCTTTTACTCTCTCTCCTGATCTAATTCTAAAAAGATGCAATAGCCTTAACCCTGCCACCCCATTGTGTTTGCCAGATGAAGGAATTATAAGAAATATCATTGCATAATCCTAACCTCATTTTCTTTGTTGATGGATCCTGTATCTGAGGAATGAATGGAAAACTTCACTGGATATGCAATCACAGCCCAGTTTGAACTAATTGATTGAGGTAACGTAACCTTTTCCTTGGCCCAACAAGAAGAACTGTCCATTCTTACTAGAACTTGTATACTGTCATCTCAAAAAACAGTTAACATTTATAGTGATAGCCAATACGCTTTCAGAGTTGTCCGTGATTATGGAGTGCTATGGAAACAGAGGGGCTTCTTTACCTCAACTGGATCCCCTATAAAGAACAGACAATTAGTCAGTGACTTACTAACAGCCATACAACTTCCTCAATCTATTGCTAATATTGAAGTTAGGCTCATACCATTGAAATAGAACTAGAATACCAACACAATGCTCTATTTTCATGCAGACAGCTGCAACAGAACCACCTTCAGATGTACATACTCAATTTTCTCTTTTGGACACATCAATCCCGAATTTTAATCAAATGTGTTCAGAGCACAAGAAAAGGCCCCTATGAACAAAAAACAAACTTGATGATGAGTGTGTTTTTAATTCCAGAAGCCTTTTTTTTGAGAGTTAGGATGGTTGCTTGGTACCTCCTGAATCTTTAACGGAACCGGTCATTAGAAATGTACACTCTTTATCTCACCATGATGCCAACAAAATGGCTAAAATACTGAATAAATATTGGTGGGGAAATTTTCACAAGACTTGTACCCACATTTATAATAAATGCATAATTTTTCAACAGCAAAACAGAAAACTAGGGTAAAACAATCCCAGTTGCTAAAGGTTACACAATGTCACCCTTTGGCCCCTTGGAGCATTTTCACCTGCCACCCAGCCTGGAATATAACTATGTCCTAGTCACTGTCTGTTTATTCTTAGGATGGACAGAGGTTCTTCCTTGACATAAGGCAGAAGCTATAACAGTTACTAAAAGGTTTTTAGAAAATCTAATCCCCGTTTTGGGAATGCACTCAATTATTTCTTGTGACCAAGACACTCATTTTATAGGCAGGTCATTAAAGCTCTCACTCAGATTCTACAGACAAGTTGGCATCTTAATTGTCCCTACCACCCTCAATCCTCATGCAATATGGAGAGAACAAATGACATATTAAAACTTAAACTGTCTCAATTAACTGAGGAAACCAGGTTACATTGGCCTAAAGTTCTTCCACAGGCCCTTGTGGCTATTTGAAACACACCTTTTAGGAAACACGAACTTTCTTCCTGTGAGATTATCACGGAAAACCTATGTCAGTTGGCATCTGTCTTAGTTTGAAAAGGTTGCCAGAATGCAATATACCAAAAAACTGGAATGGCTTTAAAAAAGGGGATTTAATAAGTTACAAGTTTACAGTTCTAAGCTTATGAAAATGTACAAACTAAGGCATCCAGAGAAAGTTACCTTTAATTCAAGGAAGGCCGATGGGTCAGGAACACCTCTCTCAGCTGGGAAGGCATGTGGCTGGCTTCTGCTGATCCCTCTCCTGGGCTCTGTTGCTTTCAGCCTCTCTTCCTACAGGAGTTCCTCACTTTGGTTCTCTGGAGTGGCTTTCATCTCTTGGCTTCCTTTGGCTCTCTCCAGGCTCGGGCTTGATTAACATCTTAAGGTGATGTCTGCTGGGATCCAGGCATCTCCAAACATCTGTATCTCTGTTCTCTGCCTGTCAGCTCTGCTCTGAAGTTTCTCGCTCTGTCAACTCTGAGTTCTGTCATTTCTGACTCTCTCTGAAATGTTCCCACTTTTAAAGGATCCCAGTAAACTAATCAAGACCCACCTGGAATGGGTGGAGTCACATCTCCCTCTAATCAAAAGGTTACATCCACAATTGGGCACATCATATCTTTGTGGAGATTGGATCAGGATTAAAACATGGATTTTCTGGGGTACATAATACTTTCAAACCAGCACAGCCTCCATCTTAACATTGATTCCCTGTTTCCCCAGCAGGAGAAAACTCAACATTGTAAATCTCTAGTGACTTCTGCAAAAGGTTATCTGCAACAGGTGAGGGAGGCATTTCCAGATCTGAGTCTCCTTAGGACTCTGCTCACCCTAACTCCAGCAGTTGGGTATACTGGAAGTGATGTCAATATAAAATAACCCTTGAATCATGCTTGGAGGGACCTTACCAGGTACTCTTAACTTCTGACACCATCATCAAACTAGAAGGGATTGACCCTTGGACTCACATCTCGCAACTTAAAAAACCTCCACCTTCCAACAACTGGACCTGTGAGCAAACCAGAGACCTACCACTAAAATTTACTAGGATGAGAGGTAGACAGCTTTAACCCAAGGTTACAGAACAAGACTCCACAAACTCTTGTCTTCCTGTCATATTCCTTGTCGTATTATTCTTTACAATTACTGTCGCATTTTTTTTTGTTGTTTCCACACCCTTTTTGTGCACCTTTTCCATCTTGCTTAGAAAATCCTACCACCAAAATGTTTTAACTCTTCTTGCTAAGCTTTCTTCCTTCTTGCCGTGGCCTGGAAAGATAATGCTATCATTCATTTTCCTCAGGCCATTACAAAAGGGGGAAATCTAATTGACTGTAGGATCCATTATCACAAACCATGATCTGTACATAGATGCTAGAGACCCAGTTGTTTTACCCATGACTAATCACTCTCAGGTCCCAAATGCCACTTTAAAAAATATCACTCGACTTCGATCTCTCTCTCCCTTCCCCATTGAGTCAGATCGCTAGCTAGTGCAGGAGATGATTTTCCTTACTTCACGTTTCTTCTGATATTAGAGAGGACCTCATTTATACCCTGCAACAAAGATAACAGCACAGCCATTAGTTCTGTACCCTTCTCCCCATACATCCTTGGGCAAACTGGCAAGATGCAACAACTCCCAAAATAACGAAAATGGCAAATGGCTCACTCACATAGAAGGAAATGAAGCTTCTGCAGGTTGGGCCACTCCCTGCACAAGTCACTGGACAGTGCAGGACTAGGCACCCTCAGGCATCTTCTTGTTCCTCTACAAATTCATAACAAATCCATAGCTTCACACTGGGCTACACCACTTAATTTGTATTCCTGAGCCAGATGCAGATTGCCTGGAAATGTCACTGAGTTCAAAGAGGCCTCCTTCATTAGATTCTTATTGCCTGGGTTAGGAGTTGATGCCAATGAAAATATGATTAGAAATTTGTCTTTAACAGTAGTAGAAATTGCTGATTCCACTGCAGACTAAAAAATCTTTAGTTTCTTTAACTAGAGTTGTTTTAGGTAATGGAACTGTGCTTTGCTACTTGCTGGCTGAGCAAGGAGTTTTGTACTGTCATCAATGCCACATGCTGTATTTGGATAAACACTTCTGGAGAAGTCGAATGCAGTAACATGCATCAGTCAACAAGCTATATGGTTCACACAAGTAAGTCCCTCCTTGGCATCATTTTTTGATCTTGATTTCGATCTTGAGGGCCTTGGTTCAAAAGCATCCTTCAAACATGGGGCATTTTACTCTCAAAAGTTTTAAATAGCTGCAACCAGCCATCTTACCAAATTGTTTCTGTCCGCCTAGAAGGACAGAGGTACAAAGGGAACAGAAACAACCAACCCCTTGTCATATGTAACCTAGAGTTAATCTCCTTCAAGAATTGTCTAGAGCCAGAAGACTCTCAGCAGTAACTGAGAGTGACTCTCAGGCCTTGAATTTTTACCTCCAGATCAAAAGGGTCAAATTGGTAAATAAAATCTAGTAGGCCCAACTGGAGGTGCCCATGCTAAGCTTCATGTCAGCAAAACCAAAATCTATATGATTTCTATAGTCTATAAATGGCCAGCTCCAACCATCCCCCTCAAAAAAAAATAGAATTGAAATCAGTCAATTAGCTATCACCAACTCCTTGTTTTTAGACCAGCCAACTCCTCATTGCTAAACAACCACCTGCACTAATTGTATTAGGAAATGTCATCTGCATTAACCAATAAAAATTTCCTCCCAATGTATCCCTTATACTGTCTATAGCCACTCACTGCTCTCTCTGTTCAGTGGAAATTCTCTCCATCTGGTGGGATTTGGATTCTCACCAATTCATGAATTGATTCAATGAAACTCTGAGATCTAAGTAAATTTTGCTCCAGTTTTAATTTTAATAACAGATAGATAGATAGTTGGATAGATGATAGTATGGTATGGCAAAGATGGCAAGGGATGAAATTTAAGGATCTGGGGATCTGGGGTTGTAGGGGTATATTGGAGTTCTCTGTATATAGTTTGTATTATTTTTGTACCTGAACTATAAGTTTGAAGTTATTTCAAAATAAATAGTTAAAAGAAATTCATAGAACTGTACATTAAAGAAAAAAGTCAGTTTTTCTGTATGATATGAAAAACAAAACTTTTAGAGAAAAGAAAAAGACAGCAAAAAGAAGCACTACACTTCTATTGCAATGGCTAAAATCCAAAACACTGACAACACTAAGTGCAGATGAAGATGTGAAGCAACAGAAACTCATTCATTGCTGGTGGGAAGGCAAAATGGTACAGCCACTTTGGAAGACAATTTGGCAGTTTCTTACAAATCTAAACTACCATATGATCCAGTCCTAGCACCCGTAGATATTTAACTAAATGAGCTGAAAATTTGTTCACACAAAAACCTGCATACAGATGTTTACTGCATCTTTTTTTCACAATTGCCAAAAATTGGTAACAATCAAGATGTTCTTTAATAGGTGAATTGATAAACAGTGGTATGTCTATATAATGGAATATTATTCAACAATAAAAATAAATGAATTATCAAGCCACAAAATGACAAGGAAGAACTTTAAATGCATATTGCTAAGTAAAAAGAAGCCAATCTGGAAAAGCTACATACTGTACAATTCCAATTATATGATATTCTGGAAAAGGCAAAACTATTGAGATAGTAAAAAGATCAGTGGGTGCCAGAGATTTGAGGGGAGGCAGAGAAGGAGAACAAAGGATTTTTAGGGCAGTGCAACTATTCTGCAAGATATTATAAAGGTGGATATGTGACATCGTATGACCCAAAGAGTGTACCCTAATGCAAACTATGGACTTCAGTTACTAATAATGTATCCTCATATGTATTATACAATATATAAAATTATACAATAATTTGTTCGTCAATTTTAACAAGTATACCAAATTCATGCAAGATTTGAATACGGGAAACTGTGTGTAGGAGAGGAGGATAGGATGATGTGTATATGAGAACTCTGCACTTTCTGCTCAATTTTTCTGTACACCTACAGCTGTTCTAAAAAGTAAAGTCTATTAATTAACAAAAAAGATAATCCTTTGTAAGGAGGGAGGGAAATTATTTTGTTAAGTTTCTGGGAAGGAGGTCAAGGACTTCAACAGAATTAATAGTATCTATTTCTTAAGCTGGTCTTGTGCCCATAGATGCTCACTTAATTGTTCTTTATACCTTAGATATTCGTTACACTTACTTTTTAAAATGTATGAAACGTGATGAGAAATAAAAATTTTTAAAATTTCTAGCTGGCCAGAGACTCCCATCAACTGATGCAGGCAGCTCCAATTATTTCCTTATTTACAGCTGGATTTATACTTTTAACTTTGGCTCATCCCTGAGCAAATTTACCAAACATGGTCTGGTGATCAGATTAGCTGACTTCTAGAATGTTTTAGCCAATCCCAACCTCAATATATGCATAATACAATTTTAATGACCCAGAGCAACATATTTAGTCATCTAGTAGAAAGAATTTTCCCATTAGCAATTTCCCAGTATGAAATTTCTATTAATGACTTTATTATGACGTTCCATTGCTGCCTGCTGGGGGCTGTACCAGGAACCAGATTTGATGATCCCAACGTATATTCCTTTCTCTGTGAAGCTTTACCTAATGCCTGAAGGCAGAATTTGTTACTCCCTTCTTCTCCTCCCAATAGTATTTTTGTGTTTGTGAAATCAGGAATACTGACAGCTACTTTATTGGTTGCTGTGAAGAATGAATGAGCTAATGAATACAGAGCTCACAGTAAGCACTCAGCAAATATTAGCTATTCTTATATTTGTGTTTGTATTTATATTCTTATGCTTCTGTTGGAATGCATGCCACAGTGTAGCATGTTTGAGTTAATTATGCATAGGTCTATTACCTTCAGTAGATGGTGAACACATTGATGATAGGATATGTCTTATTCATCTCTGTGACCCCTGGTGCCTTGGATAGTTTCTGGTGTGTAATAGGCACTCAAGACATATTTCTTGGATTTAGTTAAAATAGAATTGGTTTTTTTTTTTTTTTGTATGCTATATGGAGGGGCCACATTTCATTATTTTTCCATATGAGCATCCCATTATTGCAGCAACCATTTGTTGAATTTTTGTTTGTTTGTTTTGCTTGTTTGTTTGTTTTTGGGGAAGTGCATGGACCAGGAATCAAACCCTGGTCTCCCACATGGCAGCCGAGACAGAATTCTTTTATGAGTTTGAATTCTTCCTTTAAAATTTAAGATTTCCAGACCTATTCCAGGTCTGGTTCCTTGGAAACTCCCAATTCTGTAGTTTTCAAGACTACTTGGAAACTGTAAAACACTTTTAAATTGCCACTCAGTGGCTGTAATCAAAGTCTTGATGAGATGATGGCAGGGCTCTTGTAAACGCTCCCTGAGGAAAAAGAGAAATGTTTACCTTGGATGGACGTTTGTTATTCTAGTCAAATTTTTCTTAAAATGCTATCTATTACCACCTGGCTTGGTCAGAAAATATAGGACTCAAGCAGGAACAATATTTCTTTTGCTTAAATCTAGTTGGCTTTTTGAAAAAATCTATTTTAGAGAGAAGGAAAGAACTCTGCATTCTTGATTATGTGGCCTTAATATTTCCTTAGGGGGATGTAATTTGCTGCTGAATATAATTGATGAATAATTACTGCTGGGATCTGATGTACTGTGTTATCCCATGTGGATCAACCCGAGAAAAAAATGATAGTTGATATGATGTGAGGCAAGAACAGGGCCAGAACATCTAGCCATTCAAGAAATAGGGTTAGTTCCTTCTTTATTGACCTCTGTGAGTTATCCTAGCTGTACAGTCTGAGATGTGATGTGTAATATAGATCAGTATGAAATTTTATTGGGAACTTAATTAGTTTAATTAATAAGCATACAAAATGTATTTGGTTAGAGGGTTTATAAAGATGTGATTATGTAGCTACAGATGCTTGGAAATAATTTGTGCTATCTTAATGGAAATAGAATATAGTAAATCAGTGGGTTTGGGGGAATAGATTTGAGATAATAAGATATTTTTAAAAACTGTCAAGTTGGAGATGGGGAGGCTGTGACTATCTATGTTTCTGGGACCATAGCAAGGGGACTTACTAAGTGGACAGAAATCTTGGGTAAGAATGGACTCTGCCAACATTGCTCTGGGTGGCCCAGGGACTGAATCCCTCATTTGAAGATGCTAAAATGAGCAAAAACTGATGCAAATGAAGTAATCAATAATCAAGGCAAAGTACAATAGGGTCTTATCAGCCAGGCTTGGAGTAGGGAATGTGATGGAGTGAAGGAGTGATTGGAGTGGATGGTTAAATGTGGGATCAAATGAGGAAGGGCTTAGGTAGTAAAGGAAAGCGGTGCACCAAGCTTTTGCCCTCCCGAACCCCAGGGAACACTGCTCTTACCAGTCATTTTGCCAGCTAGAGTGATCATGATATAGGCCAATAAACCAAGGTTCAGAAACCTGTGTTAAGTTCAGAAACCTAGCACTGTCACCATAGCAACAGGGAAGGAAACTTCGGGGCAGTGGGTAGGGGACCCCACAGGGTACAAAGAGTATGACTTTGGAGTTAGGTAGCCTTATCTTTATTCAGGTCTAACCTCTGCCTCTCACAGGACATGAGATGTTGTATAAGGTAGCTATACGTCTGAGTTTGTTTATTTTTTCATAAAATGCAATGGAAACTAGTTCTTTTTTTTTCTTAGTTTACTTTTCTTGACTTTTGTATTTTATTTAAGAACTATGGATTGCATACGTTAAGTGCCTGGTACATTGCAAGTGTTCTAAATTCTCTCTATATTGAGTTATTGAGTGTTACCCCAATCAGGCCCTGTGCTAGGAGCTGGGGAAGGAACAGGAAAAAACACTTTTATTTCCTTCAAGGACATTACTATCTGGTTGAGAAGATGCACAGAAAAATAAATGTGGTAATTATTTTTCTAGAAGTGCTCACAGGGTGGAAGGAACTGCTAGATGCCCCCTATTATCCATCTGTCCTTCTATCTTAGAAAAAAGAAGCTCAAATTGTTGGGAACATTACCCTCCAGCTAAAAGACTCTTCCCTCACCTCTTTTTTGCAGGTGAGTGGGCAACTATGTTATATTCTAGTAAGATAAACAGAAATGCTGTGCTAAAAGACTCTTCCCTCACCTCTTTTTTGCAGGTGAGTGGGCAACTATGTTATATTCTAGTAAGATAAACAGAAATGCTGTGCTAAAAGACTCTTCCCTCACCTCCTTTTTGCAGGTAAGTGGGCAACTACATTATATTCTAGTAGGATAAACAGAAATGCTGTGTGCAACATCTGGCATGTGCTATTAAGGTTATTCTTTATGTGTCCTTAGGAATATGCCTTTCTTCTTTCTGCTTCCACACACCTCTGGAATTGGGCTGGGATAGCTGGAGCTTATTCATCCATCCTGAATTTGAATTATGCAATGGCAGAGCAAAAGGATCCCAGATCCTTGGTGGCCGTGAAGCTACCCTTCAGTCTTCTTACCTTCAAATTTCGTTTAGCCAAAACAAAAATAAACATACTTTATTTAAGCCATTTCTCTTTTGAGTTTTCCACAACTTGCTGCCTTTGAGTTAAGTGAATTAATGTAGCAGGATACAACGAGTGGCACGAAGGAGGGACTGCTGACCTTTTTAGGAGAGGATTTGGGAAGACTTCTCAGAGGAGGTGACGGTTAATCAGGCTGAGCAGAATGTGCAACAGGGCATGCCATCTGACATGGTGCTTGGTGCGTCCAGAAGTTAGGAATTTATTCCTGTGTCTATTTATAGATACTATTTACAATACCTAGACAAGCCTATTAGAAAGAGGGTTTGAGAGCTCTTATATAAATTGTTCTGCTATTCCTAAGCAAGAGAGAGTTGGAGAGTATTGAGAGGCTGAAATAGCTGAACTGTTAGTTTTTAATTTACTCATTTTGTTTGTGTGGGTAGCACGATACTTGGGAAATGCTAATAAATGTTTTTCTCTTCGTATTTCCTTTTATTCCTTGATCCTTCTTCTACATTTTACTCACTAAGCTGGTCTGGGTTTACTGGCTCAGAAAAGGACTATGGCTATACAGAGAAGAGAAGAAGGAATTGCTTTTCTGGCTTTGAGTTCCAAAAGCACAGACTCTGAGGAGATCTCCAGACAGACCAAAGAAGACTGGAAACAACTTCTCTCACTAGGTCAATGAGGGGCTGATGAGTCCCTGAGAAAGAGGCTCTGTGTGTCCTGCTCTCTGAGTCCAACCCCAGGCCAGGGAGGATGGGGCCACTGGCAAACCTAGATAGGTTTGTGGGATCTTAACACCGAGGGTGAGCCCTGAACTGCACAAAGCCCCGAGTACATGATAAGACTCCAGAAGAGAAATGACTGTGTGGTGTGTAGGTAGACTGGCCTTAGGCACTCCAAGTTCCCGTGAATTCCAGTGCAGCATGGGAGCTGAAAAACGATTCTGAAGAAAAGCCTGGTGGAGTAGGAGGAATGACTCAGCGGCGCCCAGAGCAGAGTTTTCTAAGAGTGTCACCAGGGGAAGATGACTGTGAGGGCCTGGTACCATCCCTCCAGCACCTCGACACTGTAAAGACCCCCAGCTCTCAGGTGTGACCCCCCCACTTCACCCTGTTGATCTGCTGAAGAAGGCTCAGTTCAGTCATAGAAAAATAAAGAAAATGGTTACTTTCACATACCTGAGTCTGCCTATGTGCATATTCATTCAGTCAGCAAAAATATATTGAGTGACTATGAAATGGGCAGCTTTGTTCTAGGCACTTGGGATACAGCAGTGAACAAAACAGATGAAGTTCCAGTCCCCCTGTAACTCACATACTAGATAGGGAAACAGACACTATATAAATATTATATATTATTAATCCAGGAGGCTATAAACACCATGGATAAAAATGAAGCAGGGTCAGGAATGGCTTACTTGTATTAGGAGGTAAATATTCAGATTTTACTATTAAGTCTGACTGGAACCTCTTGCTCTTACTAATGATCCTGTTGTGTGTTGCATTGATTTTGTGTAAACAATGAGAGCACACAATCATTGATCGTCTCAAGATGGGAGGTGCCAGAAACGATGCTGAGGTAGTAAGTTGTGTATTATGCTTTCCAATGATCAAGGCCAAAGTTGAAGCTGAGTTGCAGATTTTGGCTAAATCTCAAAGCTGAAGCCAGATGTTAGTGCAAGCCTCATATATATTACCTCATTTAATCCTTCTGTACACATCACTGGGAAAATAACTGTACTCAATTTTACTGATGAGAGAGCATGGAAACTCAGAGAAGTTATTCATTTGGACCGAAGTTATACCAGGATTCAAACCCAGGACTGTGACTCCGGGGCCCTCACTCAACACTGCTCTGTGCCAAACACTGCTGGGGGCCTCAGGGCCTCTGCTCTTAGACTCTCTCTTGCTTTGTGGCCAATTTAGGGATTTCAAGCAAAATGGCGGGTCTAAGAAATCCTGGGCCACTTAAAAGTCTCACCCTTGCCCAGATAAGTCTCAGAGAGTCACAGGCTGCCATTTGGGATAGAGTGGGGGAAGAAGGGCAGAAACGGTTTTCCGTGAAACCCGCAGAAGTCTAAGCTGTACTGCAGCAAACCTCTATGGATTCAGCTACAATCAATGCAGACTGTGGCAAAGACATATGCTGTAGTACTAGAGCAGAGACTAGGAGAGTTGAGAGGGATCTTGGGGAGCATCCAGTCCAAACACCCTGCTAATCTATTAATCTATGAATTTCCTCAGTAGGACTCTGACATGAAGACAGCTCACCTCTTTCATGCACCCCTCCCTCCATCTCTTGTTTTAATAGATAATTTCTATCCTGATTGAACAAAATGCATGCATTCAAAAGGTCTTTCTGCTCTTGAGGTGAGCAAAGGGATGAGTAGCCCTGATTTGAATGAAAGGGACATCTAAGGACAAAATTCCAGGGTCTGTTTAAGCCCCGATGTATCCACTGATATTGGCAGAAGAGGAAAACTGGAGCTGATTTTATCATATTGTGTGCCATGGACTTCTATTTCACTGGCTTCCTCAACACAGATATTAACAATTGGGTAAAGTTATTGCCCAATTGACTCAAGAATAAGCATTCATAAAAGAATTCAGCCCGAACAATGTGCTGTTTTATGGTTAGTACGTGTAGGTTCACCTGTATGAATTTACGGCGCTTATTTAATATCCTCTTTAAGATGAAAAATGATGCCAGCTCAGTGCTAATAGCATCTTTTGATGCTGAAAAAGTATTCCTGTAGACTGAATGGCAGTTGCTCCTTCCTCAGATGGAGATTGAAAACTTTATCTTGAATGTCTTGTACAGGTGATGGTGCCCCTTGCATATGTTAGCCCCAGAGCCCCCTAATGGAACACTGCCTTACCAGAGGCACTTCGACTTTGTGGGCTCACCAGTCAAGGATAGCCTGTTTCAGAGAACCTTTGTCAGCTGCCATCAAGATGGAATAAAGGGAGTTGCTAACTAACTCATATTTCAATTTAAAGGTCATTTCTGGTGATATTCTCCATCAGATAACATATTTTGCTTTTTCATTGTTATATTTAATAGCCTCTTTGAGTCTTAAAATTCTACCATTGGGAAAAATGATAGATTTATGGAGATACTCCGGGTGTGAAATTATTCAGAGTTCCCTTTGAGATCCTGAAAGTGTTGGGGAAAATGCTATGAAAATACTCCAGGAAATATGAGGCTTTCTATCCTGTGACTCATATTTCCTGTCTGTACACTCAGGGAAAGACTGATAGTACTTTCTAGTTCTTTTATGTTATAAATCTATAACTTTCTCCTATACTCTTAGGAACAGATTCTTTGAAAGTCTTCCTATTTAGGCATATGCCATTTTATTTACTATTTTTATATAAGATAGTATAGACTGGATATGACAGTGGAGCAGAAAATAGCTGCTGGATTAAACCTTGGAAAGCAGGTCAATGAGAGCTGCATGGTCTTGAGTAAATCACTTAACTTCTCTAAATCTTAGTTCTTTACTTATGAAATGAAAGCGCTGGATTAGACTCTGATTTTTTTAGTCCTGCAAGTTTAGGAGTAGTAGACCACTGGGATTTTGTATGAGAGAATGAATTATAAAAAATAAGTAACAGTATATAATTTCTATTTGAACTTCTTCCTAACAAGGTCAGTGTCCTTTAAATAGAAAAAAGGGTTAATCCATGAGGCTCTTATACTGAGTTTGTGGGTGAAATACTAAGTAGACCAATGCTTTTCTGATTGGGAATCAGTGGACCCTTGAGAGACCGTAAATGTATTCTCAGACATCTGCAAGTTCTCAAATCTGTGAAACACTGATATAGAGACATCAAAGCAAAAGGACCTAGATTTGGAAATGAGTGGGTGGTAAGCAGAGGCGAACGGGAGGCTGTGGGCAAGAGGGCATAATGGTCAGAGTTTTGGCAGGAAACAAGGGGGCATTCAAATTGAGTAATTTGAGAAGAGTTTTTCAAAGAGGTTGCAAAAGGCATGGCAGGGTATAAGGAAACCATAAAGGGAAGGACAGTTCCCCAAATAACCAACATCTTGCTGGATGTTATAAAAATGCTGCAGAACAATGGGGCTGTATAATATAATCTCACAGTTTTCAAGATGAGGCTTGCTTCCTCCTGGGGTCAGAAGCTATCTGGTGTTGGCTTGTCGTAATCCTTGCAGTTCTTTGGTTTAAATCTCTTCCCTCCATCATATGGTGAAATCATCTCCTTTCTCTTCTGGGTTCCCGCTTCTTCTTGTGGTCTTCGCTGACCCTGGCTTGGAGTTTCTTCTCTTTATAAAGTCTCCAACAATCCAGATTAAAGTCCACCCTGCTTCAGTTGGCCACACCTTCACTAAAAACAGCACTTTTAAAAGCTTCTAGTGACAATGGGTTTGCAGCCACAGGGGCCTGAATTAAGATTAAGAATGTGTCTAAATTGGGATATGTAATTCAATCTACCACGAGCATTAACACCCCTAGTTCGTAAGAGCGAGGGGAAGGAGCAATTTCTGGAGTAGAGAAAAGAAGATGTGACCTTCGGCTGAGGGACACAGCCAGCCTTCAGGAGGGAGTCATAGAAAACCCCCACCTTCCCCCTACTTCTCCCCTTCGGTCTCCTGCCAGGATTTACATTAACTGAACTCAACCAGGGCAACCGGCCACCCTCAAGGGAATGGAGAGCAAAGTGGCAAAGCTGGGATATGGCTCTATAGAGGCAAAAGGAATATACCCAGAACAGGGGATAAGAGGGAAAGAGGTTAGGAATTAAGTCATTAATAACTCAAATGTTTAGCACCATTTATACTGAAGGCAGCCTTTGTTTAACATGATTCGATTTCATAACATTCCACGAGTTATGGTTCGTCTGCATTCTTTCCTCTTACAGTGTCTAATGCAACACGTTGCACACATGAGGGGCTCAACAAAGCTGTGTGGATTTGATTAGATGGATACTATTAACACTTTAAATTTGGACCTAAAATCTAGAGGAACGTGATAGTTTCTCAAATTCATACTTTTCCCCTACAAAATCGAGAGAAAAAGGAAAAATACGAGATAGTCTAGATTTGGGATTCAAGGGAATGAAAAAGAAAAATAGAAGCTAGGATTTATAATAATCATTAATCATTATTAATGGAACCATTTCATTTTAAGGCCATTTCAAGGTTATTTATTTAACCTGATCCTTGAAACAATTCTTTCAGCAGTTTTTTAAAATCCCACTTCAAAGATAAAGGGAATGAAGCCCAAGGATGTTGAGCCATTTTTCCAAGAGCACACTGTTAGTAAGTATACCTGATTCCAGTGTTGATTCCACTGCATTGCTCACTACTTTAAAAGTGCAAAATTCCCTGAAGGAGGATGCTAGATTACTAATTTTCATCTCCTTTTTATGTTTATAAATGGAAAATATGACAATTTTATTGCAACCTAATGGACTATTTTTGGGGGGGAATTGAATTTAAATGATTTCATCAATCACTTGGCCAGATGATATATGGATTCAGGAAACAAAATTAAAAAGAGTTAAAGCATTTAAGCATATATTTTATTTCTCTTTTGCATTTTTTTAAACAAAACCAAAATACACTACAGTTACCAATACCTGTTTATTGTTTGCAAAATACCATATTTAACCTTTTCTTTTCTTTAATTGAGCAAGATTTCCATGTCAAATTCAAATTCTGCAGATGGATTGCTTAGAAATAAAATGTCAAGTTTCTTGCTCACACATCTAATTTCTTTTTGACCTCAGAGAATTCCCCAAATCTAATGAAATTAGATTGCTAGGTGAAGGAATGAGGAATGCTTCTGCTATAGGGCAGTTTTCTTCCTCTTTATGCATTTTTATAGTATCTATTTTGCAATTACTAAATGGTGGTCTCAGGGATACCCATCTGTCATGCTTAATTAGGGACTATAAATGGGTCTTCAGCAAAAATTTCATTTAGAATGAGATTTCTAAGTAATAGAAAAAATATTATACCCAAGCTATAATGGCAAGTGCCTTACAAAAATATTATGGAGAAATGAGGGAAAATGAAAAATATACTATATTATCCCAATTTTAATTAGATTCATAGAATGTTAAAATGGGAAAAGAGCTCAGAGAGAAAGTAAGTGGAGGTTAGAGAACTAAACATCCATATGAATAAACTCACTTCACTTAATACCCACAACATTGGTATTAAGTTGGAATGATTACTGTTATTTTAGATACTAGGAAACTGCAGCTCATAGAGGCTGTGTAACTTTCCCAATGTCACACAGCTAGGAGATGGCAAAGCCACAATTCAAACCCAGGTCTCTCTGGATCCATTGTCTAAACTCATACAAATGAGTCACTCTCGTTAATGAGATCAAGACCATTATCTCACTTATTGTCCAGTGCTGTTTCCTCTCACTATACTGCCCCCAAAGGTGAGTGAATCTGGACCTTTCAAATGAAACCTGAGGCTTTCACTATCTTTTTCTCCTAATAATTATCTCATAACCTCTAAATAACATCATAATATGAGCATTAATTTATGTTAAATGTAACCCACTGAACTGTGCGAGGAAGAAGAGCTAAAGAGATGTCCTCATCTATTCTCCCTTCTTTATCATCGTTAACTTAAATTTGTGATAACACTCTCAGTTTATAAAGGATTTCAAGGGTTCAATAAATATTGTGTAGAACCATGTACCTAAATCATAGTTATTGGATTTGGGAGTAAATAATGTCTCTGTAATATAATATAATCTATCCTCCTATATTACTATATGAAAATTAAGGCCCAGAAAGTTTCAATGACTTCATTAGGTCAAGTATGAGAACTCAGGGTTTTCTGACCCTCCAGGACAATGTTATTCCTTTGTTGCATCAGTATATTTTAAGAGCAACAAAAACAAAAAGACAAAAGATAACCCCAAAGCATGACCTGTGGAAGCAAACATGAAGAAGAAGAAAAAGAAACAACCCTATTGATATCCAGGCAGAAGGAATAAATGGCATTCATGAAGGAAAACTCAGATTGGCCTCAAATTTTGGAGCTATTGGAGCAATACATTTAGGGGTCTGAGAAGAGAGAATAAAGAATAACCAGAGAATTTATATCAAGCCAAGTTGTTCTATGAATAAAGATGAGAATTGTATTCTCAAACATTTGAGCTATAATTGAGAAAGAAATCAGGCCACACAAGAGCATCAAATTGAGGGACTCTGTCATTAAAAGTCATGACAGGCTGCTGGAATAAGAAGTTTCAGGGCTCTGGCCCACTGAAAAAGCATTCAGCAACCAGCAAGAATTGGCAGAAACATCTTTCAAAAAGCCACAAAACAGTTCAAGGATTGTAGGAACAGGACATGCACCAAATAAAAAAAAAAAGTCTACTTAAAAGCAGTTAATATCTTATAGCTCCCTGGCTATAAGCCCTCACCAGCTCATTGTGGAGCTGGCCCAGTCTCCCCAGGTGGATCCCTGGTGCCCATTCCAGAGGGAGTAGAGTAACCCTCAAGCATTTACTGAGAACATATATATCTGACCCAATCTGGCTGGTGGTGATATGAGGACTTGCTGTCCCAGAAGTTGCCATAGAAGGTGGATGTTTTAATTAACTGACTGCTGAAACAAATACCAGGCAATGGGTTGGCTTAGACAATGGTAATTTATTGGCTCACAATTTGGAATCTAGGGCAAATTAAAAATTAATGCATCATCAAGGCGATGTTTTCTCCCTGAAGACTGTGACTTTGTGGGGCTGGCTATTGCTGATCCTCGGTCCTTGGTTTTCCTGTTATATGACAATGAACATGGCAGCCTCTCCTGGCATCTATTTTCTCTTCCAGGCTCTTTGACTTTCAACTTCTGCCTGTTCCCTCTGGCTTTCTCCTTCCCTATAAGGCCTTGAATAAGGTTGAGGCCCATCCTGATTCAACTGGGTCATACCTTAATAAAGCAAGTTTATCAAAAGTCCTATTTATAAGAGTTCACACCCACTGGAATATATTAAGTTTAAGAACATGGTTTTCTGCGGCTCATAGCTCCAAACTACCATGGTGGCCTGTAGAGCTCTTCTGCAGAAACTTGTGAGAGGCAGTTAAATGGCTTTCTGGGGCAAGGCCTCTTTTTCTTGGGTACCACCCTGTCCTTCTTGGGTCTGAAACTTGGCTCAGGTCTGAAAACTGGGCAGTGATTGTCACTTTTTGTTGGGGTGACTGCCTTAGCCTTGATTTCTCATATTTGCAGCAACTTATCTTTTCATCTATTCTTGATTTCTTTTGATTATGCATATTGACTAGTATCCTTATCAGCTTCCCATCTATTTCACCCCCACCCCCTGGGATGCCATGTACACTTAACCATCTTCATAACCTTCTGTGGTTCAGGGCCCCTGGCTAGCCTTCCAACTCTATCCTTCATCATAATTGCATCCATCCGGCTTTTGATATCTGGTCTTTAATGCTTCAGGGTCCTATCACCGCAGTTTTATAATAACATCTTCAACTGTCAGCTGTGACCTGCAGAATAGAGCCGCCACCGAATTTCTTATTGATACTGCTGTCCTCTCACCAGTGCATTACTTATTGCTTTTTCACAAGGTGTATCCTTTGGGTTCTACCATGGAACCTAGTCCTCTAATTGGTTTCTGCCTTATATAGTATATCCACTTTATTATGGCCTCATTCTCTGAGACTTTTAATCCTTTCTTCTACCATCTATCAGCTCAATTATGGCATATATAGCTTACTTTGTGTGGGTCATAATTTTCACCACACTTCTAGGAGTTATCTAGTAATGTGTTCACATCATCTTTCAAAGTCCATACCAGAGTATTAAATCTTGTTTCCTGGGAAAGTGTTTGCAAATTGATTAGCTCCTACCTATCCAATGCTGTGTTTGAACCTTTTGATCAAATACCCTGAAAATCTAGTCCCATGTGTATTCTCCCAGCCACTGCCATTACATAATAACTGTGTCTTGCAGGTCCTTTGGGATATACTCCTCTTTCTCCTTTATTAGGTCTGGCACATCTTTTGCTGGGTTATGCTCTGCTTTACCCTAGTTATTTGCCTCCTGACCAAGAAGGGAGGTGGGGACATAGCTGGAGTAAACACATTTTGCTTTGCTGTGGAGAGGCCTCTGCATCACCCTCGAATAAGAAGGAGTGCTGGCCCTTAATAGACTGACTCTGAAGGCTCAGAGTATTCAGGGAAACCTCAGACTTCAATATTTTAAAATGCATCAACACAGATGTTTCTAATCCATGTGTCAGGGTCACATTCTTTTTCAACCAGGGCCCTGACCTTGGCATAGCAGACTTCTTGATTGGGAATTTAACTTTCTTTGAAGCTCTGTTATTCTTATGGTAAAGTTTAGGCTTGGTTCTCAACTTTCTCTTCCCTCTCATCACAGGAGGTAAGACAATCTTTATATGCTCCCAAGGAAGTTCCATCAGTCAGGGCTTTCCAGAGAAACAGAATCAGCAGGATATATGTATATAATATAACTATATATATTGTTTTGCATATCGATTTATCTATTTAGATAGATATCTCTACATATTATCTTAAGGAATTGGCTTATGTGATTGTGGGGTCTGCTAAGGCTGAATTCTGTATGGAAGCCTGGCAGGCTGGAGACTCAGAGAGGATTAGAATGAAGTCTTGAGGCATAATTTTTTCTTCCCTCTGGGACCTTTAGTGTTTTGCCGTGAAGGTCTCCAACTGATTAGATGAAGCCCACTCACATTATGGAGGGGACTCTCCTTTACTCAAAGTTAAGTAGATGCCAGTTCCATCTATCAAATACCTCCCCAGCAACATGTAGGCCAATGTTTGACCAAATAACCACACACAATAACCTAGTAAAGTTGCCATAAAATTAACCATCACAGAAGTCTTCTGGATTTCACACTTGGCTTTTAACTTGATAATTAAGCACTCCTAGGTTTTTGTTATCTTTTTCCAGGGGTCAATTAAGTAGTGATGGCCACCATATTCCATATTCCTTATAGTTACTATTTCTCAAATGCTTGATTTATCACCTAGCTAATGCATTCCCTTTTTTCAGTGTACCTTCCCAGTTTATCACAGGTAAAAGTTTTAATATTTGTACCTGTGACATGGACTATCTGTATTTTACTTGCCATTAACCATCAGATTTTCATTGCCAGCCAGGTGGCAGGGGACCTGGCTCCAAATTTGTACCCCATCATCTGCTTTCTGTCATCATTCAAGCACCAACTATTTCAGGTTTCATTCCCTGGGAAGCAGACTTTAAGGTGGAGATTAATGTGCTTGAGGTTTATTGGGGAGTGCTTTCAACTATGGAAAGAACGCAGTTGGACAGAGGGAGAAGTTGAGCTGGGTCAGTCCCCAAAGGAGGCTGAGCTGACCCTCAGGAGAATTCTAATGCTGGAACAATCCTTTACAGTTGTCTTGAGTTGGGGAAATCGGGTCAGGCCTTTAAGTGGATCAGTCATAGGATGTCAGCTACCCTCTGAAGGGGGTGCAACCTAGAGTGGGGTTGCTCTCTGCAGCTGAAGATATTCCTGTAGAAGTTGACAGCTAAGAGCTTTTTATTGGCAGCACTCTGCTGGGAGAAGAAAGTCCTTATTTGCGGTTTGGCCCAACCGCTAAACTATCGGGGACCCTCTACTCCTCAGCTTCTCACTGCTTGCTAGACAACACTGCCGCACGCAGAAAAGGGGCTCGAGCTGGGGGTCTGGGTCCAAGGGGCGCGCGCAGGAGACCTCACTGCGGGTCTAAAGGACTGGAGGCCAAGTCAATTAAGGCATGAAGCGAGGTAGCTTTATTGTTGGTAGACGCTTATGCCAGGGCCGCCAGTAGCTAAAGACCACGAGGCTCCGCGAGCCCTGGATTATATACAGTTTGAGGAGAGGCGGAGTTAGGGCGTGGCCTCCAGGGGAGGGTAGCCAATCACACAGGGAGGACGGATGAGTGACTGTGACCATAGAGATGCTGTTCCTGAGTGTACTTGTAGCAGTGGATGTTGGGCAGGTGGAGGAATAAGGAGAAGACCAATAGGGTTAAAGAGACAAGGCTGCATCATCACTAGTTGCCGGTGAGGCTTGTAATTCAGAGGTTTAGAAAAACCGGATGTGCCAAAATGGCGAGGGAGGGAGAGAAAGAGACTAAGCCACCAGGCCAAGAATAAAATTATGCCACAATTCCTCTCTTTTTCTTTTTTTTAAAGAACACACTTGTGTGACAAGTGGCGGGCTTGAACCTTTGCTGGGAGGGGCAGTGATAAGATTCCCCTTGTGTGCAAGGCTCAGGGTTTCAGGGGAAGGGTATGTGCTGAGCCGACCCTTATGCAAATCTCATGTGCCCCAGAAGAGCCAGAGGAGGTCTGTTAGAGTGACCCTCTTCTGCGATTCTTGCGTCGCACCCAGCGGTGCCCATCTGGTGGACCCAGATGCACGTACTCTGGTAACATGCAGCCCCCATGGGGGAGTGTGAGGAATGTGGGCAGGCGATGACTGTTATAGCCTAGGGGAAGCAGGAGAGACCGGTCCTCATCTGTCCCCGGCCCGAGGGTGATCAGTCCTCAGGCGAGGCTAGGCCTGCGAGTCAAACCTGGGCTTGTCTGCGTTCCTCCATAGAACAGTCCGGGCGAGTAGGCTGAGCATAACAGCAGCCAAAACTTGGGCCTTAGCTCGAGACCGGCGACAGAGAATGAGCAGCCTAGAAACGAGAAATGTTGAGGAGCAATAATGAGAATTTTATAGGACAGGTAGTGCTATAAGTTGCGTGGGCGAGCAACGCTAGCTAACTATACCTGCGCTTGCTGCCGGTTGCCTGCATAAGAGAAAGGGTTTAGAGTTGTTAGAGCAAGAAGTTTTTAGGTATGCGGTGAAGATTTAGTCTAGCAAGGTGAGACGGGGCATAGAATGGTTAGCCGGGATAGGAGTAACACAGATTTTAGTGAAGGGGTACCGTCCATTGCAAACAGAGGAGGCAAGTTTACAAGCAGCTTTTACATTTAGAACAATTAAGTCTCTTTGCTGTTGTAAATTGAACACAGCGCTATGCAACAGATGGTTGACATTTTTTGTGTCTCCAAGGCTTGAGAGGTCGTTTGGGTCACGTCGAGGAGGGTTTCCGCAGTGACAGAGGCTTGAGTGACGGTCACGGCGGCAACCGCACTGGCTGCTATAGCGGCGATGATGGCGGCGGCGATGGGGCTACGTGTTGCACTGGGCAAGTTGTTACAGGATTCCTAGAAACAAGACTTAAAAGGAGAACTTATTTTATGCAATCACTGGGGGCTCAAACGCGCTCCCCTTTTAAATGCAGGTAATGAATGTGAGCAATCTCCCTATCCACTCTGTGTATAAATTCCATTACTCTTTTACAGGTTGGTGAGGGTTGGGAGGTTCGGCGCCTGCTAAAATCCTTTTAAGATGAAGTCCCAACAGAATACAGCCCAGCAGCTGGGGTCCGGTTACCCTGACTGCCTGCATCACTTTGTCCCGCACAGCTATTTTAATTATTCTTTTAATTAAAGGAGAAAAACTAACAGGTTAATACACACTATGATACACAGAAATGTTATGGCAAGCAAAATTTCCAATCTTTTGGGGCAATTGTTGCTAATATCACTGCCCACACTAGGGCCAGAGGACAAATGAATCATGAGATGTTAGTGATGGGGTAAACCTGTAAGCAGGAGTTCTTCTGGCTCCCGGTCTTTGGCTTTATTTGTAGAGGCCGTTGCTGGTAGTACATCTGGAGGCCTCCCTACCAGCTGAACTGCTGCTTTGATTAGGTCTTGGGCTAAGGTTATCCACAGCTTTACCTGTGGGCAGATTTTACGGAGTTTACTTTTGGCTGGATGAATCCACATTAGGGGATCATCTTGCCAAAGAACGCCCGATGGTGAATGGTAAGTGTCTAGGATCATGGCTATTAGTGACTGATTAGGTTGATATCTACCCAGGTTACTGGAGGCAAAACATTCAAATTTTTCTTTGTCCCTGTCATGTAACGGAATGGAGAAGAAACAGTCCTTTATATCTATGGTGGCTATTTGCAGATGTTTAGCAAGAGCTGCAGGGTGAGGCATGCCAGGCTGAGGGGACCCCATAGGTCGGATATGCTTGTTAATTTCCCTGAGGTCATGAAGAAGTCTAAATTTGGTACCTCCCTTTTTACTGATGATAAAAACTGGAGAATTGTAAGGACTACATGATGGCTCTATGTGTCCTGCGACTAATTGCTCTTGCACTAGTCGCTCTAATATTGTTAGCTTGTGGGACGGAAGCGGCCACTGCTCCACCCAGATAGGCTCCTCTGTGTCCCATTGAAGAGGAGTGGGTGCTGGAGGTGTAACGCGAGCAGTGACGCAAACTATTGGGGGGGCTGCGAGGTAGTATTGGTCCCTACGTCTGCGGGGATGGCTCGCCCCCAGAGGGCCTGGCCGATGGTGGTTGAGAAACATTCTTGAGGGGGCTGCGTGGTAATATATGCCCCTGAGGCTGCTAGAATGTCTCGCCCCCATAAGATCTGGTCAATGGTGTTTAGAAACAACGGCCTGAAGACACCTCGGTGGCCTTCTTCATCCTCCCATGTAAGGGGAATGGCGGCTCTCGCCCGTGGCACCGATTACTGCGGGCCCTGAGGTAGTTGGGCACAGATTCTTCCATTTTGCAGGAAGGCATGAAATTTCTGCTCCCAAGTCCACCGTACCTAGAAGCCAATCGGCTCCGATTTTTAGTTTATGGGTGGGTTTGTTCAGGGTTATAGGAACGGTCCACATTATGGTTTGGGGGTGTTCCTGCTGACACCCTGGGTCTCTTGGGGACGGGGCTGAGACCTGCCCCTTTGGAAGTTTAAAGGTGGGTTAGGTGCGTGGCAATTGCGTGCCCAGTGATAGCCATTGTTACACTTTGGGCAAGGGGTTTTGGGCTTTCGCTCTTGCCAGCGTTTTCCTTCCAGTGGCTTGGCCCCCGTGTCTCTCGGGTCAGGTTGCTTAGGACACTCCCGAGCAAAATGTCCAGACTCACCGCACCAGTAACATTCATTAGTAGCTCTAAGTGCGAGTGCTAGGGAGTCAGCAAGATCTCTTGCGGAAGGGCTAATGTTGGAACAAGCAAGTACTCAATTAGAGATGGACTTCTCTCTAACGCCTGCCAGCGCTTGTCTGAAGATGGGACGGGCTCCCTCAAATATAAGTTCCTTAGCCAGTGCATCCTGCCCCTGATGATCATATATTTTGTTTTTGCAAGCCTCTTGTACCCTAGAGACAAAGGAGGCGAAATCCTCGTCTGTTTTCTGAATTAACTTGGTAATTTGTTCTGGTCTGGAGGCTGAACAATTACGGAAGGCCCGCATGGCTACTTCTCGTAACTGAACCCAAAACCCATACGGGGCAGCGGTATAGACCGCTGGGTCGAAGTACCGACCGCTCCCGAGGAAAGACTCGAGAGGGATGCCGAGGCCCGGGGGCCCTCCTGGGTAATCTATTTGTCGAGCAGCCCGCTCGGCCTCTGAGTTGAAGTGCGCCTTCCAATCAACATACTGGCCTGGGGTGAGAATAGCTCTGGCTAGAGTTGTCCAGTCATGAGGTGTGTTAAGCTGCGTGGACATTTCCTCTAGCAGGTGGGTCGCGTATGGACTCGCAAACCCGTCTTCCTTGACCGCTTTGCGCAGTTGCTTGATTGCCTCTGCACTGTGAGGATACCAAGCAAGTGGGCGCTGCTGCGTCGGCTGGCGATTCATAGGGAAGCATCCAACCATGGGCGGCGGGAGGGGCCGCTGGGGCTCAGTAGGCCATGCCGCTGCAGCGGACTGAACAGGTGGGCTACCAGGCCAGACTAGGCCGGCGGCCGTGGCCCCGGAGTCACAAAATGATGGACGGGTCTCACAAAATGGCGGAGGAGGGGCATAAGGTGGTGGACCAGGCTCCTCCCCTGTGAGAGGAGGGGTCGAGGGAGTGTCGTTCCGCTTTTCTAACTCCGGAGGAGGCGGAAGTGGGTTGGGAGGGAGTGAGTTACGAGATGGCTCCTGGCCACTCCCTTTCGGGAGGGTGGGGTAGAGGTTCTTCCTGTGGCTTTGCTCTTTACTCGAGGAAGAAGCCGGAAGGCCGCCATTTGTATCCCTCGGGGGATTTACCTCTAGCCGATAATTAAGCTGATCGAGCAGCGACTCGGCGACCGAGTCTGACTCAGAATCGGAGCCGTCAGCCTCCGCGGCCCTCGCTCGGGCCGGGCAGCCATCTGTCGGCGGCGAGGAGCCCTGAAGGCAGGAGCGAATGGCAAGGAGAGTGGGGAGCAACCCCGGAGGGAAACGCTTACCCTCGTGCTCCATTTTGTCCATTACTCTCGCAATTAGCTGATCATAAGTGTCTATACTTCACAGGTGGCAACTCACTAGCCACGGGTTAAAAGGAAGCAGGAGATCCCGATAAACCTGCAGCTGCTTAACAGAGACTTTACACTTATAAGTGTCTAAAAGTGCCGCTAGGGCACGGACCTGTGGTGCCTGCTGCCGAGTAATTCTGCTACCCATGTTAACCAAAATTTAGGGAGACAACTAGCCACTCCGATCAGGGCCTAGGACTTCCTTGGGAGTTTATTTGGGTGGCTAGTGCCGAGGGCGCTTACCTTGGACGAGGTCCTAGGGTGCCGTGGGAGTTCGCCGGGTGAGGAGAGAGGGGTCCCTGTTCGGGCGCCACTTGCGGTTTGGCCCAACCGCTAAACTATCGGGGACCCTCTACTCCTCAGCTTCTCACTGCTTGCTAGACGACACTGCCGCACGCAGAAAAGGGGCTCGAGCCGGAGGTCTGGGTCCAAGGGGCGCGTGCAGGAGACCTCACTGCGGGTCTAAAGGACTGGAGGCCAAGTCAATTAAGGCATGAAGCGAGGTAGCTTTATTGTTGGTAGACGCTTATGCCAGGGCCGCCAGTAGCTAAAGACCACGAGGCTCCGCGAGCCCTGGATTATATACAGTTTGAGGAGAGGCGGAGTTAGGGCGTGGCCTCCAGGGGAGGGTAGCCAATCACACAGGGAGGACGGATGAGTGACTGTGACCATAGAGATGCTGTTCCTGAGTGTACTTGTAGCAGTGGATGTTGGGCAGGTGGAGGAATAAGGAGAAGACCAATAGGGTTAAAGAGACAAGGCTGCATCATCACTAGTCGCCGGTGAGGCTTGTAATTCAGAGGTTTAGAAAAACCGGACGTGCCAAAATGGCGAGGGAGGGAGAGAAAGAGACTAAGCCACCAGGCCAAGAATAAAATTATGCCACACTTATTTCCTGAATAAGCATCTGTGCAAGGTCCCCATAGTCATAAGAATACAATCATTTCCCAGGACCTGGTCTTTGCAAAGCACTGTGCTGTGTGCATTGTTGACCTTCTTTCATTTAAGAATTCAGGAATCTTACAAGACAGGTACTATTGGTTTCCCCATTTTAAAAATGAAGAAACTGGAAAACAGAAAAGAACTTTTAATAACATGATGCAATGATAATACTAAATCTTATGGGAAAAGAATATCAAATTATATATTTAAACTTAATCAGCTGTGTGAAAAGTTCATATAAGATACCAGAAATAAATCCGAATGATAAAAAATTAATAGACCTTATTTCTGCGGGGCAGCATTATTGACTGATCTTTAATTGATGCCTTTTTACTTCTTACATTTCTCTTTCTTCCACATCCTCAATAGCAAAATAATATACATTATTTTTAAAGTCAATATGACAAAACATTCTTCTTACTATTTGCCACCACTTACAAGTTATTTTGATGATCTCACATATGTTGGAAAAACTATCCTGATTTTGGCTCCTTCCTGTCTTAATTTGAGATGAGGTGCAGTTGGAACTGGCCACCGTAAGTCAAGATATTTGTTTTTCTCAAAGTTCCTGCTACTCCTGCCCTTGCCATTTTCCCTAAATCCCAGTCTGCTTTTGTTATTGCCCCCAGATCTGGCTCTCAAGAGAGACCCTAAGGAAATATGCACATTCCCTCCTTCTACTCTGCAAAATAGAAGGAGCAGACCATGTGTTTACCTAGAGACTCCCAGCTACAAATCAAAGTAATTGGCTGCAGTTGGTCAGAAATCTGGGGAGGGCACATTTCTCAGAGATAAGAAAATGATGAGTTGGTTCTGTCGGTACTCATCTTTCTACCCCTTTGTTCTTTGTCTCTAACATTACATTGTTGATGACTTATGGGTTTCTGAGATAGAGAAAGTCGAATAAAGTCTTAGTTTTATCTGGTTCAGATCAGAATGCTATATTTATTATAGAAATATTCAAGAGACATTAATAATCAAGATGAATTGTGTTTTGAGTGGTTGCTATCAGAAGGCACCTAATAAAATACTAAATTCCTGAGACTGCCAATGCAAGGATGCTGACAGTGTGGTATGTATAAACAGGGATGTGCTAGATCTTTCTCCTTATCATTTGTATTTTATATTGATGATGGTCTGCAATACTGCCCTTTGTTCTTCCTTCTAGCCTAGATGATAATGATAAAAAAATACCCAACACCAAATAATATTTTTTCAAAGTGTTCTCACATACCCTGTTTCATTTAATAGAGGAAGGCAGTATGGTGAAGTGGGAGGAATTCAGGCTTTGGATTTAGCTATACCTGGACTTGAATCTCACCTCTGGCATTTATTGCTTGTGTGACCTGTCAGCAAAATTGAGAAGTGCCTACTTATCGGGTTTGATGCAATCAGGGAGCAAAATGAGACATTATGCTTTTTTTCATAGAATTTATAGTCTAGTGGGCTTATATAAATATTAACCAAGTAATACCAAATAAATTAAAATTTGACACTCTGATTAATGCAATAAAAGGATGTTTGTTCTGATCCTAGTCAAGTAGGAAGTTGTGCTTAAGCTGAGAGCTGAAGGATGAATAAGAGTTCCCCAGGGAAAGAGCATTCCAGGAAGAAGAAATGGCATGTGTAAAGGCTGGAGATGTGGCACATAAGAAGGACAGAGAAAGAGCAAGGAGCAGTGTGATATGTATCTGGAGAGGAGGATAAGTGCCAGACTGTACAGGGACTTTTTTTATGATAAAACAACATGAAAGCATTGAAGGATTTTAATCAGTGGGTAACATGATAATATTTCATGTTGAAACTGTGGTAAAGTTGTAAGAATCAGATTAGAGAAGGTCCAGAGGGGATGCAGTTAGATCAGTTAAAAGACTAATTTAGTAGTTCAGGAGAGACACCATGGCAGCTTAGAGTAGGCTGGTGATGGAAGAAATGTAGAAAAGTGAATAAAATCCAGAGATATTTAGGAGACAGAATGGAATTCCATTATGGAAGAAATGTGCGTGCTAAGGGTAATGTCTACAAAGCTTCCTAAATTTCTGGATTGTGTCACCCAATGCTCTAAGGACCAGGTTGGATGGCAAAGATCTGGAGTTACTTGTCTGGACATGTTGAGTTTGTGGTATCTTTGAGATATCCAAAAGGAGAGTTAAATAGGTAGCTGGAATATGGTCAGCTTTTAATAAAATGACATTTATCATTCACCATAGCTTACGAACATTTTATATTCATAAAAATACAAGAAACTTCCCACTGTCCTGTACTGGTCAGTGTCCTTAGTTGTAGACAACTGAATCTACTATAGCTAGTTGTGACAGGATGGTATTTATTAAGGCAAACTTGTTAACTCAAAGAATCTATGACAGAACCACAGGACTAGTTTCAGATACTGCACAACCATGAACAGCACAGCAAGTTAGAAGAATGCTAGATGAGTTTTCAGTAAGCCCCCAGCAGTAACTGCCCTGGGTTTCTTCTTTGGCCCTTTCACACTTAAGAGTATTTGTTTTGCCATCATTAAACTTACAAATAACAACATGCTTCTGCCTAATGTGGTACCATATTCCTTATATAAACAAATGATTGCCATTTTTTTCTTTTTTTTAATTTTTTTTTTATTATCAAGCCAAAAAAACATACAAACGTGAACATTCTTAACATACAAACATTCTGTGCATGGTGTACAATCAATGGCTCACAATATCATCACATACTGGTATATTCATCACCATGATCTCTTTTTAGAACATTTGATTGCCATTTCCTTAAGAGATGAAAAGGAATGGATTGGGCAGAGGCAGCTTATTGTCTATCTATCCAATTTCTCTTCTTCCTTATTAAAGAAACTGACTTTGTTTGGGCTGGTTACAGGCCCAGTTTCTTTTTTTTTATTAATATTTCCCAACTCTTTTGCAGATAGAGGTGGCCATGTGACACAATTCTGGGTGAGGGAATATGATTAACGTTGTTGGGTAGAATTGTGGTAGAGTCTTTTTTAAAGGAGTAGAAACTGATTCTGGCATGATCCATTTTTGTCCTTTGAGCTTCCTTCTTCATGTCTGAAATGTGGATGTGCTGCTGATGCTTTAGTGGTCATATTGAAACCACTCCACGAGGAAAGGTCGAGACAAAGAAGCTTTAGCCCTGAGTTGTTTCTTCCAGGCCTCCTTTCACATGAAAGGAGAGTATAACCCTAGCTTTTTATAAGTCATCATTCTCTGGGGTTTTCGTTTTCAAGCAACCAAACACAAACCCGTTACCAATAGATGCTTTAATGAGATTCTCATATTCTCCCCTGCCCTTCAAACTTATTTCCACACTGTTGCCAAGTGATCTTTTAATATGAAAACGATTACATTACCTTTTTATTCAAAGCCCTTCTATGGTTTCCTATTACCTGTAGACATAATTCCAAAATCTTTAGCCTGGTCCCAAAGTCACAGCATGACTTGGCCTCTGCTTACTTCTTTAACCTTGTCTTGAGGAACTTGCTCCTTCCTTCTCTAGACCCTGGAAATCTTTCCTTTCAAAGGGCCTTTTTAATTGACTCCCCTTAGCAGAAAATAATCTCTCTACCTCCTCATTTCCTCATTTAAAGAGGTCTTAGCCTAAATATTACTTCACTAGACAGGCGTACTCTGACCCCATATTCTAAATTATACCCTTTACCCAGCCCCATTATTCCCTCCTACTGCACTGTGTTTTCTTTCATACCTCTTATCCCAAATTGTATGTTGATAATTATTTGAGCTTATTCTTTATTTTGTTTCCTTTGTTAGCTCATAAACTCCATAAGGACAAGGACTTTATCTGCATGATTGGTACCTATATTTAGAACAGATTCTTGCTCAGAATAAATGTTTAATAAATATTGGTTGGATGTCACATGGATTAATTCATCAGATTCTGCTAATAGCAGACATGTTTGAGCAATCAAATCTTATATGTAGTCATATACACATAGAGTCAAATAGATTCACAGGGTTTTATCATGTTAGCAACCAATAGCCAAACAGTAAAGCTGGTGAAGATCAGAGAGATTAGAGTTTCTCAAGGGCAGCAGCATGTTCTTGCTCCTTGCCCCAAGTCCTAAAATATTCTAGAATTAGATAACTCAGTGTGATAGATTGAATTATGTACTCCAATTTAGATGTTGTTAACTCTAACCAACATTTCTGTGGGTGTGACCCATTGTAAATAGGACCTTTTGACAACATTATTTTTCAAAGTGTGGCCCAAACAAACGAGATTGTGCCTTAATACAGATTATTGGGTTCCTTTAAATTTAAATTCAGACGTAGAGAAAGCCACAGGGTGGAGCCAGAAATGAAAAGTCAGCAGGAACCCAGAAGAGAAAGGAGAGGACATTGCCATGTGATGGAAAAGCTGAGGAACGCAAGGATTGCAACAGCCAGCACCACACTGTTACAGACTTTGGGGAGAAAGCACCACCTTGCCGACACTTCAGTTTTGGACTTTTCCATGCCTCAACACTGTAAGCCAATAAAGTCCCACTGTTTAAGTCAATCCATTGTGTGGTATTTACCGTAGCAGCTCAGGAAAACTAAGACACTCAGTTATCAAGCAACTTTTAATCATTCAACAAGTATTTGGTGAGCATATCATTGTGTCAGGAACTATCCTAGAAAGTAGAGATTGGAGATGAAAGACATACCCTACCCTTAAAGAGCACATTACATGGCAATATGTAGGGGCAAGTGTTTCTGCAGAAGTAGGTGTAAGGTCCTCTGGGATCACAAAGTTGTGGCATCTAACCCAGTGTAGGAGTGCAGGTGACATATGGGTAAAGTCTTAAAGAATGAATAGGAATACCATAGGCTGATGGTGGTGGAGTGGGGTATGGGAGAGGGGTGTATCTCACTTGGAAGGAACAGAGTTATACAAAGACATGGACATCTGAAACACAAAGGCCAGAGGAAAGTGGGGCATTTGGGATGATGCAGTCAACTCCTGATATTCTTTTAAGACCCAGTCTAGCCTTCATTGTACTGGGGAACTCTCCGGAGATTCTTTGTCATACTTACTATCCCTATTATTGCACACCCCATGTTGTATTGTAATTACTCATTTACTTCTCTGTCTCCCACACTAAATGGCACATAGATGTGTGCAATAAATGTTTGATAAATGTATATTTGAATTTCGACAGGACTCAGATCATGGAAGAGCTGAAAAAGTGATCTATGTGACTTGACTCTTATTTTTGTCATGGGAATAGGGAAAGGGGCTGACTCAGAGAGCTTGAAAATAATGGCAGGGAGAGAGAAAGAAGGATATTAAAATAGAGAAGTTATTTTGAAGAGCCATTTTATACTTAAAATAAAATCCCTTCTGGCAAACATCTTAAAAGTAATTATTGTTAAAAGAAAAAAAAAACAACTTGAGGTAGGCAAACATAACCAAACTTTATCCCATACATCTTATGTAATGTGAACACAGACTCATAGTTAATTATTCCTTAATTAAGGAATTAAGGCATAATAAATAGAACTGCCCTCTCCTTATGGAGCCTCATTTGGTTTCTAGCCCATCTTATCTCTTCCTCTTTTTTTTAACCACAAACTTTTTGAAAAAAGTAGAAAAGTTTTCTCCTTTTCTACTTTTTCAAACATTTCTTCAACAATGGCAAAACGTGCTTTCACAGATTTCTTATAAATTCTCACATTGTCTCAATGGCTCATTTTGTTGACAGCTCTTTGGCTTCTAAAATATGGTTTTTCTCTTCTCATCCCCATCCCTAGCCCCACTCAACAATTGATGTACTATATTGAACTGCCTTTTAAATATTAACATTTCCTTCCCTTCTCTTTCTTCCTTTCTATTCCCTTCTATGCATAGAACAATGTCACTGTCATTCATCTCCCAAGCTCCAAGTTTAACCTACACATCTGACTTTCAAATTGATATTCCCTAGACTCCCTTTCTTTCAAATGAATGTCATATATAACTCAATCGCAATATATCCCAAAGTGAATGCATCACCTTACCCTGCCCCATAAAGCCTGATTCTTCTCTTACATTCCTTATCTTAATGAAATCATCATACATCGGTTAGCCAAAGTGTCAATCTCAGAATAATTCTTGACTCCTCTTTCCCTCTCCCACACATTTCCCAAAATCCAATTAATCATTCGAGTCTGGTTAACTAAGCTTATAAAACAATTTTTATATTGTGGTGTAATGAGCAGAATTGTCCAAAAGTGATGCTAGATACTCACTTTCATTGTTTGGAGAATGAGCTAGCTGGAACTAGGGATTCTTCTTCTCCCAGAGACAAGGACTGCACCCAAGCCCAACTGCCCATGGGTCCAGGGTTTCCTTCCTCTAGTAGGAGCAACTATAGCATCTCATGAGCCCAAGCTTAAAGGTTCTTCAGAGCTAGCATTCCTGATCAAGTACTAAACTGGAAACATCTCAAATCCAGATAGCCTTGAACCAAGCAGCCTGTGCATTCCTCTAATGGCACGACTTTTTCCTCAAGCTTATCTCAAAACAAACCACTACAGGGAAAGGGGAAGTTGGAAGCAGGGGGAAATGGGACATCTTTCCACTGGAGTATGGAACTAAAATGCATGTAAGGCAGAAATTAGGCACAAGCATGAATCTGTGGAACAATGTAAAAGGTGAGACCCTTATCTTTTTTTTTTTTGACTCACCTAGCTTGTAAGTTATCCTCTTCCCCAATAAAGCTTATTTCTTAACCCTTGCCATGTACCCTTGTAAAATACATGCCAGACTCCATTACATGACGGAAGGTGAGCAGAAGGGACTCATCTGGTATGTCACAGTTCAAGTCCCTCCTTTCCATCATAAAGTGACATCTTTTATTAAAATCTTCATTACCTCTTGACTGGATTAGTGCAAAAGCATCTTAACTGAACACCCTGCCTCAGATCTTACCCTCTTTCATCCTAACCTTCATCATTACCTGAAGGTAAATTTAACATGAAAATCTGATCACCTACTCCCTATTTTAAATCTTTCAGTAGCAGCACAGGGCCTATAATACTGTTTTTCTTTTAAAGAAAAAATTCTTTCAGACTCCCAGTATTGACTTAAATTCTCTATAATAATATTAACAAAATCTATAAGCATGTAAGAGATATACCAATTCCTTTTCCTTATAGATAATATGCAACTCTAAGTCCAAAACTAAATTTATAATTAAATATAAACAAAGCTATAAAACCATTGTTATTCTAATTAACAATATTAATTTAACGTGAATGATTAATGGTAGAAAGATAAAGCCAAATATTTCTGTGTTCTATCTTTAATCTGTTTCTGTATTTTAAATTAAAAAATACTAAAGAAGACAATGATATTTATTTAAGAATGTTGTACTTAATTTATCACAGTTTAGTTTACCACTTTATGATATTCAGACCACCTACTTATTCTAATTCTGTCTGTGGAGTAATCATCAAATGCTGATTTAACTAGCCGTCCCTTTATCCTTATGAGGGCTATCCTATTCACTTGAAGATAAGGTTATTATTATGACATACTGAAGTCTGCAGTAAATGATTTACAAATCCTCTTATTACTGGAGTTTCGAACAGGAAAATAATATTTTAAGTTATTTTTTGATTCTTGTGTTTGTTGAAAAAATATGAAAAGCTTCAGTACAGAGCTAGTTATCAGACTGTAGAAAGATGTCAGTAAATAACTGGAAATGACTCATTCAGACCACTTTGAAGATGACTTGAGCATAAATCAAGTTTTCTTATCATTGTTTCCCTGTTATCTGAAACTTGGAAGAGTCTATTCAAAGTATAGCAAAAGCCTCTTTTATAAAGTGCCCCATGATGTTATTTGGCCTTTATTTGGCATTTCTGGGAAGTCCTGGTAGCCCTGGCAAACGCCGCCTTCTCTTCTCTTGTGTGACTCTCTCAGTCTGCTTCCATTCCACAGCCTGGGGAGATGGTAAGTTTAGTGAAAAACGCCCTGCTAGATCTTCAGCCTGGAAACCTGAAACCAGCAGCCCCACATGCTAATTGAGGCAGGAATTTTCAGTGGCAGGGACCCCTTCTCCCAAGGTGGGTAAATACCACAGCCAAATAGCATGGATTGGTTTCTTCTCTGACAGCAAGTGACACCTGAGGAGCTGCCATCTAATACCTTGGGCGGTTTTGGACACCCCAGGAAACTGGCTGTGATGGGATCTCTTTCCCTACTGTTTTGGACCCTTTTTGCTGTGTAAGTAAGAAAGGAGTCATCTGCTGAAAGTTTCTGTTGTGACCTGAGCCTGCGTTCCCATGACACTCTGTGTAGCAACTTGCTTTACAGGCATAAACAAAGCATTTACTTAATAAATCTGTCTCCATCCAATTGCTGTAAGTCAAAAACACAAAGTGGGACAGTCCTCCCTGAGCAATGATGTTTTCATGATCTCATGTCAGAATCTCAATTTACTGTCTAACTTAAGAAACTAAAATCTTATTCTAGGAAAATGTGCTTTATTTAAATTATCAATGAGAAAAGAGCATTTTTAAATTATAATTGCTAACATAATCCAACATGAATATGATGAATTCATTGCAGAATATTTATTATTTTACCATTAGGATATGTTGATCTAGCCTCACACAAATTAGCTTACTAGCATTGAAAGTTGAGAACTGTCATTGTAGATCAGGATTGCAGTGTTATGTTTGGGCTGTCCAGTGTTGGTTCTTTTAAAGTCAAATTTCAATACTTTTTAGGTGAGGAATGTTATTTCTAATACACCATGAGCCCAATATTTTATATTATATAAAATAATATATTATTTTAATATAAAATATTAAAAATAATATTTGTATTGCAAAAAATGGGCTAATGCACACAGAGGTCAATACCATGACACCAGGTTTTTTTTTTTTTTTTGCATGGGCAGGGACCAGGAATCAAACCCGGGTCTCCGACATGGCAGGTCAGAACTCTACCACTGAGCCACGGTAGCACCACTTAACACCAGGATTTTGAGGAAAGAAAAGGTTTATTGTGAGCAGCTCTTCAAGGAGACAGGAGGTTAGTCTCCCATCTGCAAACCTCAGTTCTGTCTCCCCAAGCTACAGGGTCTTGAGATGTTTATGCAGTTTTAGGTAGGTGGGTTTAGGGGAGTGGTTTAGGATACGATGAGGAGACGTGGGTTAAGGGGCAGGCTGCAGCCAAAGATGCATAGTTCCGAATCTTGCTACTTAGCACAACACGTATTCAGAAATGGCCTCTTAGCCTGTTCGGTGGGGGTAATTTTTACCATTATAATTTGGCAAAGGTAACTTTATGTTGGGGTTTTCCCTGACTGCACATGCCCTCATGGCTAGAGTTTGCCAGAAGGGACGTTTGCAGGTGCTGCAAAGGGTGAAAAACAAAACAAAATAGAACAGTAACTTTTCGTGCAGTGTATCTAATTTCTTCTGAATAAACATGAAAAGGTGAAAGCTCAAACAAAGGGAATGGAAACTTCTGCAAGGCAAGTGAAAGGAGGGGGCTGGTCAGTGGGAAAGTGAGTGTGGTTTCACTGTCACTCTTGCCTATTTTATAGTCAGCATGATTACTTTTTAAAAAATGGTCTCATGGGACCATATATGAGGGGTATTCAAGTGACCTAGCACATAATACACATACTCTAGGAATTTTTACCTGTTTGTGTATTCTAGTTGAGTTTTTATTTTTAGATTGTCATCAAAATGAAAAAGCAAAAGTAAAATCTTCTCTGGAAGAACTATTGCCACCCGAGTGTGTTCCCACTCCCTTACTCAGCTCTCCAGTTCGAGAAATACTCTCCTACAGGATAAAAACAAATTCCGCAACAGGGTATCCATTCTGTTTTTGATGCTATTTAATTGTTCAGCAAATTTTCCCTCCTCTCCTATGATACACTGTCTCCTAAAGTCACATGAATTGCTTCTCTCTCCTTAAATATCCATGAATGATAATGTCTTGACGCCTAAATATATTTTGTGCTTTCTGCCTATAACGCCCTGTTTTGGTTTGCTAATGCTGTGGGAATGCAATATACCAGAAAGGGACTGGCTTTTATAAAGGGGATTAATTAGAGTATAAATTTACAGTTCTAAGACCATGAATATGTCCGAATTAAGGCACCAACAAGAGGATACCGTCACTCAAAAAGGCCTGTTGAGTTTAGGGTTTTTCTGTCACATGGGAAGGCACCTGGTGACATTGCTGTCCTCTCTGGGCTCGTCCTTCAAATGGCCCTCTCAGCATCTCCAAGCATCTGCATCTGAGCTTTCTCAGAATGTTCCCCTCTTAAGGGACTCCAGTAAACCTATTAAGACCCACCTTGAATGGGCAGGATCACATCTCCATGGAAACAACCTGATCAAAAGGTCTCACCCACAATAGGTCTGCCCTGCAAGATGGGATGAACAGTTTCAAACCAGCACAGCCCATTCCACCTGATTAGTCTGAAACTTCCACTAATTTCTGAAGACTATTTAAGACCCAGTTAAAGTGATACCTTCTCTGGGGAGGCTTTTCAAGCATCCAATAGCAGAGTTCCCTGCCTCCTGCTCTATGCTCCTTATAGTGCTTTTAAATTTAAAAAAAAAAAAAATACCTCAATGTGTCAGTGGTTTTTTGGCTCTATTATGAGCTCTTTGTGAATCACACATTAAGTCCTTTACTCTATTCTTTTTATAAGAGCTTGGGAGTTGGATTTTCACCATTTTACTGAGCATCAGACATATTACAGATTTTTTCCAGGGTAAATAGAGCTGATAAAAGTAAATGAATGAAAATAAGGATCAATGTTAAATAATAAAGAAGTCTGAGGAAAAGAGGTCCAAATCCCTTCCAAATGCAAGAAAAAGAGCCCCAAAGTTTGAGTTTAACTTTCCATTTCTGGAAAATTATGTAGCTGTCTTTTCAAATATTGTTTGTATCCCATTGTCTTTCTCCTCTCCTTCTGAGAATCTGATTTACATGATATTTCAGGTTTAGCAAGCCTCTCTGGATATAGAAGATACTCTTGTAGTCCTTATATTCCCCAGACCTTAGCATTTTAGTGCATGCTGGTCTAATTTTTGACTGCCAGCGTCTTGGTTTGCTAAATGCTGCTGGAATGCAATTGACCAGAAATAGAGCAGCTTTTAAAAGGGGAATTTATTCAGTTATAAACTCAGCATTCTAAGGCCATAAAAATGCCCAAACTGTGGCATCCAGAGAATGATACCTTGACTCCAGAAAAGCTGATGGGTCTAGAATACTTCTGTCAGCTGAGAAGGCACGTGGCTGGTGTCTGCTGGTCCTTTAGCTTCTGGTTTCAAATAGCTTCCCCAGGGTGTTTTCTTTCTGCATCTCCAAATGTCTGGGTCTCGTGTTGGCTGTGGAGGCTCTGTCAGCTCTGTCCTTTCTCCAAAATGTTCCCTCTTTTAAAGGCCTCTAGTAAACTAATCAAGACCCACCTTGAATGGGCAGAGTCACATCTCCATCTAATGAAAAGGCCTCACCAACAATTGGGTTTGCCACATCTCCATGGAAACAATCCAATTAAAGTTTCCACCCCACAATATTGAACCAAGAGTAAAAGGAACATGGCTGCTCCCACGGATTGGATCAGGATAAAGGACATGGCTTTTCTGGGGGTACATAACAGCTTCAGACCGGCAGAGCCAGCATCTGCATTTCTCTGTTGGAGAGCTTTTACTGGTGGCGTAAACCCACGGGCCTGATGTTCTGGACAGCTAACATCCCCTGGGAGAGCTTTGTCACTGCTCTCATGTCCGCCAGATGGTAACTAGAGACTTGTTTCTGCACTGGCTTTGATAGTTCCCCAGCAGAATTGAGCTCCAGTCCCCCACAGAAGTAAATGGCTTGATGATATACTCCTTATTGACTGCCTTCCCTTCTCTGTATCATGTCTACCTTACAAGTCACCCCCACTCAAATCCTTGATCAGAGAATCCCAAAATAAGATGGTGGGCTGTTTCTGTTATCTGTCTCTCATGCTTTTCTTGTTAAAAAATATATATATATTTTTGCTGTCCTGTTATATTTCTATAATGGACATTGTATTTACAAGTATTTATAGAGACAACTGGTGTCCTAGGTTGATGATACTTTCCTCCAAAAAGGATTTTACTGGCCTCTGCCAAGGACTTCAGCCAACACAAATCCTGGACACTGTTAATCAAAGTTGAGTGCTTCGAGTTCCCGTGTCCTCTTAGTTGCCATGAGCCTGGGCTGCAAGTCCAGTAAACACTGGCTTATTTCTGATCTACTCTTGATTTTATAACCCTCTGGGACCCCACCTTAATGCAGAGGGGTCATGTGAAGGTCTTGGGCTTTTGTTTTTCCCTCATTCTTCAAAGCGACCCAAATCACAACTCAATTTTTCAGCTGTTTCTCTGAATTAGGCAACTGTGCTCAGGGAAAAAGTAACCTTATGTTCTGGACTTATTTCTTTGTGTCCTCAGATCCTCTCAGATTGTGGCCAAGTAATTACTTGAATCTTGTCAGCACTTTTGTGCTTTTGTGAGGATTCTTTTTAAATTTCATACTGCCTTTTTAGTTGTCTTCATTGAGAGAGTTGATTCAATGTACCTAAATTGCCATTAGTAGAAGCAGGAATTTTTAGGTAGTGCCCTTACTATAAAACTTCTCTGAGAGTGCACGGGTGGTTCAGTGGTAGAATGCTCACCTTTCATGCAGGAGACCCAGGTTCGATTCCCAGACCATGCAACCCCCAATCCCCCACCCCGCCAAAAAAAAAGGACTTCTCTGAGCCTTAGCACTGAGAATGACGCAATGCATATGGTTGAATGTCAACAAATGTTTACTGTTGAAAGAATCTCTAGAACAAGGATAGCAATATCTAATCTAAAGAGCTCTACTAGGGAAAAATGAGATAATGTATGAAAACCACAAATTCAAGATACCTTTGAATGGGTCCAAAGAGTTTGGCGATGTGTCCCAAGGTCCCAAAGCAGGTATGGGAAGAGACAGACATGTAAAGTAGGTTGCCTGATTCCCACTCTAGCGTTCTATGAAAAATGATGCTCCGATGACTGTGTTGCAGTTTTGGAAAGACAAATCTCCTCGGGAGTGATGGAGCTCAATGCTAATGACTTCCTATCAGGACAAAACCATTTCAGTGCCACATGACTGCTTCCCAGGGTCTGTCTGGTTGCGCATAAATTGACCATCTCAAGCATCAGTCTGGTGCTACTGCATTGAATGTACAATTCAGTGAAGCAACAGACCAAATAAATGTAACATGCATAGTTCTGTTACAAAAGGGAAAAAAATGAAAAGAGCCTTGGAGGAAAAGCGATTTTTCTCTGGCCACTGTCTTTGCCTTTAAATTGAGTCTAGATTTGTGTTGGATCTGGCTGGGACTGCACAGTGGGCTATGAAACAGCTTGTTTTTGTAACTTGAAACTTTAATCTATTCATCTTGAGCTTCCCTCATTAAGCGTGGCTTGGCTAAAGCTCACTCAGTTCAGCTCACCTCAAGAGGCCTTTTCTGAGGGTGTGCCATGTGTCCTGTGTTGGGAGCTCAGCAATCAGGTATATCAATAGGACACACACAACCTTCCTTTAAAGAGGCTGTAGTTTAGTAGAAGTATACAGACACAGGAACACAATTATCATATCTCTAAGCTCTTCACTATTGGTTCACCCAAAGAATGACTTGACTGTGGCATGCGTGCAGGGGCATTTCTGTAGGCAGAGTTCTCTAACAGTTTTAGTCATAGGTTGCATTTTAGATCACTAGATCCAGTGAAAATTACCCCCATGGTAGACAATAATTTCTATATTAGGATTACAGTGGATTCAAACGGAGGCAGACAGACACACTTAGTATTTCTAAGAATGATACGGTGTTTTCTTCAGCTGCATGTACTTCAGCTGTGAGTTCATTATATTTCCCTAGACCTGAATTTCCTCAACTGCCAGAAGGAAAGAGTGTTCTTAGTTGAAATTTCAGCCTACAGAGAAGCTGGAGACTATGGAAATCTTCTGAGAAATCTGTTTCTCACGAAATTATTCATTCAATTTTACAAATCAAAAGCTGGGATAAGTTTCAGGGAAAGAGAAAAAGGAAGAAGAAATCTGATCAGATAAGCTTCTATGCTTTCTAGCTTTTGGGCAGTTATTCACTCTGAACTGATCCATCTTTCACCATCTAATATTTCCACACATCTCTAAAGGGTATAAAGAATAGACAGTTTCTTGATTTACTGGCCAGGTACTGATGTGTGTGTGTGTGTGTGTGTGTGTGTGTGTGTGTGTGTGTGTGTGTGTGTGTGTTGTGAGGGGCTGTGGGAAAGACAGAGGGAATAAAACTTACCTTGAACAAAAATAATGCATATCCAAAGTGGATCTGACATTTGACACTGAGCAGGATGAATTTTCTGCCCAGTATTTGATATAAATGGAAAAAGGGAGGGAGGCAAATGGTGATGCGTCAGCATATGGATTGCAAATGCAATGAAAATGGTATCTGAAACTAAGATGGGGAAATAGAAAACAGTTTAAAACCCCCTAAGCAGACAAAAAGAAAGCAGGTATAGTTGTTTAAATGGATAAAAATAAATGCGAATGAGAAAAAGAAGAAAGGCAGATGGGGAGGGGAGAGAGAAAATGAGAGGGAGAGAGAGACAGAAAGAGAGAGAGAGAGAGAGAGAGGCAAAGGGCTAATTCTAGAAGACTTGGTTCCATTCCTTAAAATGCTGTGAAAATGTGTTGAGAACCCTTCCCTCCACCAGCCTTTCTTCCTAAAGATTTTTCTTCTATGTCCATACTCCTCGTTTACTCCAACCTCCAACCTCCAACCTGCTTCTAGGATCCTGATTTTTCCTGTGAGGACAGAAATTCTTCTCATAAAATATACTCCATTTTAAAGTATTAAAACTAATTTGTGTTTTATTGAAAACATGGTGAAATAAATTGCTAATAGTGGAAATATGGGATCTGTGGAAGAGACATTTTTGTAAGGGCCATCTTCCTGAAAAACTTCAGATTCATTTCTCAGACAAGCAACAATTCACCCACATGAAGGGTCAATTCTGAGTATAATGGAAAAAGTCAAGGAGTCTAAGCGGAGGGAGAAATATTAAGAGAAAATATGAAAAGTAGATACAAGTAACTGAATACTGATTCATGGAGGTACCTTTTTAGAAAGTCAAGAGGGTGGTCTCCAGTTAGAATTGCAGCTGAGTGCAGAAGAGAGGAAACAGTTGTTAATTAACCATCTGGGTGCCAAGTTACGTTTGTATCTGTTTTCAAATGATTTGTCTTGATTCTAACAACAGCTATATGAGACAGCTAATACTATGTCCATTTTATAGTGAGAAAATTAAGTCCTGAAAAGGTTTACAGATATACTTAAAGTAAAACGGAGGTCAAATTGGTACCACTGTTAAAAAAAACAGTTTTCAATTATTGATACCTTACTATGAGTCAGGTACTGCGTCAAGTATTTTGCAAATGTTATCCAGTTTAATCCTTACAATAACCTTTTGAAACAGGTATTAATTTCCCCCAAATTACAGGAGAAAGAAAGAACGTACAACCAATAAGGGGCAGAGAATGGATTTAACCCAGGTCTGTCCCACTCTAGACCTCTCGCGTGATTTCATCAGGGACCCCACACTGCACACCGTACCACGTCACCGAGGGAGGGAAGTCACAAAACCCCAACTCCTGGGTCCTTATAATACACTTTTCTGACTTTGTATCTCTCTCTGCCCAAGGCCCTGTCCTTGGTGACACTCTGCCCTTCTGACCCCAACCCCCACCCCTCAAAAAAGAAAGAGAAATACATTCTTTGTTGAAGGCACTGTGTTCTGTATTCACCAAATCTTCGCTACCATGCTGCAAAGTGGATATTAGTATCTCTATTTTACAGATGAGGGGACTGAGGCTTAGAGGCTTCTGTTAATTTGCCCAAGGGCAGAGTTGGAATTTAAAATAAATCTGTCTTTGAAACCTCTGTCCTTCTACTTCCTGCCATGCCCTCTTGAACATGTTCTGGGGAGTTATCCTGGGTTCACTGCGGGGCAGGGATTAGACTGTGGAACAAAGTGCTTTGCAATCATTTCACTGTCAGAGGGCCTCCGTTTTACTGAGTTCCAAGCTCCAATTTTTCCAGTGTGAAAGGACGCCCTGGCAAAATAGAAAAAGTGTTTCATTCCAGAGCGAGCCCTAGGAATTTTTTTTAGAAAGGAATCCACAAAGAAAAGCAGTAGGGGAGATAGCTAATATCACTCGTTTCATTCTCATAAGGGAAAAGGAGACATTTTAGAAAAATCTGTTCTGTGAACTTGAAAACAAGAAATAGTGTCAGAAGTGCTGTGGGGGCAGGTCCGGGAGGAAATAGCCTTCAGAATAATAGTCTTGATTGCAAGCCAGTGTTAATTAGGCATTTGGGGCGGGCACTGAGCAAAGCAGATTGAGGTCTAAGCATCAGTTCCCACATGAAGGTATTTTTGTAATACAGAAAAAAATAGGACTGCCCCTCTTCACATTGTCTTTTTCAATCCTCACCATAATAAAATCATTTTCAGTGGAAATACCAGCGGTAAACAAAAATAAAATACTAACAACAAAAGTTGTTTTAAACACCCACAGGAAGAGGCTGGGAAATTGACACCCGATTGCCAGGTACATTTTACAACTCCTTTCATTACCATGGACCAGAGATGACTTTCCTAATGGAAAATTTACAAGTTTCCAGGTGCATGATGGTAAAGACAGCTAGGATCCAGCACAAGGCAAGCACCTGCTCCATGCTTGGTGGAATCAATGAGAAACATTCAAGTGAGAGGTGTTTTTAAAAGCATCAGTGCTATGCCAGCATTGGCAGAAATAGAAGCTATTGTACCAGGGAGGATGGGGTTAAACGCTCCAGGAATAGAGAATGGGAAAGGATTATTTTTCTGAAACCAGTGACAAAGAAAAAACTGCACAGGATAGTGTAAGACAGGCAAACATGACTTTATTCATAGCCACATAGTAGAGAGAGAGCAGAACCCAGTTTCATTGAAACAAAGGATAGCAAGCATTTTGTGGGATGCTTGTGGAGTGGACAACGGTGGTGGGGGTTGACCAGTAGAATGGGGGAGTGATTTACCGAGGTTGCAATTAGGACCACTTGGTTCAGAATGTTTTCCTTGGTGGTATTTAGGCCACTTGCATCTGAGTCAGGAGAGAAGAGGAGGGGAGGGGGATGTGTGTGGAGGGAGGTTGACCAGTGGAATAGCTAGTATCCAAAGTTGTCTTTTTTCCTCTTTATTTTTCCTACAGTGTGAGTCTTTTCTCTGTAGTTCCACAGCATCAAGATTTGTTTCAAAGTAGTCAAGGTGGGAGGAAGGCATGGGTAGGGGCATGTGAGGGGCAGGGCCAGCTGCTTGGATAAGAGAAAGAAAAGCAGCCTTGGTTGGCCCCTCTTGTTCAAGCAAAATATCAACTTTCTCTTTGAACAAGTTAATCAGTTGGCTCAATGTTTTGCTATTGGTGGTCGTCATTTTGGTTTGCTAAAGCTGCAGAAATGCAATATAGGAGAAATGGGTTTGCTTTTACAAAGAGGATATTAAGTTACAAGTTACAATTCTAAGGCCTTGAAAATGTCCAAATGAAGGCATCAAGAGGATACCTTTTTGGAGGAAAGGCAGTTGGTATCCAGGGTTCCTCTGCCACATGGGAAGTCTCATGGAGATGTCTACTGTCCTTCTCTCCTGAGCTGGTTTCAAAATGGCTCTTTCAGCTCCTGTGGGTCCTTCTGGCTTCTCCTGGGGTGTTTTCTTTCTCTCTCAGCTCATGAGGGTTCTTGCTTGTTACTCCCGTAGGATTTTCTTTCTTCGTGTCTCTTGGCTCTCTCTCATGACTCCAGAAAAGGATTAAGGCCCACTTTGAATAGGGTGGGCCACATCTCCATGGCAACAACCTAATCAAGAGGTCCCACCCATAATAGGTCTGCACCCACAAGAATGCAATGGAAGAACATGGCTTTTCTGGGGCACAGTGATGGTAGTGGAGGACAACTGCATAATCTATTGAAAGTTGGTGGCAAAATGTCAGTTGGTTTAGGGCCCGACATCTTAAAAGAGGGATATCTAAAATGAAAAAGAAAAATATTAATACAGAAGGTTCTATTAACATTTAAGAAGTAAGTGGATCAAAATATTTCTATTATATAGTATTGCCCCTTGAACTTCTTGAAGCTAAGACACTCTTGCTGAAGTTGCTCATAGCCATGGTTATTTTTCAGAGAAAGGCATGCATGACTCAGGTGCTTTACAAGACTTCAGTGACCCAGAAGTGGCTTTTCTAGGGAGAAATCTAGCCTATGCATGGTCTGCTGCAGCGATGAGTCCTTTGAGGTATAGACCAAGTCATTGGGCTTTGGCTCAAAGAACTTCTTTAGATTCTGGATAAAATGACAGCTGAAAGACAACCTAGAGTCTTAATAGGATTTGGAGAGTTTTTACTAAACAGGTTTTAGGTTTTAGTGACTTCAAGTCAGGAGGGTGAGAGGAAAATTGAAAATGTTAGTTTGGGGAATTATAGCCAGATATTGAAGAAAACTGCAAGAAACAAAAAATTGGTAAAGGTCAATGTGGTAGTTAGATTCAGTTGTCCACTTGGCCAGGTGAAGGTACCTAGTTCTGTTGCTATGAACATGAGCCAATGGTACGTGAACCTCATCTGTTGCTCATTACATCTGCAGTCGGCTAGGAGGCATGCCTGCTGTGATGAATGATGTTTGATTTAATTGGCTGGTACTTAAATGAGAGAGCTCAACGTAGCACAGCCCAAGCAGCTCAGCCTACCTCATCTCAGTACTTGCAGCTCAGCTCAGGCCTTTGGAGATGCAGAAAGGAATCACCCTGGGAAAAGTTTTTAGAACCCACAGTCCTGGAGAGAAGGCCAGCAGAGATCACCCTGTGCCTTCCTGCGTAAGAAAGAACCTCAGCTGAAAGTTAGCTGCCTTTTCCTTTGAAGAGCTAACAAAATAAATCCCCTTTTATTAAAAGCCAATCCATCTCTGGTGTGTTGCATTCCAGCAGTTAGCAAACTAGAACAGTCAACAATATGTGCAAAACAAAAAGATCCAGTCCGATTTACAGGTTTCAAAGAGAATGCACAAGAGCTACAGGAGTGTACTAAAGTTTTCTAATGAATCATAAAATTTCTCTCTGTAGTTGCCCTCCCTTTGATTAAAGGCAATCCCAAAGACATATCATTCTTGACTATAAAAGAAAGCTGTGTTTTCTTTTTAGGTTTGGCCTGATTATTTACATAGTTTCATGAAGAATGGCACTCTACCATTCAGTATTTAAAAAATTTTTGTTGTGAGTTTTTATACGGAGTCTCAGATTGGACTTTTAAAAGCCTCTCCAGTCTGGGGAACCAAGCTAAGAACTCATCAAAATATCTCACAAGCAGTATCTGTAGATCAGGGTGACTTCCTTTCTCCTCACGGGTTCCCCCCAACACCATCAAATCATGTGGTTCCTAGATTTATCAGGAAGTGACCTTCTTTACTCATTATATAAGGTTGGGAACCCTGTATGCCAGGTACCAGGCTGGATTTTCTAAGAGGGCTTTGTAAGCTTTGGCTCCGTAAGGTCAACCTTAGTTTCTTAAAAGTGTCTTAGTTCCTTGAATGCCTTGTATTTAGCCAAAGTTTCCAATTTTGTTCTGTTAACAAGGAGGACAGATTCTCACTGAACTTATACAAATAATTATATTGCCACAAGAAGAAGAAAATTCAAGAATTTCCAATCTTGGAGAGATCAGGCAGGGAGAAAAAGAGAAATATTTCATTTGTATTTACAAAAGTATAGTCTACTAAATTGTTATGAGTTATGGATAGCTTAAGGTAAAAGAGAAAGGGGTTACTTATATAAAGAAAATAGATCATTAGATTATCGGCAATGTTCCAAACATTATCCCATAATTATCCTTTATCATGTCATAGAGCCCTATGTAATTGATCCTTGTTTTATTTGCTCTTGTGTTAGCAATCTCATGAATCCACTAACTTTTCCACTGGAATTCTTGAAAATTTTGACTCAACCCAATGGTGTGATCTCAAAGTTATTTAAGCAATATATTTAGAAGCCTGTGTCCCAGAATATCTGGCAGAATATTTTCCATGTGTCTTTCAGACGGTCTCTTTTTGGTTGGAGCTGATTGCAAACATTTTTAAGGATGCTTCAGAGTAGAGAACTGTTGTAGATAAAAAACTTGAAATAACCACAGCAAACTTATTACTGTTTTACAAAACTGAAATATCTGATGAGAGTTCATTATAAAAACAATGTAACTGACAAGGAAATTTGTTACCAGGGTATATAGCATTTTTAAAGAGTAACTGAAATTATGACTGATAACATATACTGTTAGTGTTTAATATCTGGAAAAGCAGTGCTAAGACATGTTATGGAGAGTGAGGAACTTAATATAATTTTTTGAATATTTATATTAATAACATTTTATCCATATAAACATAACCAATGGCAGATTAGGCATCTCTTTTAGTTTGACAACACTTTCCATGAAACTCATAAAATACTAAGTAAACCTAATTATTTTTAGAACTTTTCTTTTTAAAAGGTAAAAGAACAAATATTTTGTGACTTTTCAGGGGCCCTCTAGAAAATCCAAAAGGCAGTTTGAGTTCAAGAAAGCATCATTTAGGATTTGATTTTGGGAAAGCCAAATGACAGAAGTTGTTAGGAGATTTAAACATTTGGTCTAAAGGGATCTTGGGTCACAGTAAAATAATACTTGAGTTTCTGGTTAACAAAAGTGAAAGACATAGAGTGGTTGTTAAGAATTTGAGCTCTGGAGATAGAATTTCTGAGCTCAAATCCCAGCTTCACCACCTGTAAACACTTAGAGAACTTCGGTTTCCTGAACAATATAGCAAGGATGATAGTAGTACCTGCTCCCAAGGACTATTAGAAAAATTATGTGACAGTGTCTGTTATAATCATGCCTGGTGCCTAGAAAACTTTTGCTGCTATCCTTATTATTCAGTGGTAGCTCCAGTGTAGGATAGGTGAAAGAAAAAGAATGAATTGATAAGTAAATTTTAAAAGGTGTTATTTCTTTTTCTGCTTATAAGACAATAATTTTTCTTAAATTAATAAACATAGTAATTTTTAAATCCCAAATTTGCCAAACTACCTTCATTTCTGCCCCCAGCTTCTAGAAAAGAATCAAATTCAGGATAAATGCCCAAAGGTACAGTGATATTTTTTGTTCACTCTCACTGTTTCTAATGCTACCTAACTTCTGTTTCATGATTTTTTTACAAGGATATCATGTCTGTGAAAAGACAATTCACATCCATCCTTGAATAAATTCTTGTTCTTAGTGAATAGGTTTTAGCTTTACCTCCAAGTGGGATCCACACTGACCCACCGTGGGCTCTGTAGAACAGAGAGCTTCTCTGTTGGAACTTCCTTTGAAGCCTATTCATTACTCCTATTTTACTTTTAATGCTTATTCTTTTTCTCTTTCCCTCTTTCCTTAAGGTTTCATTCTAAAACCTCTGTTATGGAGGATACATCTGATCAAAGAACAAACCATTCTTCTCGATAGTAGTTTGCACAGATGGGTGAGGTGAGACTGGCATTTACTCAGGGAAATGGCACAGTTGTTAAAAGATTCATATAGTTTAAGATGGGACTGACAACTTTTGAGCACTAATATTTCTCTACTCTTTCTAACTCCTCTGAATGGGCTTAACAATCTTTTTTGGGTGGTTTTTTTGGTACTCAATGGGCATCTTTTGAAAGTTTCTCTTGTCCACGGAGCATGCTGAAGAGATGAAATGTTGTGATCTGGAAGTTACTGCCTGACGTTCATAATCTCTATGGATTTTAAACAATGTAATCACTGTCAGTCACCACTGGTGACAGTTCACCAATGTCACCCCCACTGTGTACAATCTGGGATTGTGACTGTCATCATTTGGGAAGAGTGTTGTCAGATACATGCAACAGGAAAGAACCTTGAAGAGTAGCACCTAATAATAACGATATGAAAAATCAGGAAAAGTGTGTTAAATGAAGGCATGCCCAGATACAACTTCAAGATATCTGTCTAAGAGAATAAGGTTCATTTCAGTGATCAGTTTAGCATTTGGTTTCCTGTATTGTCTATCTTAAATGAGTAAAGCCAAACTTTGTATCCTTTATTAAGTTTTTTTATATTAAACTTTGTATTTTGTGGCAATTGTAAATTCACATACTGCTGTAAGGAATAATACAGGGAGCTCCATGCACCCTTTATCCAGTTTCCCTCAGTGAGCACCTTCCAAAACTTTATCATAACCTGGATATTGACATTACTATAGGAAGATGCAGAACATTTCCAATAGCACAAGGATTCCAGGCTTCCTTCTCGTAACCACACCCACTCCCTTCCCCCCGTCCTTGTCCCCAGCCATCACTATTCTCTTCTCCATTTGTACAATTTTGTCATTTAAGAAATGTCGTATAAATTGAATCATACAATATGTTCTTTATTTTTATCTTTAGGAGAAAAAATTCCGTGGCTCATGACAGGAGGATAAAATTAATAACTTGCCTGACACAGCTACTAACTGGTGGTGTGTCCTCAGGAAGGTCACCTAACCTCGTCTATAAAATAAGTTATACCTGATGGTATCAAGGACTCTTCCAACTCGAAATTGTTGTGATTTCATGATTCAGATTGTGTCTGAATTGAAATATAGGAGGTCAGAGCTGAGGTTTTAGGAATGAAGAGGGCCACTCTCTGGGCTTTTCTCTGAAGAGGTTTCCAGCAGTGTTTTTGTCATTTCTAGTAAAGAGTCATTGTTGGACCCTCTCCTATCATGTAAAACTTCCCTTCATTCGTAGTTATAGACTACGGTAGAATATTCTCCCTGCCCTTTCCTTAAGTGGGGTTATGGAGGTATATACAGAAATGCACCTAAATAGGAAAAGTATAAATCTTTATTTGAAACTCCATCACCCCTTATTCTCCCCACATCCCACAAAGACACTGGGTTTGAGCCACTGTACACATGTACTTCATTGCAATGAAATGTCCAAAGGCCAAGCAGACTTTCACGGTTGAAGCCGATGGGACGATAGGCTATTTGGCCATTATTGTTCCCAATGCAAATTGTGATGGTGTCAGGCTGGCTTCAAAGGGGCCTGACCTCTTCATTTGCAGAGAGCTGTTTCCAGAAGGGTCCTGCATTTCTCTATGGGGTAGTGGAGTAGATGTTTGAATAGAGGAGCTACATGTAATATGAGTGTTCATGGCTGCTCCTTGCATCCCATTTCATGTAGCCGTCATGATGTCTCATGGTACAGAGTTCTGGTGGCTCCACAGTGTGAAATTTCAGCAAGTCTCAAAGCCAGTAAAAAGAAACTGTGTTAAGAATTGAGTAATGGAGAGCCTGCTATCCCTAAGAGACCACACTTTCCATTATTACCAAAACTCGCTTCAAATGGAGAAAGGCAACGGTGTTTTAAGAAACATAGATAACTGAGGAGCCTTATCATGTTCTTTCTTATTTGTGCCACTCTCCTCTAAATTATGCAGAAAATGGTGGCATATAAGAAAAGGAAAGGATAGAGTAATCCATATTTCCAATTCCTTTCGTATCTTCCATACTCAATAGTAAGTTGAAGATGGAGAGTGTTGGCAGAATGTTCATATAACAAAAAGAGAAATAAAACAGTTGAGTTAGTTTTATGCATTGTTTCCACTGTTCTGCCAAGAACAAAATACATATATATGTTTGAGCTATGAAATGTAAATTATATAATTTTAGCGATTCCTCATTTGAGTTAATGCATTTATTTTTGCATTTAAAGCTGGCATTGTATGATATAAAGATGAATGGTAAAATCCATGATAATAATAAAATTTTAAAAATCTCCCTTTATTTAGAAAATATTAAATAAATAAAAACTCTATGATAAGATGAGGGACAACAGAAAGAAGGAAAGAGCTTGATATTTTAGTAGCTTCAATAGTATCTCCCCCCCCCCCCGACCACCTGTTTTGTACGAGGGGCTCCACATTTTCATTTTGCAGTGGACATGACACATTTTGTAGTTGTCCCATCAGTGGTATGATGATGGTGAGATATTGCTAAGCACATGCAAATAGGGAAAAACCTTGGGAGAAGAGATGCACTAGTTGTATCTTTTTTTTGGTTTAAAGGAAGGGAAACCAACTTGACTAATTAATCAAAATCATTTTTGGTTTCAGTTTGCTTCGTTTAGTTTGGGAAAATTCAGAGTACTTAGCTGAGAAAATAGGTTCAGGAAATGCAGGAATCAGGAAAAGTCTGGGATCCAGTTAGCAGAAACCAAGGGAGAGTGTTATAGGCAGCATAGCCAGAGTAATCTCTTCCAGCTATGTGTGTGCTTGTGCAGCTCCACTTGCAGTCTAAATCCGAAGGAGAGTCAGATTGACTCACTCTGGCCTTGTCCTTTGTGGGAGGGCAGAACCCCTTGATTGACGGTACTCCAAGGCAATATGCAATAGTGGACAAGCCCTTCTCCAAGTGAAAATTGATGATGCTGTACTACAAGAAGGAAGGAACACAGGGTAAGTTACAAAATCTACAGATTACATGGAGACATTCTGGAAAGGGTACTGAATATCTGATTTTGCCTACTTTACACACCAGTACCCTGGCTTTAATAATCAGGTAGATCCAATATGTATTTGTAACAAAACTCTGAAGGGTTATTTTTATCAATTCCCTCATTATTCATAAAAAATATATATTGAGTGGCTACTACATGCTCAGTACTGTATTAAATATTGGCAATAAATACAGTTAGGTAAAAGATAGACATGGTCCTCACCTCCATGGAGTTTACAACCTGGGGAAACTAGGATGATGGCTAAAGGATTATCAGAAATTATGGAAAAAGAATTGACATGTTTTATAATACAGTGACGCTCACAAATAAATGCCCAAAGCAAACACAGTTGGGTTCTGATGCAAATGAACCAATCCTTCCCTTTGAGGAGCTGATAGAAACAGGTAGCAGGTGTACACAAGAGGCTTATTCATTTTTTAGACATCACCGTGTTAGGCTCTGTCTGGGCTGGGCTGGGTGGACTAGACAGAGTTTCCACAGATCCTTTTCTAGCGCCCACACTATATAGCATAGTGGTTAAGAGAATGGTCTCTTAGAACCTAACTGCCTGGATTCAAATTTGCCTCCATCACTTACAGCTGTGTGATCTTAGGCATATCTCATAAGTTCCATGCCCTTCTGTAAAATGGAAATAATCCCCATACCTACCTCAGTGGGTAGTATCTAATACTAAGCTGTAGTTACCGCCACTACCACCACCACCATCTGAATCTGCTTCGTGATGTCACCTTTGTTGCACACACTCATTAAGCTCTAATGAAGTCTAGAAATAATACTTCTAAGTTTTTTTCTTCCAATAGGTTTTGCAAAATGCTAGTTGCCTGATTCCTCTTAAGATGGTGCATGAAGACAATGTCAAGAAATGTGCAATTTTGGTCCTCAGCATTTCTTTGAAGTTGAGTGACCTGTTCCTTAGATTATAAGAGACACACATGCTATCTTGAAAAGAATGAGCATTGTTGCAGCAGAAATGCAAAGAGGAAAGAAGAGTCAACACTGATATTTTTTTACTTCCAAAATAAGGTATTTGAGTTTACAGCAGAAATAACAGTTTTGAATGGTAAAACTTCTGAGGTAGAAGAGAAGGTTTTAATTAAAAGAGGAAAGGGGGCGGCCATGGTGGCTCAGCAGGCAAAGTTCTCACATGCCATGCTGGAGACCCAGGTTTGATTCCTAGTGCCTGCCCGTGCAAAAAATGCAAGAGGAAAGACTTTGAGAATCACAAGTGTAACCCAGCAGGATGCAGACCTAAAGATTATATGAGAACATCCTACCGGAAAGAGAAGCAAAAATATCCATATGATCCTGCTCCCACGAGTCTGCAATGAGGATTTCTGAGAACTGGAAAGGAGTAGAAAGTTGAATGGAGCATGGAGAAGGAGCTGGGGTAGGGGAATAGAGAACAGAGTCAGCATCAAAAAGACTCCATGGGCTCTCGTGGAAGCCAGACCAAGCCTGCAGACCATCCACCAGCCTTCTGGGAAGCACTGGTCATAATCTGGCCTAGAAGGCTATGAAAGAGCCCTTCGTATAGTTCTTGATGCCTGGTGGGACTTTTCCGCAACAGCTCCCTGCTCTCCCATCATTAGCAGGTCATGCACCAGAAGTGAGGCTGTACTGAGCTCCACCTGAACTCTTCCAAGTGGACATATTCCCATTTTTTCAACCCCTTTGGAATACTTACAAGCTCCCTTAATCGATGCTGGGTATCTTTGATGTGCATAGGCATGCTGGCAGGGTAGAAGGGGATGTGGGTGGTTTGCATGGTGGGAAAACCATGCAACTTCACTCTCTTGGTTTACTTGGAGCAGAAGTTTCAATTAGCTCCATACAATCTGGATTCTTTAGACCCTCTTTATGTGTGTTATCTTCTCTGTTATGCTAAAGTGGAGGTGGCATTATTTTGAACTTTTTTTTTGGTAGAAAATTAGCTTCCTGATTGGATATGAACTGCAAGCCATTTTCTCACTTTTGGGCAGAAACATGGGCACTATGTATTGGTAATAAATATCCCTAAGTGATAGTATCAAAACTGAGAAACTTGACAGCATATCAGGTACTGAGCTAATTAATGAGTACACAAAATTGAATGAGTCATGGTTATGGGTGCCCATAGTCTGGATAGAGCTTAGCTCTGTGTTCTTAAAGATGATACCTGTTGCCTGTTCAAGGAAGCTATTAGACATGAAGATATTCAACAAATGAATTTTGACCTTTTTTCCTTTCTTGGCTGTAAACTATCACTGATTCATTCAATAGTGACTACTATGGCCCTTAAAGAGAAATAGAAGATATTTTGGTGCTTCTGCACCTTCCAGCTTCACTTTTTGCATATTCGTCACCTTTGCAGCAAATACTTCTCAGCCCTGAAGCTCTTCCCATTCCCTTAACTACCTCAGTGTCCCACCTCCCTGGCTCTGAGACAGACTCCCTCTGTTCCCAAAGCTGAATTCTTATTGGCTAAGTTGTTCCCCTTTAGTTCTCAGGGACAGCTGCTTGAGGGTGGCTGAGTGGGTAGCTGGAGACTGTCCAGTTTCATTTGGCTTGTGCTAATAATTTAGGTTTAGTTTCTTTCATTTTCTTTCCTATACTGGGTTGAGAAAAACATGGAAATCTGTTTGTTGAGTGGGATGGCAAGGTAGCAGGTGGGCGAGGTCGAAAGAATGAGACTGGGTGCATCATTCCTGCCACCTGTTAGGCTGGGAAAGTCAGTTCCTTTCTCTTTTTTTTGCTTTGTGTCTACCATCTGCTAATTATATCTGTCAGGTCTTTTTGGTTATAAGTACCAGGAACTAACTTGACCTTACTTAAGTAAAAAGGACATTTATTTTAAGGATAAGAGAATCTTTCACAGAACCCAAGGATAGAAATAAAGTTGCACCTCAGGAAGGATCTGGAATGAGCTCCTGAAAAGTCTTTGACTTTCCTTTTTTCATGCTTTATCTCTGCTTCTCAGGATTCACTGGTGCTCTCCCTCTCCACTTCCACATTTGTTCCCCCATCTTTCTCAACAGATCATCTTTCTAGGCTTCTTGTCCATAAGGTGAAATACAGCCACTGCATAGTACCAGAATTCAGTGTCAGATTCGGTCAGCTGCAGAGACTACTAGTACATCTGCATCTAATTTGGTTCAGCTTTTATCTGGTTCATTCCTGGTCCAATCAACCATAATAAGGGTATGGACACAAAGTGTCTTGACTGGAAGACCAACCTCTGTGGACCAAAAGACAGTTGCCAGATAAGAGGAGATGATTTTGTATTGGGCAGACTTATCAGGCATCTCTCTCATTGTGTTAGGGTTCTCCAGAGACACAGAACCCACAGGAGATTTCTGTTGTACATATGAGATTTATAAAGATGTGTTGTGCAACCATGGGAATGGAAGAGTCCAAAATCTGTAGGGCAGGCTGTGAAGCTGGCGGCTCTGATGAAGGGTCTGGATGAATTACACAGGCTGGCTAGCTGGTTGAAGAAGCGGTAAAAGAATCTTCCTCCTTAAAAGCCTTCAAACTGATTGGATTACTTCAAGAGAGGCATGCTTTAGTTGATTGCAGATGTAATCAGCCACAGATGCAATCAACTGACTGATGATTTAATGCACCAGCCTTCTGGTTTATCAACCAGCCACAAAATATCCCTGCAGCAACAGTCAGGCCGGTGCTAGCCTGATCAGATAACTGGGCATCATCACTTGGTCAAGTTGACACCAGAACCTAATCATCACACGACCTTCCCCAGAAACCTGTTACATCATGCCCTTTCTTCCCTCTAGATACTTCTACTTCATTATTTATATGCTTTTGCCATAAGAAAGATGTAATCATTGTAATTCTCTAAAGCTACCCACTGGCAGCTAGGTCAGATTCATTTGGTAGAGGCCTCGCAATTCTGGTAGTTACAGATTTTCAGGTATTGACATTTTGTTCTCCAAATTCCCAAATAGTCAGTGAAGTTGCTGGGAATGTCAGTGAAGTTGCTGAGGACTGTAGACACCTAAGTGTCTCTGCCCTATTATCTGCTGGATAATCCAATGACAAAAGGAACAATAGATCTTTGGGTTTCTGGAATCTTCACTTTCCCTCCTACTTACCCTAAAGGGAGAGATGGGGATGTTTGGAAGAACAGACTACCTGAATTTAAGTCCTGGCTGTTGATTATCCATACAACAGTGTGATCATAAACTACCAGAGGTTCAGTTTCCTCATTTTCAAATCATGATCACAATGTCCTCCTCATTAATTAATGCAAAGATTTATTTAATGCCTGCTGTGGGCCAAGCATTGTGTTAGTCCTATGAATACAGCGACTCTGCCCTCAGATTTTACAGGGTCATGTGAAGATCTATATTAAAGATTCAATTATTATGAAATATTTTAGATATTTAAAAAGTGTGAAGAATGAGAGACTAAACACTTACGTCTCCACAATGATTTTAATAAATAAAATATTCCCATGGCATTTGAAACCCCTGTTAGCCAATCCCTGAATACATACCCTTGAGGTAATCACTTTCCTAAAGTTGGCATTTATTGCTCCCATGCATTTCTTTACAGGTTTATTGAATCTATATATACCCCTGAACAAGTTATAATTTTGTTTTCATATTTTAAAATTGTATATATATATGATGCCATGTGGCTTGCTATCTTCTGTGACTTAATTTTTCTCTTAGAATTATGTTTTCAAAATTTACCCACTGGTATATGCATTTTCATTGTTGCATAGTAGTCTGTTTTATCACTGTACTCTAACTTACTTAAGACGATTTGTCCATTTTCCTGTAGATGGACATCACAAAGCTCTGTGTATATATCTCATCAATATCTCCTTGCATATATATTTACATATTTTTAAAAAATAATTTCTCTAGGATTTATACATAAGATGCAGATTTCAGTATTATTACATGTTGTGCCCATTTTCATTCCCATCAGTGGTGTTAAAAGGTTGCCATTGCTGCACAGTCTCACCAACACACAATATCATCTGACTTTTACACTGTTGCCAATCTTGTCAGTGTGCTTTGTACAGATACTTAAAATTATGAAGAGTTCTATGAACAAATAAATACAGGGTGCTATGGGAATGCAAAAGAGAAGTTAAAAGTAGCCTGGGAAGCACAGTAGAGATGAGTCCTCATGAAATTGACCTCAAAGTTGGTACTCAAGGTATGATGTGAGCCAGGTGACGTGAATATGGGAAACGGAATGAGGGTAAAGGGAGAAGCTTGATTGAAAGTGTAGAAGTAAGAACACACACGGCATGGTTGAGCAGAGGAACAGGAGTGCAGCTACTAATGCTAATATGGCCCTTTGGTGAACCAGGTGGGTCCTCCTCCTGGAGGGACAGCAAAGAGCAAATCACCCCTTTGAGCACAATAATGAGCTCTCATTGATTCCAAGTCTAGTACATATGCATCAAAGACTGAATGAAGACATTTTCTTTTCCCAGCATGATTTAGATAAGAATTTAAAAACTGGAGTCATTGAACTGACTTAGATCCTCAATATATTTTGTTTGGATGTCACAATAATTCTTTTAATATTTGAAATTTTTTTTTTTTTGCATGGACATGCACCAAGAATCTTATCTGGATCTTCAGCATGGCAGGTGAGAATTCTGCCTGCTGAGTCATGGTGGTCCGTCCAATATTTGAATATTTTATGCCTTTAGCATTGAATATCATGAAATGAATTCTTTGATCTCCAACATTCTCTACTGTTTCATAGTCAGACCAGTTAACTCACTTATCTCCCTGTCCCCTGAAGTCATTTAAGTTTGAGGCTCCTAGCTAAGACTGTGCTATTGTCTATGTATGGGGATGGTAAGGGGATGGTCCACCCTTGAGAAGTTGCCTACTATAACAGATTTTCTAGTTGAAGTCACTGGTAGGCCTACAACTCTAGTGATGACCTATAGGGAAAAAAACCAAACAGACAAAAACACACGAGTTGAGGAACCCAGGACCACCCTTACCCTTGGGATTAGACCCTATGCTCTCCCTGGAAAGTTGAGATGCTAAGAGCATCATTGTCTGGCTGACTTGTTGAGCAGCTTCTCAAGAATGTAGGAATCAAATTTGGGATATGGAGTATGGGGGAAGGATCCAGGAGTAGGAAGAGGTAGAATTTTCCTGGGTAGAATGGAGATTGCACCTGAAAAACTTTATGAAGAAGGCCTTGGGGGATGGGCTTGCCATCATGATGGAATGGAGCCCTGGTAAAAATAGTGGGGAAAATATCCATGAAGGCTACCATCCATCTGGGGCCTAGGAAAGGCCAAGTTGTTAGTACCTTCTGTTCTTTTCTAGATTTGGAACTCCTTTCTGAAATTTCCCTAGTCCTTCCAATTAAAAGTTTTGACTCTGTCTGATGCACAGTCAGGTGAACTGGATTTGGGGAAATTGAGAGGTCAGGTAGCAGAGGAAGGGGCCTGCCCTAGTTCATCTTCTACAGGGTTCCAGCAGAGAAGATATCGGGCTCATTCATCTAGACTTCTAAGATGAGTGGTGGTTCAGGAGAGAGTCCGTGGGGAATCTGGGAAGGTCAGGAAAGGAACATATCTGAAAGGACAAGAAACCCAAATGCTGTATGGTAGTCTCATATTGGTTTTCAAACTTGACTGTAAATTAGAATCACCTGGGAACAAAATAATAATAATAATAATAATCACACACTTCCCATGCTGCAGCCCAGGCCAATAATAAATCAGAATTTCTAAGTGGGGAGGATCTAGCCAGTAGTTTTCAAACCTCCCAGGTAATATCGATGCCCAACCAAGATTGAAAACCATTGGGTTGGAGGCTTCTGCCTTCTAAAAGAGACCAGAGGGGCCCAGGGTGCAGCTGTCTTACATTTCTTCTCAGTGACAAAACAGAGTATTTGAATAGAAATTCACCATCTCAGAGTTTCCATATTGTTATTGTGGTTCTATAGTAATAGAAACATCAACAAAAATGGGTGACATTGAGATGGGAAAGAGAGAAATGCAGTTAAAAATGAAATGCTGTGAGCGTTTCCTCTTTGTTTATGAAAACTTTGCAAAATATTGCCAAAACATGGTTGGATTCCCACCATATTTCATTTCTTGTAGCAATCTTTCTTCCTTGCATCAAGCACCCTCCTATACCACTGTCTGGTTCCTGATCCCAAAGAGGCCACACATTCCATCTCAGACTTTCATTCTCCCTTGTACTGAACATATTTAAACTCTGAGGGCATTAAGAAGAATTGCCTAAGAAAAAAACCCTGCAGGGAGCCTGCTTTAATGATACAGTTTTAAAGAACACCCCAGACCACTTGGGAGGAACTACTAACCACCCTCCTGTGTTTCGTTTTCTTACCTGCTCTCCAAGCTTTCTCCAGTCCTTTGGCTTGGTTTCAAAGGCAGAATTTGTGAGATGTTCTGAGTGAAGAACAATTGCTTTTTATCCAACAATCTTGGTGGGTTTTGCTTTCTCAGCAGGAGAAAAGCAAATAATATTCCACCCCGCCCCAAATGTTCCTTGCTTATTTTGTTCCATTTCCTTCCTTAAGGTATAATGGGTATGGGAGGCAGCTAAACATGTTTGCCTTGGTCGAGCAGATCTCAAGGGAATTTTCCTCCTCCTTCTGCTAAAATGGAGAAGCAGAAACTCTAGCTGTGTTTGTGTTTGTATGTGTGTGTGCATTTGGGTTGTCGGGGTTGTGGGAATTGGGAAGAAAATGGGGCTTCTATGCTTTAGGTAATGGCAGCTCCTGCCCAAATGGGAAATCAGGCTTGTCTGACAGACACGGTTTGCTTGAGTTTCATGACTGACCTCTCAATCTCTGATCGTCCCGTTCATCTAATCACTTCACCTGGTTAACGACGAAATAATCGTGGATAAGGACCTGTGTTTGGAACTTAGAGGCTGGAATTGAAAATCTGTTTTTGAAGCCATGTTTTAACCAGAGTTTGCAAATTGCCAATCATTATTAGATCACATCCCCTCTTATGTGTCCCTGGAAGGACTCTGTTGAGTGGGCTTTCTTTAAAATCAAACTTTGTGTTCCTCCCTCATCTGTTTTCAAACGTTTTATTCAATATTTGTTTCTCATCAAAATTCAGATATCATTGCCCACCTCATCCCGTACTTGAGGCCACTTTCCTTTTCAATTAAAAGCTCTGGTTGGCTGTCCTTATTCTCTCTGCACTGCAATTATTCATTCTTTCCCATTCCATACCAGGCCTAAAGGAGACTCCACAGGTGTTGTCATACTTAGCATATTTTTCTTTCAGCGCTGAATGAAGACTCCGCCTCTGCAATGTCTGATATGAGTCCATGGGCTAAACTGATAACGAGCCCATCAAGACAAATAAGCCTGTGATTGTTCTTGCCCGGCCAAAGAAGGCAAGCAGAATGCCTACTCCAGACCCCGGGTGAGCTGAGCAGCAGACAGCAGAAAGGGACAGTACGTTATTAATGAAATCACACACTTCAGCTTTTATATGGAACTAAAGCAGCTTTGGGAAAGGCATATGGCAAAAAATAAGCCAAAGTTAATCACAAAGTCAGGCCTCCAATAAAGCAGCATCTGTTTGAAAAGGAAGACATATCATACTCTGTAGAGCAAGTACTCTGCCTGATTCTATAAAACAGGGTGATGTGCAGAGCGGGATTAGCAGGGCAACAAAACACAGCTGTGTGGTGGCCAGGGGCCCTGGTGAGGTGCTTGCCTGAGGCAGCCAGATGTGGATCTGATTATCCGTTGCTGCAGATGAGTGGCTATCCTCTCTCTTATTTTCCTGATTTTCCACTCATAAAACACTATGCTTTATATTACCGACCAATCCTTCCTTCACTGCCAGTTATGAGCAATAGTCTGTGCACTGGAGTATGTGACCTCTTTTAAAGAGCTTTGGCCCAATGTCAGCATCCTGCTTTTTCCTCCTCGTTTAATGATGACAAGCCTTTTTGCCACTTGTTTCTAGGTCTGTCTTAATTGCCATTAAGAACTTCTATGGCCAGGACTTTGTAACATTTCCACTCTCCTCCCAACGAGACAAAAAAGGGTGAGAGAGCTACAAACCATCATCAGCTCATTGGTTTGCCTGGGAATATGCTTTCACAGTTGTTATAGACAATGACCAAGAAGTCTTGAGCTGCTCTCCTACTTGAAGTTCTATTTTATTTCCTGAGAATAATAGTGGGATATGAATGGATTTCCTTAAGATAGTAGATTCCCAGGTCACCTACCTTTGAAACACTGGGTTTTATACAGTTTGTTTCTTTTCTTTTATTGTAGGGTGAGTCAATATTTTTAAGATGCTAATATTATTTGAGTGAGGAGGCATGGACAGTAGACTTTGCAAAATTTCCCAATGGTTTTGGTCTTAGAATCCTTACTTCGAAGGATATTCAAGGGATTGCTGTTTTGAGGAACACACTTTGAAAAATGCTGCATGACACACTGAATAGAATAGCAGGTATAGCAGTCTAAGAATATATCTGCAGAATTTTAAGATTTTAAGAAGTTTAAGGGTTACTTTACAATAGTCTGTATTTTTGTGAGTAAAGTCTGACTACACTGATGTTATTTCTCATTTAAAAGAACAATAGTGGGCCAGCCATATGTGATATTTTCTAAAGCAAATGGGCATGCTACTACCTTCCATCCCAAATATTCAAATTATGAAATGAGCTTTCAATTTTGCTACTTAAGCATCTTTACCTATCCTGAATAACTGTTGCAGCTTTTAAGTAGATGGGTTGGCAAAAGGGCCCCAGGAGTTACACTAACTAGCCTGTCTTTATTGTATTCCTTTATTCCACTGATTCAAATTAAAATAAAATGGCCTACAATTCATGACTGTACATCAGCTATTTTATCAAGTTAAATAGTGATATCCAAATTTTGAGATTTCATGGACCAGTAAATTTAAAAAGTTAATTTAGGGCCTGACTTTGGTTTGCAACCTTTTTCTTTTGCCAAGTAAGGATACTGAAACAATAACAATCAGCAAAACACACATGAATGAGCTACCACTATATACTAGTGGTGTTCTTTGACCCTTTCACTTTGTCAACAATATTAAAACAATATTAAACTAAATATACCATAAAACAACATCTGCAGCAACCATGTAGTAGTGGATATTTTTTTCAAAAGTAAAGCATATTTTCAAAACCAAAAAGGTAGAAAGAAAAAATTGTCATGATTACATCAGTAGGTTACGTATTTTGAGTGCTAACCATATGCTGGGCATGTCCTAGATGCTTTATATCCACGAACTCAAAGAATACTCACACACAGGAAAAGACTACAAGGGTGAAATTACTACCTCCATCTTAGAGTTGTTGGAACTGAGCCCCAAGTTTAAACACTGCCTAAGGTTACCTAGTAAGTAGGTGGTGAGGCTGGGAGTTGAACCCCTAAGTCTGTGTGATCTTGTGACCTTGAGCATCACAGGATGCAGCATCTCTAATAAGACAAAGTCCTTTACAAGAAGGAACCTCCGCAAAAGTACTCAATGTGTTGAGGGTGAGTGTGTGCACATGGTTTGATTCATTTGTTTCCAATTTTGCTGCAGACCCGAGGAAACTGTCACAGAGCAGTCCTGGTGTCTGAACCCCAGGCCAGCACGGGATCCAGAATGCAAATGTTCCCTACTGTCTATGGGGGGATTTCCTAAGGTAGATAGGGCAATGGCTCATTTATTCTTTAATCAGTGGTTTCCATTTTGTGATAGGGTTCGGACAATGTTATGAAAGATGAGTAAAACCCAATCATTTCAGCTGACGTTTTGGAAAACCTTCAAGGTGTATTATGTGTCGAATGTCATCAAAGGTTTAAAACAACCAAATTGAAACTAATGTACTTTAAACTTAACTTCACAACCTGAGCTGTCAGTGCTGATCATGGTGTGTGTGTGTGTGTGTGTGTGTGTGTACGTGTGTGTGTGTGTACCCACGTGTGATATGATTTGGGTTCTACAGCCAGGATGCACATGAAAACAAACCACATAATCCACTAAAAAAGGCATAGCATGAAGCACACAAAGGACCTTTATGAACCTGGAAATTACCACGGGGTGTAGCTTTTGCAAGGGAAGAAAACTCTGCAATGTAGCATGATTTAGGAAAAGGAACATATACTTTGGGAGCAGATAAACACAGGTTCAAATCCCAGTTCCTGCTCTTCCTTGCTATGTTCTTGTAAAGGTCACATAACCCTTCTGAGCCTGTTTCATTTGTAAAACGGGAACACTAAAACCTACTTATAGTAGTATTTATGAGGATTAAGATAAATCATGCCCCATGGCCAGCATTATTATATTTTTAACAAATATTTAAACCGGACCCACATTGCCAGACGCCGTTCTAAATGATTTACAAATATTCATGATAGCCCTATTAGGGTTTTTCCACTATTATTGTTTCCATTTTGCAGTTGAGAAAAATGAAGCACAGAGAGATTAAGTAACTTGCCCAAGGTCACGCAACTGATAAGTGTTAGACAAGGAGTTTAAACCTATACATGTCCTGGGCTGGAGACAAATCTGTATTAGTCACTATTCTATAACATCCTTATAACTGAAGTTGAAACACTTTCAATTTTACGTGTTAATTAGTCAAAATACTTGAAGGAGGTGCTTTATTGGAACTGCAGAAACAAAGGAAATAGTTGGATATGGACAGTGGTATATGGCTTTAATTAGCTGTGAATTTGCATGAGTTACTACACTGCTAAATGCATAGAGATTTACAGTGTGTGAATTTTCCTGTTAACCACCAATTTCTTCACATTAGTGTGTGGTTGGAATTGGCCTCCCAGTTGATTTCTATTCTCTTGTGCAAGCCACTTCTCAACTCCTGCAGTCTATTTGGCTTCTTTCCAACACTTGATCGAATTGCTCTCATGGTGGTCATAGTGCTGTATTAATTGTTGAATCCAATGGCATCTTTTCAGTCATCACATTTGACCTCTCGGGGAGACTCTGCATGGTCTGACCTGAGGGTAACCCTCTTGCCTCATTTCCTATAACATACCCCTTACTGGACTACATCTGTGCTGGCCTATCTACGACTCTGCAAATAAGCTGGTTCATAGACTTTGTATGCATTGGTAGCTTTTCCCTTAGACCATTATTCTCTCAGATATTTGCACCAGCCCTCTCCTTCTCTTCATTTAGAGCTCTGTGTAATGTCACTTCTTAAAGAAGCACTCTTTATAAATTTTCTAAATTTAGAAAAATTTAGACTGTTTTCTAAATGGCACCCTCTTTCTCTCAAAACCTTTACTGGTTTTCATTTTCTTGTAGCATGTATCAATACCTGTCTCCCCTAGAGCATAATTCCATGTGGACAGGGACTCACTCTTTGTTTACAGGTATATATTTTTAGCACCTATAGCAGTACCTAGCACATAATAGATGCTTTATAAATATTGGGTTGATTGACTAAGTGAATGGACATATTTGAATGTTCCTCATCTCTTAGTTTCTGTTACACTATTCTTTCTAGTTCTCCTGTCACCTCCCTGGCCACACTTTCTCTCCCTTACACTTGATCTTCTTCATTCACCTTAGATGTTAGAGTTTTGTTCTTGATCCTTTTTCTTTCCTGCCTTACATCTTGCTCTTGGGCCATCTCATCCATTTTGGTGATTTGGACCCTCACTTTGAATCTGAGCTGAAAGAACAAAGGATTGAACCTGAGCCATGGTTTTGGAGATCGAATTGGAGAAGGAAGTCAGGAAAACACCCAGGTCTTGGTGTCTCATAGCTCAGACAGGCTTAGTGGGGCAGGAAGAACAAAGGACTTCTCAATGTAAGGTGGGCACAGGGTGAGATAGTTATCTCTTCCTAAATCACAGATCCAACTCTGTGCCAACTGGAAAAATTTGCTTTCTTCCAAAGGTATGGAATTACACTGCATTTTTACTCAGGGAAATTCATGTGTATTTTTTTTTTTTGAAATGTGTTTACTTCATAGATAATAATGGCAATACCTACCATTTACTACACAGCAAACATTATTAAACACTCTTTATATGTACTGATTCATTTAATCATCAAACAGTATTAGGTAGATATTATCCTCCCCATTTTATAGGTGAAGAAATTTGAGGCACAGAGAAGTTAAGTAAATTCCTGAAGATCTTATGGGTAGAAGTGGAACTGGGAATCAAGCCCAAATAATGTGACTTCAGTATTAACAAAGAATTCAGAGGCCTGAAGCTCTCATTGGGAAGGAGATGAGATGAGAACTGGGGAGCCATATTCCCCCTTTCTTCCTCTGGTGCTCTCAGTGACCAGGCAGAGGGGAGTGCCATGAGTAACTGAGGCAGGGAACTTTATTGGGAGGATTTGAATTTTCTTGAGCAACAGTTTGAGTGACTGAACAGAGACTGATGGGAGGGGATGGGGAATGGGGGAGTGGAGATGAGCGAGAGATAGAGAGAATCAGAGAGGAATGAGGGTCTTTTGTGGCCTCCCTCCCTGTAAAGCTCTGAGTGTCTGGAAATTCCTTCTCTTAGTTGGAGCAAGGATACGACTCATTGATTGAAATGTGCCCCCCTTTTTTCCTTCAGTTCTGGCCTCTGCTATCCCTTCAACAAACCACAAAGCACTTCATCCTTTGGATTGCTTGGTCAGGTGGAAGTGGATGGGCAGAGTGGTTCCAAGGAAGGGGATGATTCAACCACTTGTGCATTCTGATGAAGAAAGGTTTACAGGGGATTGGTCTTTTGAATGAATTAAGTCATATGATTTGAGCTTTTGAATGAATTAAGTGGAATGAATTAAGCTTAGGCACTGGAGAGACCCCTGATCCAGGGGCAGTGGCACTGAAGGTGTTATTGCCCTGCTGAGTGCCCCAGCACCATGCAAAGACCTGTGACAATAGGTACTCATGCTTCAGCCACATTATACGGCTTGCCTTTGACCCATCAATGACTTGTCAGCCAGGCCCTCTCCCATATTTAGGTCTGTCAACAGGCTGCTCTCTTTGTCTCAGTGACTTTCCTCCTCCTTCCCTTTTTCTCCAACTCTTGTCATTCTCATAGGTACCCTTTCCCCTTCATTAAAGTGTTATAAGTCTCAAAGGACGTGGCGTGTATTTCTATTATCATATAAAGCACATTAAATTATGATTTTTCTCACAAAACTGTGAGCTTCTTTAAGAGCACACTTTGAATTCTATTCTTTGAATTCCCAACAAGAAGCACAGAACACATGGTAGATGTTTAATAAATGTTTGATGAATGCATAAATGAATGAATACCTGTAAAACATTTAATGGAGCTGCAGCTGTTGATGGTGTCACTCCTCATGCATCGTGGTAGATTTTTGCACTGTTTTGTTGTTTTGCATTGGCACACTGATCCCACTATGAAGCAAGCAACCCCTTTCCCTCTGGGATATTCCAAGGGTGTCATTTGTTATGTGGCACTCTTTATGGCATACAAATAATTCTTTATCCATTGGACTTTCCATTTTTCGTTGAAAAGAATAACCCTGTTTCATATTAGAAACTTCTGTTTGAGGATATGCACCCAAAAGATTTTAATCTTGATAATGGTTATGGAAAATTTCATGGAAAGATTTACTTTATACAGGCTACTATGCAAGATACTTTCAATATCTTTTCTTAATTAATCCCTAGAAGAATCTTCATTTAAAAAATACATTATTTTCCATCTATAAATGAGGATGTTGAGGCTTAAAGAGATTGAGTGACTTGCTCAATACCATCCTAATAACCAGTGAAGAAGCTACAGTCTAAGCTAGATTTTTCTGAATCCAAAAATCCATGTGAAGAGGAGACATGATTGGACTTGTTTTAGAAGGCCTTTCTGCCAGGTGGAGGGTGACAAGTCTACAGCTGGAGAGGAAAGTATGAGGATATGGCAGGATTCCTGTGAGAGATGGTTAGGGCTTCAGATGGGGCGATGGCGATGAGGACAGGGAGAGACAGATCAGAAACATATTTAGGACATGAAATTTGAGGAATGTAGTGATTGATGAGTTGTAGGTGGTTAGGTAAGAGAAGACTTGCTGATAACTTCCTAGTTCCTGGTTGGTTGCCTGGGTATATGGAGGCATCACTCACTGAGTAGGAAATATTAGAAAAAGAACAGAGATTTGATGAGAAGATTATGAATTCAGTTTGGGTGTTGTTTTAGTTTGTAAAAGCTGCCAGAATGCAATAGACCAGAAACAGAATGGCTTTTAAAAAGGGGAATTTATTAAGTTGGAAGCTTACAGGTCTAAGGCTCTGAAAATGTCCAAATTAAGGCAAGCCTATAAAAATGTCCAAACTAAAGCATCTAGGGAAAGATACCTTGATTCAAAAGGGCAGATGACGTTTAAGGTTTCTCATTCAGTTGGAAAGGCACATGGAGGTGCCTGCTAGCTTTTTCTCCAGGCTTCTTCAGTGGCTTCAGGGGCGTTTTCTTTATGTATCTCCAAAGGTCTCTGGTTGTGTGGGCTCTGTTGGTTCTGTTGGCTCTGAGCTTTTTCCAAAATGGTTCCCTCTTAAAGGGCTCCAGTAAGCAACCCACCTTGAGACACTACTCCAAGGAAACTATCTAATCAAAAGTTACCACCCACAATACGGTGGGTCATGTTTCCATGGAAACAATGAAAACAGACCCCACCCAGTCATACTGAATGAGAATTAAAGGACGTGGCTTTTCTGGAGTACCTAATAGCTTCAAACTGGCACAGGAGTGTTGAGTGTTATGTTCTTGGAGGAGTCCAGGTGGAATTTCTAGGAGATATTTGTGCATATGAGTCTGAAATTCAGAAAGATATCTTGAATCTTTCTTCTAATTGTTTCTGTTATGTGATCATTTACTTTAATATTCTTTTTAGTTATTTGATGTTTTCCATTTAATGGTTAGATGAAATTAAGGGAGTGTCTATTAGTGAATCAGAGTCTCTTAGGGAAAACTGGTTCATAGTTTCCTATTACATTCTTGGGTGAAGATTTCTTTGTATTATTTCCTTGTTTGACCACTCAATATAACCTTGTTTATTTATAATCCTAGGTAAGAATGAACATATAATGATTAAATAATTCTTAGGAATCCCAACTCATATGATCTCAATAAGAAAACTACAAAATATTCTAACAAAACATTCTGACATAAAAGAGAATCTAGGATGGCAGTGAGTGATAAAAAGCATTATCTCGTTGAACAAAGGATAGGGGAGGTGCAAGCCAAGATGGGTGGGTTACCAACCTCCTCTTGTTCAGCTGGGTGCATGCTTGCTCTATGTATTGGACTGTTGCAATGCATTTTGCCCACCCAGAATCTGAACACCCTTCATATGTTTGCAAAATCCCCAGCAAATGATTAAGAGCTGACTCTTTCTAGAGAAATGGAAAATGCCATGCTTGCTTTCCTAGCCGATTGAAAGCTAGAGGGTTGGCACATAATCCAAACACTGATAATAAGAAATATCCAGCCCAGGCTTACACTAGATGCTGGAGACAGGGAAAAGCAGGGACTGCGTGGACTCCACTCTGGTGAGAGTGGCAGCAGAAAAGTCTAGTTTTCAGAGGCTACAGGAAGTAGTTGTGGGGCCAGAATGCTGTGCCCTTTGTCCATGGATTGGTGGTACATATCATGAGTCCATATCCAGTTCTGAGTATCAGTGATGTCTTCATCAGACCATGTGATTTTGGACACTGCTTTTGCATTTAAAGCCGCCACGCCTAGCCCACTTACACATTTAGTAAGCTACACCAATAACTTCTCATTAAACTTATTTTCTGCTCACAATAGACAGTTGTGTTGTTTTGCTTCCAACTGATTAATACATTTCAATTCCATGTGATATATTAGTTTTTAAGGATCCTAACACTCTATGGGCCTATAGCTTTTCTCTTGGACTCTCTTTAGAATGAATTTCATTGCCTTATATTATAGTAACTTGTATTTTTACTAAATCAGACTTTTGAGAACAGACATTATAACTTACTCATTTTGTGTCCTTCTGCTAATGCCCAATCAAAAGTGTCTTGCATATAGTAAGGGTTATATAAGGAATGACTCAAGCAAGCTGTAAATAAACTAGAACTTTCTTTTGGCTGCAAGAAGAAAATATGGGCTAAATCTCCCCATAACAATGGACTGCGAAACTCTGAAAAAATACTGAGGATACAGTTAAAGGGTTTCCTCTCATACTTCAGACCTAGCCAGTGTGATGTTCTCTGAGGCTTTGCTTATTAATAGGTTCAGGCTACTGGTTAGTAGTAGCCAGAGAGAAGGTAGTGCTTCCTCCTCTAAGAACATTCCATCAGAGTGTACTAACTCAGCAACAATATTCTGCATCTCAGTGCTTACTGGGTCTTCTGGTAAGTTATTGCAGTGAACCCAATGCAATTCTTCTTTTTAGCAATGTGCATAGAACCTTCTTTCCCTATTAAAGGGAAATGAAAGTGTCTATTGAATCAGTAGCATGAACTCAACATCATGGTACTTTATTTCTGAGGATCTCATTTTCTTTTTTTGTCCTGTAACATGAAAGACATGCCTCACCCACCCTGGGTGAGATTTTCATCCATTTCTTATACACAGACTACACCAGCATAATTTTTTCATAATGTTATTGGACCAATATGCAATATGGTACCTGCAGTGATGCAGAACTGCTAATTAGCATGATCACATCGTTACCAAGCTATGCACATCAAACCTGAAATTGGCCAAAGATCTGCCTCATTTCAGCATGAACATGAATTGGACTCTTCTCCATTTCTTGCCCCATATCTTTCAAGTGAATCATAGACATTGCCATGCATTTACGGTTTCAGTTGTGTCATTCTAAAATATATATTTTTATTAGAGAAGCTGTAGGTTTATAGAAAACTCATGCAAAAATACCCAATTCACATATAACCTCCATAGTAGTTCTTTAGGGAAACAGAAACAACCGGAGATATTTGTAAATATGATGAGATTTTAGAAAAGTGTCTCATGCAGTTGTAGGGATGCACAGAGCCAAATTCTGTAGGGTGGGTTGCAAGCTGGCAACTCTGATGAAGGTTTTCTATGAATTCCCCAGGAAAAGCTGGATGAAGTAGAGAAGAAAAGTCTCTCTTCTGACTGCTGAAGTTGCCACTTCACCTTTTAAAATCTTCAACTGATTGGAAAAATGTCTCTCATTGCTGAAGAAACTCTCTTTAGTTGATTGTAGATGTTATCAGTCATACATGCAATCAGCTTACTGAATGTTTAAGTTCATGAATGTTTAAGCTGCAGTAACGGCTAAGCAAGTGCTAACTTGACCAGACAACTGGGCACCATCACCTGACCAAGTTGACACATGAACCTAATCATTACACCCCACCCCTATTATTAATGTCATGTATTAGTGTGGTAACTTCATTACAATTGATGAGATAATTTTATTATAATTTGTACTATTAATATAGTTCATACTTTATATTAGAGTTCACTGTTTACATTGCACAGTACTATGGTTTTTAAGTTTTCATTCTAGTTATGTATACGAAACCTAAAATTTCCTCTTTTAATCACATTCAAATATATAATTCAGTAGTGCTAATTACATTAATTATGTTGTGCTACCATCTCCACTTTCATTACTAAAACTTTTCCTTCACCCCAGAGAGAAACTCCATACCAATGAAGCATTAATTCCTCATTTCCTCTCCCCACCCTGTTCCCTGGTTACCTGTATTCTAGGTTCTGAGTCTATGAATTATCCAATTATAATTATTTCATATAATGAGATCATAGAATATTTGTCCTTTTGTGCCTCTCTTATTTCACTCAACATTATGTCTTCAAGTCTTGTCGCATGTGTCAAGACTTTTTATGGCTGAATAATATTCCATTGTACATATATACCACATTTTGTTTATCCATACATCTGTTGATGGATATTGGAGTTGCTGCCATCTTTTGGCAATTGTAAATGATGCCACTATAATCATTAGGTGCAGAGCTGGCAACAGTGGCTCAGTGGCAGAGTTCTCGCCGGCCATGCCAGAGACCTGGGTTCCTTCCTGGTGCCTGCCCATGTTAAAATAAGTAAATAAATAAACATTGAGGTGCAAATAACTGTTTGAATCCTTGCTTTCAATTTCTTTGGGTATATACCTAGAAGTGGGATTGCCAGATTATATGGTAATTCTATAGAGTTTTAAGAAACAACAGTGATTGCACCATTCTACATTCCCACCAACAATGAATAAATGGTCCTATTTCACTAATATTTGTTATTTTCCATTTAAAAAATAGTGTTTCTAGTGTGTGTGAAATGGTGTCTTTTGTGGTTTTGATTTGCATTTCCCTAATGGCCAATGATGCTGAACATTTTTTATGCACTATCTGTGTATTTTCTCCTGAGAAATGTCCTGATCTTGGAAAGAAAATGTTTATTCTTTCACTAGTGAGTACGATTTTAGTGATGTGTTTTACATATATGCCCTTTATCATTTGAGGGCATTTCCTTTCACTCTTAGTTTGGTAAGTGCTTTTATCAAGAAGGGGTGCTGTATTTTGTCAAACGCCTTTTTTTTTTATAAAGTTAAATGATCATGTGATTTATTTTTTCCTTCATTCTATTAATGTGGAATATTACATTAATTGATTTTTTTATGTTGAACCACCCATACACACCTGGCATACATCCCACTTGAATATGGTATCTACTTCTTTTAATGTGCTGTTGGATTCAGTTTGTATTTTCTTGATGAATTTTTTTTTTTAGAGTAAAAAAAGTAGTTTTATTTAGGTACATAGTCAGTGTTCTAGATTACTGGTGGCCAGAATGCAATATACTAGAAACGGAATGGTTTTTAAAAGGGGGAAATTTAATAAGTTGTTAGTTTACAGTTCTAAGGCCGGGAAAATGTTCCAGTTTAAACAAGTCTATAGAAATGCCCAATCTAAGGCATCCAAGGAAAGATACCTGGTTCAAGAAGGCCAGTGAAGTTCAGGTTTTCTCTCTCAAGTGAAAGGGCACATGGCGAACACAGTCAGAGTTTCTCTCTTATCTGGAAAGGCACATGTTGAACATGGTCAGTGTTCCTCTCTCATCTGGAAGGGCACATGGCAAACAGTACATCATCTGCTATCTTCTTCTCCTGGCTTCCTGTTTCATGAAGCTCCCTGGGAGGTGTTTTCTTTCTTCATCTCCAAAGATTGCTGGCTTGTGGACTCTCTGCTTCGTGGTGCTGCAGCATTCTCTGCTCTCTCTGAATCTCTCTCATTCTTCAAAATGTTTCCTCTTTTATAGGACTCCAGAAACGAATCAAGACCTACCCAAATGGGTGGAGACATGCCTCCAGCTAATCCAGTTTAACAACCACTCTTGTTTAAGTCACATCTCCAGGGAGATGATCTAATTACAGTTTCAAATATACAATACTGAATAGGGATTAGAAGAAATGGCTGCCTTTACAAAATGGGATTAGGATTAAAACATGGCTTTTCTAGGGTACGTACATCATTTCAAACCAGCACAAAGATTTAATTGTTCTCATTGTCAGAATTCTTCACCATCCCTTTCTGCTTGTCCTTCTTACCAGCAAGTAAGTTATTAATTATTATTAATTAATATTTCAAAATTAGGTTGTAGTCACACCCTTCATTTTATAGAAGTGCAAAATAATATTTTATCTATTACTGTTCCTATACTGACATCTTATCACATACTTTAAATTGGTAATTGTTACAGACTTGGTTTCCCAGGAAACAAAGAGGTTATGTGATTAACACCCATAGGAATGAGATGGCAGGGGTTTGGGCAGAGGGAGAAGTTAAGTGGCAATTGCCTCAGGATTCCTTACTGTACTAAAGGTTTTTGTTTTTTTTTTTAAATATTTTTATTGAGAAATCTTCACACACATGCATACCATACATGATGTACAATCAGTGGCTCACAATATCATCACATAGTTGTGTATTCTTTGACATGATCCATTTTTGAATATTTGCATCACTCCAGAAAAAGAAATACAAAGAGAAAAGAAAAAAACTCGCACATACCATACCCCTTACACCTCTCTCTCACTGACCAGTAGTATTTCCATCTACCCAATATATTTTACCCTTTGTCCTCCCTATTATTTACTTTTTCAATCTATATTTTTTTTACTCATCTGCCCCTACCCTTAATAAAAGAAGCATCAGACACAAGGTTTTCACAATCACACAGTTATGTTTTAAAGTTTTATCTTTATACAATGGTCTTCAAGAATCAAGGCTACTGGAACACAGCTCAACAGTTTCAGGTACTTCCCTCCAGCCACTCTAATACACCATCAACTAAAAAGGGATATCTATATAATGCTTAAGAACAGCCTCCAGGATAACCTCTTGACTCTATTTGAAATCTCTCAGCCACCGACACTTTATTTTGTCTCATTTCTCCCTTTCCGCTTTTGTCAAGAAGGCTTTATTAAAATCCCTTGATGCCTGGTCCTGGATCACCCCAGGATTTCTGTTCCATGTTGCCATGAAGATTTACACCTCTGGGAGTCATGTTCCACATAGGAGGGAGGGTAGTGAATTCACCTGCTGAGTTGACTGAGAGAGGCCACATCTGAGCAACAAAAGAGGTTCTTCTTGAGGAATTTTGCATCCAAATTCATAAGGGATGTTGGTTTGCAATTTTTTCCTCACATGATATCTTTATCTGGCTTTGATAATAGGATGATAGCCTCATAATGAGTGAAGGAGTGTTTCCTCCTCTTCTTGGAAAAGTTTGATCAGGATTGGTGTTAATTCTTGTAATTTTTGTAAAATTCATCTATGAAGCCACTTTGTCCTGGGTTTTACTTTGTCAGAAGGGTTTTGATGATGGATTCAATCTCTTTACTTGTTACTGGTCTATTAAGATATTCTATTCTTTTTGACTCTAAATTGGTTGTGTGTTTCTAGTAATTTATTAATTTCATCTAGATTATCTAATTTGTTGGCATAGGTATATTTAGCCTATCCTCCTTTTTCAGTGTAATTTTATTGAAATATATTCATGCACCATATAATCTATCCAAAGAATACAATTAATGGCTCACAGTATCATTATATAGTTGTGCATTCATCACTACAATCTGTTTTAGAACATTTTCTTTACTCCAAAAAAAAGAAAGAAAAGTGAAAAAGAAAACCCAAAACATCCCATACCCTTTATCTCCCCCATTATTATTTTTTGTCTTTATTTTATTACTCATCTACCCATACAATGGATAAAGGGAGTTTCAGTCACAAGGTTTTTACAATCATATGGTCACATGATAAAAGCTATGTAATTATATAATCATTATCAAAGACCAAGGCTATTGGATTACAGTTCAACAATTTCAAGTATTTCCTTCTGGCTATTCTAATACACTAAAAATTAAAAAGAAATATCTATGTAATGAATCAGTAGTCATAATCATTTGTTAAATCTTAATTTCTCAGTTGCATCTCCTCCCTCTGATTTGATCATTCTCTCAATCTTCAGGGATATCTGGGAAATGGCTATTTTAACTTCTTCTGACCTTATGGGCAGAGAAATGAAACTGGTTGATGTACTGTACCTATCCTTTCATAATCCTTTTTATTTCTGTGGGGTCAGTAGTAATGTCCCACCTACCATTTCTGATTATAGTTATTTGTGTCCTCTCTCCTTTTTCCTTTATCAATCAATCTTGTTAAAGGTTTGCCAATTTTATTAATCTTTTCAAAGAATTGACTTTTGGTTTAGTTGTTTCTCTCCTTTGTTTTTTAATTCTCTGTTTTATTTATCTCTGCCATAATCTTTGTTATTTCCTTCTTTCTGCTTGCTTTGGAATTATTTCGTTCTTTTCCTATATCCCTCAGATGTGAGGTTAGGTGTCTGATTTGAGATCTTTCTTCTGTTTTTAATGTAAACATTTTGGGCTATAAATTTCTCTCTGAATGCTGCTTTTGCAATAACTATAACATTTGGTATATTGTGCATTCATTTTAATTCACCTCAAGGTATTTCCTAATTTCCCTTGCATTTTCTTCTTTGACCATTGGTTATTTAAGAATGTTTCTTAATTTCCTCATATTTATGAATTTTCTGTTTCTCACTCTGCTAATGATGTAGACATCATTTCATTGTGTTAGGAGAAGATGTGCTATTACATCTTCATTGTGTAATAGCAATATTTTCAAATGTGTTGAGACTAGTTTTGTGACCTAAAATGCAATCTATCCTGGAGAATGATCCATGTGCTGCACTAGAAGAGAATGTGTATTTTTGTGCTGTTGGGTGGCATGTTCTATATATGGCTTTTTGGTCTTCTTTTATAGTATTATTTAAGTCTGTTATTTCCTTTTTGATATTCTGTCTAGATGTTCTATCCAATATTGAATGTGCTGTGTTGAATGCTGCTACTATAAAGGTGGAACCATCTATTTTTCCCTCCAATGCTGTCAATATTTGCTTCTTAAGTTTTGTATTTCTGCTATTAGTTGCTTACATAACTTATATTTTTGTGTCTTCTAGTGGAAGTGATATTTTCATCAATGTGTGGTAGTGGCCTTTCCCTTGTAGCAGTTTGGACTTAAAGTATATTTTATCTGATATTAATGCAACTACACCAATTCTCTTTTGGTTACCACTTGCATGATGTTTTTTTTTTTCATCACTTCACCTTCAGTTCACTTGCACCTCTGAATTTAAGTGAGTCTCTTGCAAACAGCATATAGTTGAATAATGGTTTTTATCCATTCTGTGAATCTCTGTCTTTTGCCTGGGTAGTTCAATTCATTTACATTTAAAATAACTACTGGAAATGCTGGACTTCTGCCATTTTGCTATTTCATCTTTGCAAGTCTTATTCCTGTTTGTCCCTCAATTCTTCCATTAATGCTTATTTTCATAGTTATTTGACTTTTTTGATATGGACCATTTGAGTCCTTTCTCATTTATTTCTGTATTTATTTTCTAGATATTTTCTTTTTTTTTTTTGATTAATTAACGGAAAAAAGAAATTAACCCAACATTTAGAAATCATACCATTCTACATATGCAATCAGTAATTCTTAACATCATCACATAGATGCATGATCATCGTTTCTTAGTACATGTGCATCGGTTTAGAAGAACTAGCAACACAACAGAAAAAGATATAGAATGTTAATATAGAGAAAAGAAATAAAAGTAATAATAATAGTAAAAAAACAAACAAACAAACAAACAAACAAAAAAACCTATAGCTCAGATGCAGCTTCATTCAGTGTTTTAACATGATTACATTACAATTAGGTATTATTGTGCTGTCCATTTTTGAGTTTTTGTATCTAGTCCTGTTGCATAGTCTGTATCCCTTCAGCTCCAATTACCCATTATCTTACCCTGTTTCTAACTCCTGCTGGACTCTGTTACCAATGACATATTCCAAGTTTATCCTCGAATGTCTATTCACATCAGTGGGACCATACAGTATTTGTCCTTTAGTTTTTGGCTAGACTCACTCAGCATAATGTTCTCTAGGTCCATCCATGTTATTATATGCTTCATAAGTTTATCCTGTCTTAAAGTTGCATAATATTCCATCGTATGTATATACCACAGTTTGTTTAGCCATTCTTCTGTTGATGGACATTTTGGCTGTTTCCATCTCTTTGCAATTGTAAATAACACTGCTATAAACATTGGTGCGCAAATGTCCGTTTGTGTCTTTGCCCTTAAGTCCTTTGAGTAGATACCCAGCAATGGTATTGCTGGGTCGTATGGCAATTCTATATTCATCTTTTTGAGGAACCGCCAAACTGCCTTCCACAGTGGTTGCACCATTTGACATTCCTACCAACAGTGGATAAGTGTGCCTCTTTCTCCACATCCTCTCCAGCACTTGTCATTTTCTGTTTTGTTGATAATGGCCATTCTGGTGGGTGTGAGATGATATCTCATTGTGGTTTTGATTTGCATTTCTCTAATGGCCAGGGACATTGAGCATCTCTTCATGTGCCTTTTGGCCATTTGTATTTCCTCTTCTGGTAGGTGTCTGTTCAAGTCTTTTTCCCATTTTGTAATTGGGTTGGCTGTCTTTTTGTTGTTGAGTTGAACAATCTCTTTATAAATTCTGGATACTAGACCTTTATCTGATATGTCATTTTCAAATATTGTCTCCCATTGTGTAGGCTGTCTTTCTACTTTCTTGATGAAGTTCTTTGATGCTCAAAAGTGTTTAATTTTGAGGAGCTCCAATTTATTTATTTCCTTCTTCAGTGCTCTTGCTTTAGGTTTAAGGTCCATAAAACCACCTCCAATTGTAAGTTTCATAAGATATCTCCCTATATTTTCCTCTAACTGTTTTATGGTCTTAGACCTAATGTTTAGATCTTTGATCCATTTTGAGTTAACTTTTGTATAGGGTGTGAGATATGGGTCTTCTTTCATTCTTTTGCATATGGATATCCAGTTCTCTAGGCACCATTTATTGAAGAGACTGTTCTGTCCCAGGTGAGTTGGCTTGACTGCCTTATCAAAGATCAAATGTCCATAGATGAGAGGGTCTATATCTGAGCACTCTATTTGATTCCATTGGTCGATATATCTATCTTTATGCCAATACCATGCTGTTTTGACCACTGTGGCTTCATAATATGCCTTAAAGTCAGGCAGCGCGAGACCTCCAGCTTCGTTTTTTTTCCTCAAGATGTTTTTAGCAATTCGGGGCACCCTGCCCTTCCAGATAAATTTGCTTATTGGTTTTTCTATTTCTGAAAAATAAGTTGTTGGGATTTTGATTGGTATTGCATCGAATCTGTAGATCAATTTAGGTAGGATTGACATCTTAACTATATTTAGTCTTCCAATCCATGAACACGGTATGCCCTTCCATCTATTTAGGTCTTCTGTGATTTCTTTTAGCAGTTTTTTGTAGTTTTCTTTATATAGGTTTTTTGTCTCTTTAGTTAAATTTATTCCTAGGTATTTTATTCTTTTAGTTGCAATTGTAAATGGGATTCGTTTCTTGATTTCCCCCTCAGCTTGTTCATTACTAGTGTATAGAAATGCTACAGATTTTTGAATGTAGATCTTGTAGCCTGCTACTTTGCTGTACTCATTTATTAGCTCTAGTAGTTTTGTTGTGGATTTTTCCGGGTTTTCGATGTATAGTATCATATTGTCTGCAAACAGTGATAGTTTTACTTCTTCCTTTCCAATTTTGATGCCTTGTATTTCTTTTTCTTGTCTAATTGCTCTGGCTAGAACCTCCAACACAATGTTGAATAATAGTGGTGATAGTGGACATCCTTGTCTTGTTCCTGATCTTAGGGGGAAAGTTTTCAATTTTTCCCCATTGAGGATGATATTAGCTGTGGGTTTTTCATATATTCCCTCTATCATTTTAAGGAAGTTCCCTTGTATTCCTATCTTTTGAAGTGTTTTCAGCAGGAAAGGATGTTGAATCTTGTCAAATGCCTTCTCTGCATCAATTGAGATGATCATGTGATTTTTCTGCTTTGATTTGTTGATATGGTGTATTACATTAATTGATTTTCTTATGTTGAACCATCCTTGCATACCTAGGATGAATCCTACTAGGTCATGATGTATAATTCTTTTAATGTGTTGTTGGATACGATTTGCTAGAATTTTATTGAGGATTTTTGCATCTATATTCATTAGAGAGATTGGTCTGTAGTTTTCTTTTTTTGTAATATCTTTGCCTGGTTTTGGTATGAGGGTGATGTTGGCTTCATAGAATAAATTAGATAGCTCTCCCTCCACTTTGATTTTTTTGAAGAGTTTGAGGAGAGTTGGTACTAATTCTTACTGGAATGTTTGATAGAATTCACATGTGAAGCCGTCTGGTCCTGAACTTTTCTTTTTAGGAAGCTTTTGAATGACTAATTCAATTTCTTTACTTGTGATTGGTTTGTTGAGGTCATCTATGTCTTCTTGAGTCAAAGTTGGTTGTTCATGTCTTTCCAGGAACCCGTCCATTTCATCTAAATTGTTGTATTTATTAGCGTAAAGTTGTTCATAGTATCCTGTTATTACCTCCTTTATTTCTGTGAGGTCAGTAGTTATGTCTCCTCTTCCATTTCTGATCTTATTTATTTGCATCCTCTCTCTTCTTCTTTTTGTCAGTCTTGCTAAGGGCCCATCAATCTTATTGATTTTCTCATAGAACCAACTTCTGGTCTTATTGATTTTCTCTATTGTTCTCATGTTTTCAATTTCATTTATTTCTGCTCTAATCTTTGTTATTTCTTTCCTTTTGCTTGCTTTGGGATTAGTTTGCTGTTCTTTCTCCAGTTCTTCCAAGTGGACAGTTAATTCCTGCATTGTTGCCTTTTCTTCTTTTCTGATAAAAGCATTTAGGGCAATAAATTTCCCTCTTAGCACTGCCTTTGCTGCATCCCATAAGTTTTGATATGTTGTGTTTTCATTTTCATTTGCCTCGAGGTATTTACTAATTTCTCTTGCAATTTCTTCTTTGACCCACTTGTTGTTTAAGAGTGTGTTGGTGAGCCTCCACGTATTTCTGAATTTTCTTGCACTCCGCCTATTATTGATTTCCAACTTCATTCCTTTATGATCTGAGAAAGTGTTGTGTATGATTTCAATCTTTTTAAATTTGTTAAGACTTGCTTTGTGACTGAGCATATGGTCTATCTTTGAGAATGATCCATGAGCACTTGAAAAAAAGGTGTATCCTGCTGTTGTGGGATGTAATGTCCTATAAATGTCTGTTAAGTCTAGCTCCTTTATAGTAATATTCAGATTCTCTATTTCTTTATTGATCCTCTGTCTAGATGTTCTGTCCATTGATGAGAGTGGTGAATTGAAGTCTCCAACTATTATGGTATATGTGTCTATTTCGCTTTTCAGTGTTTGCAGTGTATTCCTCACGTATTTTGGGGCATTCTGGTTCGGTCCATAAATATTTATGATTGTTATGTCTTCCTGTTTAATTGTTCCTTTTATTAGTATATAGTGTCCTTCTTTGTCTCTTTTAACTGTTTTACATTTGAAGTCTAACTTGTTGGATATTAGTATAGCCACTCCTGCTCTTTTCTGGTTGTTATTTGCATGAAATATCTTTTCCCAACCTTTCACTTTCAACCCATATTTATCTTTGGGTCTAAGATATGTTTCCTGTAGACAGCATATAGAAGGATCCTGTTTTTTAGTCCATTCTGCCAGTCTATGTCTTATGATTGGGGAATTCAGTCCATTAACATTTAGTGTTATTACTGTTTGGATAATATTTTCCTCTACCATTTTGCCTTTTGTATTATATATATATCATATCTGACTTTCCTTCTTTCTACACTCTTCTCCATACCTCTCTTTTCTGTCTTTTCGTATCTGACTCTAGTGCTCCCTTTAGTATTTCTTGCAGAGCTGGTCTCTTGGTCACAAATTCTCTCAGTGACTTTTTGTCTGAGAATGTTTTAATTTCTCCCTCATTTTTGAAGGACAATATTGCTGGATATAGGAGTCTTGATTGGCATGTTTTCTCTTTTAGTAATTTAAATATATCATCCCACTGTCTTCTAGCTTCCATGGTTTCTGCTGAGAAATCTACACATAGTCTTATTGGGTTTCCCTTGTATGTGATGGATTGTTTTTCTCTTGCTGCTTTCAAGAGCCTCTCTTTCTCTTTGACCTCTGACATTCTAACTAGTAAGTGTCTTGGAGAACGCCTATTTGGGTCCAATCTCTTTGGGGTGCGCTGCACTTCTTGGATCTGTAATTTTAGGTCTTTCATAAGAGTTGGGAAATTTTCAGTGATAATTTCTTCCATTAGTTTTTCTCCTCCTTTTGCCTTCTCTTCTCCTTCTGGGACACCCACAACACGTATATTTGTGCGGTTCATATTGTCCTTGAGTTCCCTGATACCCTGTTCAAATTTTTCCATTCTTTTCCCAATAGTTTCTGTTTCTTTTTGGAATTCAGATGTTCCATCCTCCAAATCACTAATTCTATCTTCTGTCTCTTTAAATCTATCATTGCAGTTATCCATTGTTTTTTCCATCTTTTCTACTTTATCCTTCACTTCCACAAGTTCTGTGATTTGTTTTTTCAGTTTTTCTATTTCTTCTTTTGTTCAGCCCATGTCTTCTTCATGTCCTCCCTCAATTTATCAATTTCGTTTTTGAAGAGGTTTTCCATTTCTGTTCGTATATTCAGCATTAGTTTTTTCAGCTCCTGCATCTCATTTGAACTATTGGTTTGTTCCTTTGACTGGGCCATATTTTCAATTTTCTGAGCGTGATCCATTATCTTCTGCTGGCGTCTGGGCATTTAGTCAGATTTCCCTGGGTGTTGGACCCAACAGGTTGAAAGATTTTTCTGTGAAATCTCTGGGTTCTGTTTTTCTTATCCTGCCCAGTAGTTGGTGCTCGTGGCCCCCGTTTGTCTGTGGGTTCCACCAGTAAAAGGTGCTGTGGGTCCTTTAACTTTGGAAAACTCTCGCCATGGGGGTGGTTCGCCAGCCAAAGTGGCTTGGAAGAGTGCCAGACGGCCCGGGGGTCCAAATGCGGGGAGGGTCGCCGGCCGCCGCAGCCCGGGAGAGCACCTGACCAAATTTCCTAGTCGGCCCGGGGCGCCAAGCGTGGCGGTAGGGCGCCAGCTGCTGCAGCCTGGGAGAATGCACCGTTCCCAGCCAGACTGGGGAGTCACGTGTTTGGAAGGGAACCCCCCGGTCACCGTTCTCTGCTGTCTGGGGATTTCCAATCCTATTCTCTCAGTTGGTCTGGGGGGCCTCGCGTGGTGGGTGCGCCAGCCGCAGCAGCTTGAGGGGACTGCTTGCCCAATTCTGCCAGCTGGCCTGGGAAGGAGGAAGGGAGGGACTCCGGCCGCTTGCCGTCCCGCCCGGGAAAGCCCACGCCCCTCGGCGATCTCACCGGAGCTGGTTCTCCCAGACAGTCAGCTGTTCCAGGATGGGGTATGCTGTCTTTTTGATCTCTGTTGTGGCTCTGGGAGCTGTTCTGTATCGTTTCTCCTCCCCTAGTAGCTGTTCTGGAGGAGGAAAGGTGAGGGTGGCAAGGCTGTTGAGGATGGTGGCGGAGGAGCCGGTGAAGGCGGAAGAGAGCACGGTGGTGGTTGGAGAGTCACCGGAGCAGGAGGAGAAAGGGAAGGATAAGATGGCAGCGGGAGCGCCACCGGTGGAGAAGGGGGAAGAGGAGGGCTGGATGGCGGTGGGCATGCTGCCGGTGGAGAAAGAGGGAGAGGAGGGCTGGATGGTGGCGGGAGCGCTGCCCGCCAGCGGAGAAAGAGGGAGAGGAAGGCTGAATGGCGGCGGGAGCGCTGCCCCCCCGTGGAGAAAGAGGGAGAGGAGGCTAGATATTTTCTTTGTGTTTCCCTCAGGGAGGAAATTTAGCATCCTAAGTTTATACCAGTCTTATTTGGTTTTATACCAAATCAGTTCCAATAGCTTATAAATACAGTGTCCTGTACTCCCCCTTTTTGTTGTACTTGTTACAAATTATATTTTATACTGATTTATCATTACTTTTTAATGCATTTGCACTTTAAAAACTGTAAGAAGTAAAGAATGGAGTTACATTCAAAAATACAATCCAATAGTACTGGTACTTAACCTTAACCATATCATTACCTTACCTGGAAATCTTTCTTTATGTCATCAATCCATTGTCTGGTACCCATTCCTTTCAGTGTGAAGAATGCCCCTTAGCATTGCTTGTAGTGTAGGTCTAGTGGCACATAGGGGTTAGTCTGCTCTCTCTGGGACAGCCAGGGACCCACAATGGAAGCATGGGCTGGCTCCACATTGCACAGGGAAGGGGATAAGAGAGAGGCTAGTTACGTTGCTATGAGCATCTCCTACCTTTTTTATAGCTGTGTTTTCTTGATTAAGCATTTATCCAATTATTGCAACTCTAAATTTTTTTCTGGAACTTTGAGGAAGGTGTCTCTGCCAGTTTGTGCTAGTTGTTCAAAGAGTCTATGAGGGAATGGCATCTTGGAGTGTCTTATATTGCCATCTTCACCCTATTTTGTTTTGAGGGCAGTTGAGTATAATAAAGGCAGTTGAAGAATTTTGTCCAGTGAAGTAATATGACCAGTTTCATGTTAAATAGAACTTCAGATAGCATCGTGTTCTTACCAACTCCTTTAATTACTAGGAAATAAAATTTACTTTTGACCTAAATTTTGCTTGTTATAAAATATTATTTGGGGCAAAGAAAGTCTTACTTGAAGAAATTGGAAATTGGGAAAATAAAAGAAGGAAAAAAAAACAGGAACTGGAAGGGAAGAGGAGAGGGAGACAGAATAGAACAAAAAAGAAAAGAAATACAGGTTTTTAAAAATAGATGCCCAGAAAAATTAACCACAGACACATCTCAATGAGAGAGAGATACCTGAAGAAGCCGTGAAGCTTAAAAGAACTAAAAAAATCCCTGGCACAAGCTTCAAGTTATGAAATGTTCTACCTCTAGAGATCGATTTGGTACCTTACAATGTTATTTTCAGAGCTACTCTGCCATCTTATCATCTAAGACTTTCTGAAATTCTTACATGATACATGGACTCAGTGATTCAGGAAAGGGCTTGTATCTCAGGAACTCTGTTTAGCCCTTGCTCGTCGCGTAAGTTACAAGCAAGCTGTTTATGAGAGCAGCAAGGGGGAGTTACTGAGGATCTGAGATAATTTTCTATGCATCTCAGTACAATAATGGTGACTGTCCAACCCAGCAAATTAAAACAGGACCTCTTAGAATACTGGATTCAATTCTGGAATCTCAACTGTAGGAAGAAGAGGTCACATAATTAACTCTGAGTTCATGGAAGAAGAACAGTATCATGAATCACACTAAACAGTAGATCATGTTAAAATTGCACATTAAATTGGGCTTTGGAATGCACTGTATGACTTATTTGGCAGAGAATTTACATCTTATTTGCTTTGCCTCAGCTAATAGTAAAATTAGTTTGCATTTTCTGTGCATTTAAAAGATGTTTTGTGTCAGGTGGATTGGATGGAAGAGAGTAGGAAAAAGGAAAGAAATGGGATAGGAATAAGAAGCATCTCAGAAGCATGCTGGTTAGCTGGGGTGTTCAGCTCCAGGGTCAAGCGCTTGCCACATTTGACTTGCATGGTGCAAAAACCATATGTGCAGAATTAAGAATGAACTTATGTGATCAGCTCATATAATGAAAATCCCCAGACCCAATGGATTGAACTCTAAATAAATACTTGTTATATGAATGAAAAGGATTTTTTTTCCACTCTGAAGTAAAAGCTATTCATTTCATTGGAAATATGAAAAAGGTCTATTCAAAGTTGTTTAATTTTTATAGGGTGGTGTCTTGGTTAGAAGTCACAGAGGTCTCTTTCATTTGTGCTTCTTTGTTTTTAGTTTGTTTTGTTTTCAGGCTGACCCCTGAAGTAGTGAAAAGGTTTGGACATTGACTATAACACTGATTGCAACCAGAACTTGTAATACATCAGTTTGAGCTCACATGCCAATGCTATTTTTAAAAAGCTGTGTGTGATCAACTTTCAAGTTTATATTTTTAAAAGATTGGAGACTTTAGCTTGGTCAGTAAAATGTATATGCATCTGGCTACGTGAAACTCGAAGAGCCATCATTGCTTGTGTGACAAGGCAAGGTGGCTAACAGCTGGCACTGTCAGAGGAGAGAACCATGTCCAATTCTTCAGCACAGGGGGAGGCAGAAGGACACTCCTCCAGTATATGCTGCTGCTCTCATACTGGTTGGGGCCACTGATGAAGTGACCCAGCTCTCAAAGGATCTGAAGAACGATACCCACCAATAGGCAATACCCACACTGCCTTGAGTGATAAGAAATCCTTGTCAGGGTTTCTCCCTTCTCTTTTCCTCTAGATCACAATAGGACCAAGACATTAAATGCTGCTAGCATTTCTGCATAATAACAATCTATAAAACCATGTAAATGGACTCATCTTGAAAAGAAATAATCTGTTTTTGCATCCCCATCATCAGACTAATGCAGATATCATTTAGGCGATAAGTATCTATTCTAAGAAACCATGACTTTAAAATCTCACGAACACAATAAAGTAAGTATGCATGTGCCATGTGCCATGGCAGTAGAGCATTGCACAAATAAGGCACACAGGGAACAAATATGACTGCACACCACCCAATCACCTTGGCAATGTTTATGCTCATAAAGTTGTGTTCTAGGAGTTATTTCAAAAGAAATCTAAAGCTGTTAAGAATATTCATTGTCAAAGGTTACACATTGCTAACTTAGTACAGAAAAAACAACAAAGTACAGGTTGTTCTGTGACATTTGTCACTGTTCTTTTAGGTTGGGTGATGCTGTTGACTGATGCCTTTCATTGATAATAAAACAAGGTCTGGTTACATATTGGTAAATGTGTTTGGCTACCTATAACAGAAATTTGAATACGTTCGAAATGTGAATCTAACTCTCAGTGGTTTAACAGAATAAGACTTTATTTTTCTTGCATACTGAAGTTTGGAGCTAAATATTGCAGTACTGGTGTAGTTGTTTCATGATGTTGTGAAGGACCCAAGCTTACCCTCTGCTTTGACATCTCTACAAGTTGACATTCTTCCTTATGCTCTCAAGATGTTTTTTTCTCCTCTGGGAATCACATGTAATTCCAGGAAGAAATGGGTTGGTTTAGGATGGAGGTGGGGCAGTTAAAGAGCAAAATATACTAGCTGAGTCTGTCCTTTTTAATCAGGAAAACAATAATTTTTCTAAAATCTCAACTGAGTAGATTTCTACTTTCACGTCTTTGATTAGAACAAATGACTTCCCTTAACATCAAGGAGATTGGGGAAATCAGATGTTTTTTTACAGGCACATTGATTTCCCAAACACATTCAGGGTTCTACTGGTAAGAAATATGAATAACTCTTTTATTGATAAGGATATTGGTTAGGCAACTTGCTCCGTTTGTCAAAAGCTATAACATGTAGAATACAAGTGTTGTTTTTTTCCAAATTCATTGCAGTTTTTTATACTCTAAATAATTCATTGTAGAGGAATTTCCAAGCTTCTAATATATAAAGCAAACAAATAACCAGCTTCTGATAAAATAGTGTTGGGGAAGGGTTGGTGTGGAAATTAGAGGGCTTTGTTTATTTTTCTTCCCTGCTTTGAGCTCTGGTGAGTTGTGGGGGTGGCAGCACAGGAGGATGGGGTCATTATTTTTATTCTTTGCTATTTTGCTCCAGGTGTTTAATGTATCATTTATAGTACATGCTCAAAAATACATGTAAATGCATGAATAAGAGTCAATAGATCTGGAGTTTGGCACCATACCCATCACCAATTGGCTATAGGCTCCTGAGCACCTGTCTGGTTTTCCTGTCTCTGAAATGGTGACATTTGCTGTACAATGCACCTTGTGGGGCTGTAGAGAAGGTCAAATAAGGATGAACAATAAGCATTTCTTGCACAATGTAGGTATGTACAATTTGCAAAAGGCTTTCAGATCCATTGTCCCCCTTTACTAATCCTCATAATTACCCCAGCCCTGCCTACCTGTACAGAGTGAGAGCAGACATCATTGCACCCGTTTTTGATAGATTTTCAAACTGAGGCTCAGATATTCAGATGGGTTGTAACTGATCTAAGTGGCAAAGCTTGGTGTTTCAGGTTGAAAATATCTTATGTAATAAGGCTTATTTATTTATAACTTGCTTTTTTTCCAAAATGGATTTAAGGAGGCAAGAAATTATTATTTCTTTAATCTGGTTACTTTGAGAAATACACAAAATTCAATAGGTTACTGGAAATTTAAATATTTGGGACCATTTAGCTTATTGAAGAAAAGATTGAAAATCCTCCTGAAAGGTTTGGGTTTTCAAAAATATAAAGAAACCAGGGATGTAGAGCAAAAGAAGTCAAAGTGTGGTAACATTAAGTGGAGAGTCGTTAATAGTAAGGGTTTTAAAACTCTAAAATGGGTTAGTAAATTTACTTTCTCTAAAGGTTTTAAAACGTAAGATGTATTCTCGTATGTGGAAAATGGTCGAAGGGCAGAACTTCTCACAATAGACCATGTGGTCTGCCCCTTCAGGTGTGACTTTGAGCCTTATAATCTCTCAACTCTCAGAATAGATTATCACTTCTGCTTATTTACTTCAAAATAACAACTGACAATTGTTGTCAGTATAATAACAACTGAGAATTAAATGAAAGACATATGAGTCTTTCATTTAATTCTCACAACTTAATATAATATGCACATTTTACAGATGAAGTAAGTAGTGCAACTGAAGTTTGAACCATGATCTTTCACAACTAAATCTGATGCCTGCCATTTTCTGGACATCTTATCTGCCTCCCACTTCTATGTGTTCATGGTGTGGCAGGAGAACTGACGACCTCAATGTCCTCCCTTTCAAGCCTGCTCTTTTCCCTATAGTCCTTGTCTTCTTTGATAGAGCTACTTCCTAACCAGTCACCCAAGTTAGAGACCTGGCTGTCAAATAGACTCACCCTTTCTCCTACATCTTAATTACCAAGGCTTGCTAATTTTAGCTAATGAATAAATCTCAAAAGTTTGCCATCTCTCCATCCCACCACTACTGTCTCAGTTGAAAGTCTTCACCACTTTTTATCTGAATTATGAAACCATTCTCCTTTCTAGATTTTCTCTTTTCAGTATTGTTTTCTTAACTGCAACTTGTGGCCAGAGTGAAGAGCTCCAAGCAGGAGAAAAAAGCAGTGAGATTCCTATGGAAATCCCCGGTTTAGATAATTTCAGCAGCTTCCTGTCTCCTACTGCAGAGATTCCTAGACTTCAGCCATCTTCATAGTCCTTTTGTATTGTTAGCATGTTCTTACACCACTGGATATTTGAAATATTGTTGAAAAGAAAACATTGATGCCTTTGAATATTCAATACAGCAAAATCCATACAATCAACGCATATCATTGGCTCTATCCAGCCTTTGAAGAGTTGTGGCAATAAGTGTCAGTTATTCAAAGTTGGAAACATTCTTGCTCATGCCAGAGGACTGGGTCTGAAATTCATAGGGTCTGGATAGGTGGGTCATCACAGCAGTCTATCCAAGGTTTTAATATGTGTAAAATCATTGGTGTGATGTATTAGCTATGTTTTCCCTGATACACATTAAAATCTTATGTAACTATTGGAATAAAAAAAGTTTGTTTGTATATTGACTTATACCAGTGGTAAACACAGTACAGTTTTGGAAACTCTATAGTATGACACATAAGCCCCTTTGTGATTTGGCTTTTGTTTAACACTGCAGCCTCATCTGTGTGGTGAATGTAAGATGCCTGTATAATTTACCATTCAAACAGGATACTTTTGAATGTAAAGGGATGGGGAGAGGTGCCATTGATAATTTAGCTGGAAAAACAGATATAAACTTGTACTGTCCTGGACAAACTTGAACATACAGGCCAACCTATTAATTTGCTTAATCTCTAATTTTCAAATTTTATGCATTTGAACAATACTTAAGACTTTTAGGTCTTTGTACTGAACATTTGATTGCATGCTTCTGAGTGCTTGCACATCCACTTCTTTCATCCTGAAAACCCTTTCTTGCTTTTCTTCTGCTACCTAATTCTAAGCATTAACTTCTCCAAGAAGCCTTTCGTGACCCCAGACTCAACCAAATGATTGTTTCTTGTAATTCCCGAGCATTCCAAGAAAAGCTTGGTCTTATCTTTAACATAGGTATATTCGCCAGAACAGGAACATGTCATAATCATTTTGTTCCTTGTAGCATATAACACAGTTTGAGGCACACGTAGGTGACATCCTATTACTCACTGTTGATCAAGCAGTGTAGGGATTCCTGTTCTCCCGCAGATTAACACTGAAGTTAACCCTGACCCGAATGATGATGCTGGCACTACCCAAGAGTATTGCTTCCTTCTTGGGAAATCTTTCCCCATTTCCACTCTCCTCTCTGTATTTTCCCTCACCTTTGGTGCAGAGGCAGAATACCATGATGCTTATGGCATGGCTTAGGATTAGGCAGACCTGGATTCCTGTTCTTTGTGACCTCAGGGAAATAGCCAACTTTCTTAAACCTAAATTTCGTTGTCTGTAAAATCTGGATGATAATAAATCCCACCTCATTGGGATGTTGTGATGATTTAGTGCCACAATATATCTAAAAGGATGAATAGAGTTCCTGGCATGCAGTATATGCTCAAAAAAATGTACCAAAAAAGACACTTAGGTGAGGGTGATGAGATTGTAAGGAAAGTAATGGCTTTCTTCTGCCAAAGTTCATGAGCGAACTTTGAATTTTTAAGGCAGCTTGGTTTGAATAAAAGTTTGGTCTCTGAAGAAGCATATAAGAACACAGAGAATTAAGACCTCACCTTTTATGTGGCATATGTTTTCTGACATATGGAAACAAAGATTTTAAAAGCAGTAATGATTTTCTTCCACAATACAGTACTAAGATCATCAGATGCTCAAGTTCTGTTAGAAGCTCTTGATGCCACGTCTTCCGTGTACCAGAAAAAGTAAGTTATTGTGTCGCTAATGGCTTCTCCTCCAATCCCATGAACAACTAGATTAATTAATCAACCTTGCAATAGGTAATTAATTGATTAACCAAAGAGTTATTGCATGCCTAGTACACGCCAGGTCCCTCTCCATGCTCCCATTACATGTTAAGCATTGTAAATATATTGTGGGAAAATAATGATAAAGGAGTATCTCACCTTGGGGTTCAAGTGGGCCAGACATAGCTTTAATTACATAATCTCTGTAAATATGGCAGATTCTTGACAAAGTTGTCCCCTGGGTGCTATGGGAGCACAAGGGAGTGGTACCTAACCTGTCATGGTAGTGGGAAGGGCAGGTCAGCATAGGTTTCTTTTCTGTTTCATGAAGTTTTTCTGTAATAGGAATTACTTGATAGTGATAATTTGATCATTCAACAATGACTTTTATGGAGCAAGAGTAAGGGCCATTTTCATCAGATCCTCTGATCTCAGGGATTTCATAAGGCTATGAGGATGTTAAGGTAATTCTAGGACATGCCTGTAGGGATTCAGCCCTGCCTATATGCTCCACTCAGATCCATCAATCCTCCCTCCCCCCAACACAAGACCTCCTGGAATAGAGAATTAAGGATGGTCAACAGGGATATAATTTAATTGGGCAATTTCTGCAATCTTCCATGCTAGAAAAAAGGACAGGTAGGAACCAATTGAGTAGAAGAAATACGAGCTTAAGAAACAACCAGAGGGGCGGGCCGCGGTGGCTCAGCGGGCAAAGTGCTTGCCTGCCATGCCGGAGGACCTCGGTTCGATTCCCGGCCCCAGCCCATGTAAAAAAAAAAACAAACAAACAAACAAAATACAATAAAACAAGAAAATGTTTAAAGATGTTTCCCTTTCTTCCTCCCTTCCTTCCTTCCATCCTTCCTTCCTTCTCTCTCTGTCTTTCCTTCCCTTCCTCCCTCTTAAAAAAAAAAAAAAAAAAAAAAAAAAAAAAAAAAAAAAAGAAACAACCAGAGGAAGGGAAAGAGGTAAGTTCTGATGATACCAAAGTTTCAGTCAGAGTAACATGATGCTGGTGAATATTACGAAGAGCTAGGAAATTGTAGGTGAAAGAAGAGGAGAAGACTACAATGGGCATTTTATCCTAGTTTTCAGATAAAATTTTTAACAGAATTATTCTTTGTGTCTGAATGTAAAGGACAATTGTATTCTGCCCAATGTTTCCACAGTTTCTTTAAGTTCCAAATAAAATGAATGTAGTCCAACATATCCTAGTACTACCTAAACACACTTGGTACAGAGTAAATTTAAACAATGATTAGAAAGACATACAATTTGGTCAATGCACAGCCCCAGAGGGCTCTGTTAATTGATAGCTAATGATTGCATGCAATTCATCATTTTTCATGTCTTTATAGACACATGTTTAAAGATGACAGTGATTAAAACTTTGGTGTCTGCTAGCAAGTATTTGGCATGCTATCATTGGTCAATCTGGTGGGATATTGCTCTTGAAATGTTCTTTTAACAATAGTGGTGTTGGTTACTTAAAATAAATCTTGTGACATTGCCATACAGTTCAAGGCTCATGTCCAGTGAAACAGCTCCAGTTTGGAATATTTAGTAAAATGTCCAAACTGTGAACTTCTTAAAAATATGCACATCATGTTCACATTCTGTGCTATCAGTAATTATGCCAACCAATGTGTTGATGCATAGCAGTCCTGTAATAACACAGAAATAAAAATTATGGCTTTTAAGTTGAACTAAAGGCATAAGCATTTAGTTCATCACAAAATTTGTATGAAAATAAGTGCTTCTAAAGTCTTTAAAAGCTTCATTCTATGAAGCAGCCAAATATCCTCTATGAGATCTTGTTTACACACTTCATTGCTCTGGAAGCACATCACTTTAATCCCTATTAGTACAAAATGAAACGGTGGTCCATTTCTCAATTCAATTTTATTGACTTCATTTTCAACAAATATTTATTGAAATTCTGTTTTGTTTTTTGGCACTGGTCTAGGGCTAAGAAAAACAGCATGAACTAGACGTTGCAAGATCCTGACCTCAGGGAGCTATCATTTATCTGGGGACTGAAAGAGCATGAGATAGATTTATTGTACCAAAACATTTTCATATGACTAAAATTATGCACACACTGAATAAGGTTGGACTAGAGGGTGCCCATGGTAGTGATGCCTCTCTGTGTTCATAGTCTTTGATCAATGAATTAAGCATGAGAACAGTCATGCTAATATTTGCAAGGAAGAAGATTCCAGGTAGAGGGCGGAACAAATGCTACGACCTTGAGACAGGATAAAGAAATGTTATGTTTCAGGGACAGAAAGGAGGCCTGTGTGGACAGAATATAATGAGTGGGAAGGAAGGAGATGAGGTAAGCAGGAGATTAGTCCTTCCTTAATGACCCTGCAATGGAAAGACAGTGTTGGGTGATGTGATTTAAGGTAAGCCTTGAGAACATCACTCTGGTTGTTTTGTGTAGCATGGAGTGTGCAAGGCAAAAAAAGGAAACAGGAAAACAATTAGGAGCTGAGGCATTAGGTTAAACAAGAGTTAGCTAGAGCTTGAACTGAAGCCCCAGAAGTTGGAAATGGTGAGAAATGGTTGGATTGGGATTGCTTTGACAATTGAGTCTACACTATACTTGGTGAAGGACTGAATGTAGGCTATCTTAAAAAGAGAAAAATTTTAAATGACATAATTTTGGAGTTTGGGTCTGAACAACTTCATGGATGGTGGTGTTGGTTACTGAGATGGGAAACACTGGGGAAAAAAAACTTGTTTGGGCAGTAAAATCAACGGCTTTGTTTAAGACATAGGCAGTTGTAAATGTCTGCTTGTAGTTCAAGACAAGTTCTGGATTAGAGATGCAGATTTGGAAAGGTTGTGGTTTGTAGATTGACCATTTCTGTAGGGTCAAAGAAGAGTTGGATTGGAATGACTAAAGTATGAGTAGTGGGATGGTAGACGGAGCAGTCAGAAGGCAGGATGCTTGAGAGGTGGTTGTTACTGGTGCTAATGCCTAGATCAGGACCATGGTGGGGGTGGGGCTAAAGCAGAGGGTGCAGAATAATATGCAGGGAAACTGGTTGGTTCTCAATGGCATGTTGAAATCACTTAGAGTGATTGCAGGGAATACAGGTAGAGATGAAGACAGAGACTAGCTGGTATGGTCACCATGAGTTAGAGGCAGGGACCTCACTGTTAGTAGATAGTAGCAATGAGGAAGGATGGCAGATGCCAAAGTTTGATAACTAACTTTCAAGGATTTGAGCTAAAGGAAGATCATTAGCTTGGGAATACAGAAGTGGAGTAAGCAGAGGAAAGATGGAGAGAGCCCACTTTGGGAACATTGCTATAAAATATCCTTTTCAGGGGAAACACTTAGTTTCAGCTAAAGCATCAGAATCCCCTGTGGGACTTGTTAAAACAGAGTTATGAGCCTAATTTGTAGAGCTTCTGACTCAGTTAATCCGGTGTAGCACCTTAGAATTTACATTTCTAACAAGTTCTCAGGGGATACTGATACTGCTGGTCCACAGACCACATTTTGAGAATCACTGAGGTAGAGCAAGAACGTAAGGCTCAGAGAAGAGGGTGGAATATGGGGGGTTTCTGATAATGGACTGAATGCCAGAGGGTAATGTGGGAGTCTGGGGGAGAACAGGAGGGGTGTGATAATAAATGATAATAAGAGTAGTCATTATCTGCTGGTGCCCAAAGAAACCAGGGATGTGAAGTATCCTGGGATTAGAACCGCTATTTTTGCACAGGTCCATAGCATAAAGCAGAAAGGTTCAGGATTACCAGGTAGCTTTTCAATTCTGTGACTTGGAATGAAGTGTAAGCCTGGAGGCTGGTCAAGGGCCTCCTTAGGGCAGTTCCTTAAGAATTGAGAGTGTGGAGGGGCACCTTACCAGGAATGGAAAAAGCTGTGACCTCCAGGCCACTGGTCTCTCCCCATCAAAGAGGAGTTGACTCAGCAGGAGGGCAAGTCTGGTTGAAGAACAACAGGTACTTGATGCCATGACATGAAAGGTATCAGGTCAGCTGGAGCTTGGGGCGATTTAAAACCAGGTTAGGTCAAAAGACCTTGTGTACCTCTTGTATTATTCATAATTGAGACAGGCAGCCTTTGCCCATTAGAATCTCAAAATCCTGGAGGTGCAAGGAGAAGAGTAAGTTGTGTAATTAACTTTTTCAGTTACCAGTGATAGACATTCAATTTAAATGGACTTTAGAGCATCAAGTTTTCCTGAGGATGAGACCCAGTAGCTACTCTGACTCTAGACTCTGTGCTTTTCTACCCTGCCCAGGAGGTGGCACTTGTCAGCCCATAGCCTCCACTGGTGTAAAGTGATGTTTTTCTACCCTGCCAGGAGTATGGTTGAGACAGAGGTTGAGGTGGAATGCAAGGTAGTTTCTGATTCCCAGGCCCTGGAGTAGGAATTCTCTGAAGGAGGCTATCACTTGAGCTAGGTCCTGCCACTCCTTTTCCTGGGAAAGATATACCCCCTGGGGACTTATCTCCTTCTCTTGACTTGTTACTTTGTCTCTAAGACCTATCTTAACTCCGCCCTTGCCTGGGTCAGTGCCAACAATTAAAAATGCTTGACGCTTTCTCTAATGAGCTGCTTCAAATGAGTTCTGTGCTGTGATCTCTGCCACTTTCTGCCCATTTCAGACTGGTATACAATGTGTGTCTGATCATGGATTCCCACCCCTCCTCCCCCTAAATTGTTCCAGATAGTTCCTGGCTATTTACTAGCTGCCCTAGAGGACTAATTAAATTCCACACCTCCCTACACTGCCATTCCTGCCCCGCCTCCAGTCAGTTCTGAGTGTTTCACATGTTTATCTCATTTAGTTTTCACCAAACCTGGTGAGAGGAGTACTGTTATTATTCCCACTTTATTGCAGCACCGAGACACATTCAGTCATTTGATAGGTTTATATGGCTATGAGTGGCAAGGAAAAGCTTGGAATGAATGCTGAGTAAGGAGCAAGGGCAAAGAATAGTGTAAGGATAGGAGAGTGAAAGAGAAATTCCCATTGAGTTGCTTGGGGAGAGCCATATGGAGGAGGAGGATGTTAGTGGGGTGGAGCATGAGGCACGACAATGGCAGGTTGACATGAGATTAGGTACATTCTCAGTATAGGTACAGGCCATGTAAACAGTAGCACAGGGGTGCCAGAAAATGAGGTATTTTCCATGACAGCAAGTTGGCTAGAGGCTGAGGTAGAAGGGCTGAGAGAGGTTATGGTGAGAGATGTTTGAAAAGATTGTCTGAGACAGCAAGGTCACTTGAATGTCATTCTGACATGTTTGGCTTTTAGCCTGAAGCAATGGGAAAACCCAGAGGAGTTTATGTGATGGAACTGTGGGAAAGAGGGGAATTGAGTGCAATCGAGAAGCAAAAAGGGCCAGAGGGGTGTTAGATTCCAGAGACATTATGAAACACAGCTAGCAAGATTTGGCAACTGGTTTGGATATGGGGGAAAGAACTGAAATGCTTTTATCATAGTAGTTGTGTATTAAACATTCACCAAAGATTCATGCCAGGGAGATGGGAATAGGATAGATTCTTGAATGGAGAGAAAGAATGCAAGTTACTTTGGAAAAGATGTTGGTGGATTATAAAGTCAATATTTGATGTAAAATTGAATGTACCTGGAAGCTACCCAATGGCAGATGTTCTTTGGGCAGTTGGAAATGCAGTATTGGGGCTTGGGAGGAAGGGAGAGAGAGAGGGATGGGGGGAGATATATTAGAAGCATCAAGACCTTAAGAGGATTTTTTTTTATTAATTAAAGAAAAAAAAGAAATTAACACAGCATTTAGAAATCATTCCATTCTACATATGCAATCAGTAATTCTTAACATCATCACATAGATGCATGATCATCATTTCTTAGTACATTTGCTTTGCATCGATTTAGGAAAAGAACTAGCAAAACAACAGAAAAAGATATAGAATGTTAATATAGAGAAAAAAATAAAAAAATAATAATAGTAAAAAAAAGACACAAACAAACAGACAAAAAAAAAACTTATAGTTCAGATGCAGCTTCATTCAGTGTTTTAACATGATTACTTTACAATTAGGTATTATTGTGCTGTCCATTTTTGAGTTTTTGTATCTAGTCCTATTGCACAGTCTGTATCCCTTCAGCTCCAATTACCCGTTATCTTACCCTGTTTCTAAGTCCTGTTGGTCTCTGTTACCAATGACATATTCCAAGTTTATTCTCGAATGTCGGTTCACATCAGTAGGACCATACAGTATTTGTCCTTTAGTTTTTGGCTAGACTCACTCAGCATAATGTTCTCTAGGTCCATCCATGTTATTACATGCTTCATAAGTTTATTCTGTCTTAAAGCTGCATAATATTCCATCGTATGTATATACCTCAGTTTGTTTAGCCACTCATCTGTTGATGGACATTTTGGCTGTTTCCATCTCTTTGCAATTGTAAATAACACTGCTATAAACATTGGTGTGCAAATGTCCGTTTGTGTCTTTGCCCTTAAGTCCTTTGAGTAGATACCTAGCAATGGTATTGCTGGGTCGTATGGCAATTCTATATTCAACTTTTTGAGGAACCGTCAAACTGCCTTCCACAGTGGTTGCACCATTTGACATTCCCACCAACAGTGGATAAGTGTGCCTTTAAGAGGATATTTTAAGCCAGAGGATGGTTTGGGAAGAAAAGGGAAGGGGTGAAGCCAGGAGACAACTCCCTGTAAGGGGTGAAGGGAAGAAGAGGAGTGCAAGGAGGAGACTAAGAAGGAGCAGTGAAAGTCATTGGAGGAGGACCAGAAAGATACAAGACACTGAAATTCCAGGGAGTAGAAGAGAGTGTCAAAAACGAAGCACTCCCGAACTCAGAAAACTTCAAATAAGGGATGATGGACTTAATGAGGCTTTACTGCGCTAGGCTGCCGCTGTCATGACCACTTACTCCCTGGTACAAACACATTAAAGCCGAGGTGGCTCAAATGCTCAGGAAGCGGGGATTTGAGTCCCATGGCTTATTGGTTACCTCATTGACATGTTTGTAGAAATGAGCATACATTTCTGTCTGCTTTTTTATTTCCCTTCAAGAATCTAGAGGGATTCAGTTTTGTTTACTGATCAACCCCTTTTTTCCCCACAGGGCAGAGCTGATATAATTATACTGAAGTTGAGCAGGAAGCATGTAATTTTGATTCCAGCTTCAGCCGTAACTCTTTCCTTTTGTTATAGCATACACACACTTTTGAGTAAAATTATAAGGATGAGAAATTTATAGGGAACTCTCAAGCAGCTGTGAAGTTCACAGGCGCTGCGCACTGTGTCCTTTGCTCATGTCCAGATGGGAACCCTTTTCAGTCAAGAATGACCAGCATTTCATGGTGCGTCAGGAGCCAGTAGGCTGACATGATGGACTTCTGTCTGTCATTGAGAAGAGCCTCTACTCTCCACTGTGTAGGGCCCCCTCCTCTTATTTTCCTTCAATTGATCAATCAGCTGTCATAAACCCACTTCACCTTAATAAAAATGGATTAGAGGGTCTCATTCTATATATTCCAATATCACTTGCCTTAGTGCTGATTATTAACTTTAAAACATGCTGTACCTTAGCCTGGTAATGTTTAGCTTCTTCATTTTCTCCTTTCGAGTTTTGGTAATGGCTGCCATTGCCTGCAGAAAGAAATGTCTGATAGCAGACAGGTCAAGAAATCTATCTTGGGTCAACAGTTTGTCATAATGAAAATTGCAGAGGCCCAAGTGTATTCATTGAACAGTTAGCAACTCATGCTTTTTAACCCAATATATCATATGCCTCAGGTTTGCTGACTTTATCGATAACTTCAATTTCCTCAGTATAGCTGATGATTATGGTATCGAACAATTGATTTTGCATAACCACACAACCGCATAACCAAAGCTGATGTAGCTGTCATTACTGTGAAAGGGAAAATGACCATGGTTTCAGCCAAATGCCATGTACCTCTGATGAACTGTTAAGAAAGGTGAAATACAGAAGCATCTAATTCTCCTTCGCAGATGAGTTGCTTTGTCAGCTCCTCCTTGTGAAGTAAGAAGTAGATATCTTGGAAGTGACAGCAACATGACACTGCGGCCATGGCTAACTTTACTTTCTTTCTGGGATTTCCATCCTCTTCAGACCACAAAATTTACAGTTTGATGAGGTCATTTTGCCAAGGGCATGGACCTCAGAGCTGCTCGAAAGTAAGGACATCAAGTTGAGTGTTCTGCCTCTTATTTTACTGTGAACAATAAACCCTGTAATATTCTATTCCATTCAGTAGAGGTTTATTGAGTGCCCACACATCTCAAGCTCTCTGCTAGAGGCTGCAAGTTTGTGTGATTTGTATGCGCCTTGTTTCCTTTTGTGTTTGAAAGTGCCACAGTGATGTTTCCTGGGGTAGGCATTTCACTGTCAGCTAGATTTCTGCTTGGCTCCATGGCTGTCCTGGTGTGATATTGTGTCTTCTGTGCTCTCACATAAACCACAGACTGAGGGTAGCAACTTAAGGGTTGAAGTTCCAGGAGCCATAACCCCGTAAGTAGGGGAGATGTTACTGGGCTGTGTGGAGATGTTACTGGATGTAATTTGGCTGTATAGAGGTGAGCCCACCCTTGTTTTCCACTGCTGAGCAGACTCAGCAAATCCAGATTCATGATAACTGAAGAACATTTAGAAAGCATAGACATTATGTGAAAGAAAGACAGATTAAAACTACATAGCCATCTAGAGGTAACCTTGATACTTACCACCCCAGCACACTCACACACCTAGATATACACACAGGGGCACACGCGCACTTACAAAGTTAAGATACACTATTTTGTATCCTACTTTTTTCCAGCTAAAAAGATACCGTGAATATGCATTCATTTATTCTACATGGACTTAGTAAGTGCCTATCACATGCTTGGCATTGTACAGGCATGGGGATTTGTGAACAAAAGAATTAAATTAGATTTAATGGAGGTTTTCATTCTAGTGGGGTATAAAAAGTACAGAAAATAAAGAAATAAACAGGAGACTATGATGAAAATCCAACAGGCTGATGTGATAGATGGAGCCTGGGGGACACTGCTGTGGGATAGGGAGAAAAGCCCCCCTTTAGAAAACAGGGAATTGAATGCCAAATGAATGAGATTTAAGAAAGAGTGCTCCAGGCATAGATAGAGATAGGGATAAAGATAGAGATAGAGATAGAGAGAGGGAGAGGGAGAGAGAGACTGACAGAGAGAAAGAGGGAGAGAGAGAGAGAGAGAGAGAGAGAGACAGACAGACAGACAGATAATGAGAGCAAACAGCTAGAGTAAGGACCCACAGAGGGAGTCAGCTTTGTAGGCTGTAGGACCAGAGGGAAGGGTCATGTGGCTGGAGCAGGAGATAGCGGGGAAGAGGAGGGTGTGATGAAGATAGAAAGGGAGGGGCCAATTCTTTACTATAGATTTTTCTATGTTTGGTCGAAAGCCATTGATGGTGGCGGTGGTGGGTATTAAATAGGGGAATACCAGGTACAGATGTGTGAGAATGGGTTGCAGGGGTGGGGGCAAGGTTGAAAGAGTGGATACAGAGATGCCAGCATAGAGCTCACTAACTTATCCTGGAGAAAGATGATAATGGTGTGAGCCAGGGAGTTCAAGCCATTACCCAGAAAAAACTTGATCCATATCATCTAGAGGTATTAATTTATTCCAAAGGTAACTAATGTATGGAAGTGTACATGGGCTCTTAGGAAAAAGAAAACTATAAGCGTCTTTGGATATTTTAATCACGGATGAGAGAACTCTTTATCCTTGAGAACCAATCTTAGTTGGAGCCAATCTTAGTTGGATTGACATGGAAAAGAGAGAGGGAGAGATGAAAAAGACAATATGAGCAGAAAACAAGAAAGAGAAGCAAGGGAAAAAGTTAGAGAAATAAACATCAAGTGGTTTTGGGGGGTAATGCCATAAAAAGACTTCTACTCATGGTACTGTGACAAAAGTTATCTACCTCCTCCAGCATTGTGTCATTAGTAGAAATTAGCAAATTGTTAGGGATTTGCTAAGAAGGATGGAATCCAGTAGGTTAGTCACAGCTGTAAGAGCAATATTGTCTGAATTGTGGTAGAAAATTATAAAAATGTGAAAATAAGCAGCACAGGGTTTCAGACAGGAGCCGTTATGTATCAAGAGACATCATCTCAAAATCACTTTCCTGATTATTATATGTAAAGGTTTGGTCTAGGCTCTCTTTCATGCATTTAACATTCAGTTGAAGCCAATTACAAGTAGTGAACCATGACTTCACCTAGTTTATTTTCACACCCTTTCTTCTAATCAGTCCCTTTGTCTGTTCTCATAATTGGTGCTGGCTAGGATTTGTCTCTGCAGTGGAGAGAGAGAGATTGAGAGAGAAAGAGAGAGAGAGAGAGATTGGGAGTGAGGAAGAGATCACTCAGGCACACATCTTTAAGATGGGAAATGTGTAGAAATATTTTGCCTGAAATATCAGGACAGTAATTGGGGAAACCCAATATTCATGGAATAATTGTTTTATTTAAGGAACAGCAAGAGTTTTGGGAAGAGCAAGCACTTTGGAGCCAAGGAGATATGATGTGGCTCCTGGTCTGACATCTGCTGTGTGACCTTAACAAATTATGTAACCTCTTTCAGGACCTCCGTTTTGTCATCTACAAAATGGAGGTGAGATTACCTGCCCTGCAAGGCCACTGAGAAGATGGGTGTGAGAATTGCGAAAAGTGCATCATACCCGACAATCATTCATTTTCTTCTTTGCGTTGCTTTGTACTGGCTGGGCTGCATAGCCAGTCTGATGCACTTTCCCTGAAGCTATTTCTATATGGACATGTGTTCAAACGTATAAACCAAAACACTTTCTTGTTCTTTCTCAGATGTCGCCTGGCTTCCTGTCCACTTAGTCTTATGCTTGCTTTTTGGTGGATGAAGCTTTGAGGTTTCCAGCTGTCAGCTTATAGAGCCAGCATTTGGATCTTGCCTCTGACAACCTTAGGGCCGTGTACTATGTAAATAATGACACCTCTTAAAATATTTTTAATCCTTCATCTTGATAGATGCTTTTGTGTTTCACATTTGTACTTTTGAGGAAGGGGAAGGAAACTCAAATCTCCTCTAGGTGACAGGATAATTACATACCAAGAGCTATGGTAGCACCCAGTACTATGCTGCAGTGTTTTGCAACAGAAGAGAGTTAAAAAATCCCACTCTATTTCCTGCTGGTACTAAGAGAAGGCAGGTGTGCTTTTAATTATATGTTAGTACTGGATCATCAGGGAGCAGAAGGCTGTTGCTGACTCAATCAGTGCAGAATTGTACAGAAATGGCATGAGGAGTGCATATGGACGTCTCATCTCAGCATCTGCTGGACTAGGCCAAGTGAAGCTGTAGTGTGAAAACCAGGAAGGAGGCCGCAGGCTTCCAGGAACGTTTTGCGAAGTTAGAACACGCTGAGACTAAGGATCCGTAGTTTCGGGAAGCAGGTTTTATTTGCTCGTGCACACAAGGGCCCAGCTGAGTCACCTCAAAAGTCTGAGTCCCGAACAAAAGGCAACCTTAGTTTTATAGACTCTTTGACATGTTAAAGACAAGGTAAACAATTGGCTGATTTAAGCTGAGAATGGCCCAGAGCTGAACCATTGAGGGGCCCCCATCCCAGGAATGTCTTCTTTTGCCTATGTGCATTTTCACCAGTTCCTGAAGGCTAGGGGAGGGGGTTTCTATACCAGGAAGTGTGCTTTATCTTGCTTGCCTGCAAGGAGAGGGGGTTTGGGGATTTTTCACAGAGAGCACAGCTAAACCAGAAAGATGGAAAGGCCTGCCTGCTACATTTCCCCCCTTTGATGCTTACCCCGACTTTTAGGGAGGGGTTATAGCATCACTTATATTTCATTTTTATTTATTTGCTGCAGGTGTTGGTATGTTCTGATCTGAGCTGGGCATGGGAAACAATGTAGCCATGCAGGGTTTAGGCCCTGGTGAAGTTGGGGGGGTAAAGGTCTGTGTTCTCCCTCCGTTGGCCTCAAGTTTTCTCCTGATGGTCCCTTTTGGACTGTGCCTGTCTTAGGTTGTTCCTCCCCTGAAGAATCTTTCCTGTCTTTGGCTAACCAGCCATCTTCTGGGGCCAAGGAGGGTGGATGAGGTGTGCAAGTGAGGGAGTAGTAACAACCCCTGAGAGGGTGTGATCTGTCTCTTTGACAGCCTATGCCCCCTGGCCTCTATGCCCAGTACCTGCTGTGGGTTTTTTTTTTTTTTTCACCTGCTCATGGGGCATTAGCTTTGGTTACATGCTTTTGGGAGCCCATGTTTTTTCTTTTTTTTTCAGTGAGGGCTTAGCTCATAACTTTTGGGCAAGAGATAAAGTTAGCACCAGCTCCCAGAAGGCTTTCTCAGTTTTTGCCATCCTAGAGTAACAAAAACAGCATTATTGAACCTGGTGAGGTGGGATTATAGTATACTGGGGCATATTTTTAACCAAGTACAAAATTATTTACTAACAAGAAAGATGAAAAAGGTTGTTTGCATGCAAAAGCTATACAATACAAAAATAAGTGCCAGGAAGTAAATACTTTTAAGGCTAGGATGTTAATTTCCCTTAAGCAAGTTTCATCCACACCTCATTGTGCTTTATCTGCATAGCTCAGCTTCTATTGTAGTTCCAGATCCTGAAAGCTAAAGTCTGCATTTCCTCATAGACTTGTGTCTGCAAGCTTTGGGTTAAATATCAAGCTTTTAACTCCTACAAACAGTAACTTACTTTCTACCCTAAAAACCTCTTTATAATATTAGTGTAGACATACACACTGAGCAGCAGCTAGGAAGGGGGAAGTTACCCAGGTAAGAGAGATTCCATCAAATTAGAGTAAAGTTGGTTTTCAGGAAGAACTCCAGGAGATCTATTTCCAGGAGGGCTGAAACTGCTAAACGAAAGACAAATACAAAGAACAGGAAAAGACAGTTAGTCCACAGACCTGGCAAGCCAGGATGTCCATGTGTTGATTTTCTAATTTTTGGCCCTGCGTAGATCAGTCAGCTTCCGGGGTGACTGAGGCAGGGCTCGGAGGTCTCCTCAGGCTTTGGCCGTGCGTTGACTAGCTGCTTCTGGTGAGCTAGAGTAGGGCAATGACGGTCACTCTGACCTCAGTCACGGGCTGGTCAGCTCATCTCAGCTGCGATGAGAAGGGCACAGTGGCTCCTGGAGGATGGTGCATCTCAGGTGTTCAGGATCAGGGGTGCACTCCCAGGGGTGGTCTGCAGTGGCCCTTTTGACCTGAGAGTGGTGCATTTATAGGATGCTCCTCACAGCTTTGACAGCTGTTGGGATTACTAAACCAACATGGTAAGGACCTTTCTATTAAGACTGGAGGGAGCCTCTTTTTAAAATTTTTTTCCTCTTCAGCTTTGTACCCATACCACATTTCCTGGTTTGACCTCAGGTAAGGGAGGGTAGATGCTAAAGAGTTTGGATACCGTTTTTAATACCTTTCCTTTTAGTTTCATTTAAAACTTTTCTTAACTTTGACCATAATTTCCCCTCTACAAACCTTTGATAACTTATTATATTAATTCAGGCATTGTCCCACATTTTTCAATCTGCAACGGCCAATTACTTCATGTTAGGACAAAACTACTGTTTTCCTCTCAGCAAAAAAAAATCCTTTATATCCTTCAAACTTAAGTCACCACTTCAAGCAAACATTTCATTATACACAGTTATTATGAAAATTAAATTTGTTAGAATAATGTTCAATACACAAAACACTCCAGTTAATGCACAACTGAAATTCCAATATATAAAAATTTTTGTTGTTTGTTCATTTTGGCTTTTCCTTTCCCTGTATTCCAGTCTCCCATGTTTCCCAGTTTTGCCACTTTATGAAGTATACCAGAGTTGATTGTTTTGTAGCCACAGTGTCAGCAGGGCATTGCTTATTACACATTTGCACAACCAATGCCAGAAAGATAGAACTTTTTCCAGTTTGCCAATTAAACTTTTAAAAAGCAGTCTATATGATGGGGGTGGTGTCAATTTTTATAAATTTCATACAATCTGCATAGTTCAACACCACTCCTTCAGCCCCTGCATCAGCAATTTTGACCATCCAGATAATTAATACATATATTTTTTCCTTTCCTGACAAAACTTTTTTATTTAAAAATATTTCTATTATCTGCTTTATTCTATACATTAACATCCTACTTATCAGGGTTCTAATCACAGTGGCAGTGGCTAATACCATATGTACTTTTCCTTTGTTAATTTTACCTTATTTTTCTTACATTTATATTGGGCTATATGGACTGTGGCCCTCTCAGCTATTGATTGATAATTAAAACAATTTCTTTAAAAACAAAATTTTGATCCTGCAGTATTTACAGTTTTTCCTGTAATTCTACCAATTCCTTTTCATAGGCTTTTCCTGTTTTGTTTTATTTTCCTAATTTTTACAGGGTCCTGTGCATTTTGCTCATTCCTCTGCAAGTGTGGAGTAAGGTAAATTATCCCATCCTGGGATTTCTTGTTTTTTTTTTTTTTATTTTATTTTGAGCTTAGAGGATCTTTTCCCTAAAAAAATGACATTATTTCCTAATCTATGTTAAAAGCCCCTGGCTTACTGTTAATTCACTTTAAGTAAACTTTGAAGAGGGCCTACTGACATAAAAATTCCCAAATGTCTTAAAGCACCAGAAAGTATAACCCAGGGAGACAAAATATTTAAATTTAAAACAATTCTGCATACAAAAAGACAAGAAAGCAGCAACTTTCAATTTATCAAGTATGGTTCTAATAAAGCATCACAATATTTAGAAGAACATATTCCACAGTTTCTGAATAAATTTTTAAAGCTTGTCTCATTGATCTCTATTACTATGAAGCCATGCTGAAATGCGAATCCTGCTCCCAGTGCCAATTTTGTGCATAAAAGACAACGTGATATTTGGGGCCATTTAATTTATAGGTTTGGATTTGCGGACAACACTGACTTCAGTTTCATAAAAATAGATTTTGTCAGGAAAGTAAGTAAAGAAAATAATTAAAAGATAGCAACTAAAAGTCTTTAAAAATAGAGCATAGTTACATCACAAGGTAAGATGGCATTACCACCTGAAGAAACGTGCTGGAGAAGTTCAGAAGCAGCATTATAACTCTCGGTAAAAATCCATAGCAATTTTGGGGACAGCATTCAGAGTCTCCTTAGTTAAGATACATAGCAAAGTATAAGATTTTGATGAGGTACTGTCCCTTTCTCGTAAGATTTTTCTGTTTCCTCTTTTTATGATAACTTCACATACTAGTGGCCAAATTCCAATTAGCTTGTTTGACTAGGCCCAGTTTGGTCCTCTGGGAACTGGCTAGGGACCAAGAGGAGCTTCCTGGGACCTAGTTATTTTTATTACCCCTCCTTCTGAGAGGATAGCCAGTCCTCCCAGCTCGAGTGCACATTTTAACTATTTTGTTTGTTTTACCAAGGTTACACAATGGCAACGTTAATTGTACAGAACAGATTCTTTTCATGAAGTCAATTTTAAAACCCTTACATAGATATTTTCCTTTTACTCTGAAATGTGTAAGATTAATTTATAAGACACAATAATGATAAGCTGTAATATAAGACAATTTCTTCTTTTTATTCTTCCTAAAAGTGGTCCACTTTAATCCATACAGTTTCCTAAGTCAGTCAGGGGTCAGCTTGATTCCTCAGTCATTAGTGAAAGCCTTTTTTAAAAGTAGAAATCATGCATTTCAACTGTGTCTTACTGGCTTCACCTCTCACATCTGCGGCACCAATGATTAGTGGGAGGGCTTGCAGACCAACAGCAAAGGGTTTTGAATAAACTGTTACTTCCTTCAGTCTGGCTGCTCCCCCGTGGGGACATTGGGAATCTAAACCCCCAGCCAGCCCCCCACCCCCATTTTCAGGGTTGCTCACCCTGAGCCATAAGAGGTTTGCCACAAACTTGCAGAATCTGAACTCACTCATGGCCTGGTGCGCAGTCCAGGACTTTCTTTCATTCACACAATTCCACAAACACACACATTCCAACACTCCCCCCTGCACCGCCACACACACACACACACACACACACACACACACACACACATTCCAACGCTCCCCCCCTGCACCGCCACACACACACACACACACACACACACACACACACACATTCCAACACTCCCCCCCGTACTGCCCTTTCCAGAACCGAACCTGAAGAACCATCCCTTGGTCCTCCAGAAGGAGACCAGTACTCGGAGAGTCTTGGGGGTTGATCAGGGCCCCCTTCCACTCAGGCCCCTGGCCTTCTATGAGTGGGCTGAAACTGATGCACCCGGTTGCTTACCAGACAGATGGGCAGTGCTCCCAGAAACCTGGTTCCAGAAACTGTCCCAGATTCATTGCTGCTCTGGTGGTGACAGGCGCCCCATCCAGGGAGTTTAGGAATCCGAGAGACAGGGAAATGCCCCATTGTCGGCACTGGATTCCTTCAAGTCTCCAGTCAGGGAGCTGCCACCACCGTGGGCGAGGGAGCTAACAGTACACCTGCCTCATATCCCGGATGAGCCCCCAGAAATGTAGTGCGAAAACCAGGAACAAGGCCGCAGGCCTCCAGGAACATTCCGCGAAGTTAGAACAGGCTGAGACTAAGGATCCACAGTTTTGGGAAGCAGGTTTTATTTGCTCATGCACACGAGGGCCCAGCTGAGTCACCTCAAAAGTCTGAGCCCCGAACAAAAGGCAACCTTAGTTTTATAGACTCTTTGACATGTTAAAGACAAGGTAAATAATTGGCTGATTTAAGTTGAGAATGGCCCAGAGCTGAACCATTGAGGGGCCCCCATCTCAGGAATGTCTTCTTTTGCCTACTTGCATTTTCACCAGTTCCTGAAGGCTAGGGGAGGGGGTTCTATACCAGGAAGTGTGCTTTATCTTGCTTGTCTGCAAGGAGAGGGGGTTTGGGGATTTTTCACAGAGAGCACAGCTAAACCAGAAAGACAGAAAGGCCTGCCTGTTACAAACCAGCTTGTTTGATATTCAGAGAACAGTTCAAGCCCAGGATGTCACAGGGCTGCAGGAGGAGATTTGCTTTGCAGTCTTGGTTCTGCTTCCTTATTTCATCTTGGCATAATTTGTCTTCAGTAAAAATGACCTCAGCTTACTCCATAGTTGCTGAGAAGCAAATTGGCTGTAAAACACCTCAAGGCAAGTACTCATCAAGGTTATTGGATGAAGCGATGCAATGTAATAATAACTAACATATATTGAGCACTTTTATGTGCCAAGCCTTTTATATGCAGGAATCCTCTCAAAAGTCTGAGTTATGTAGTTTTGGGTTCCCCATTTTACAGATGGGTAAACTGATGAGCCAAATGATAAAGTCACTTCTCCAAGGTTGCACTGTAACTGGCTCAAAATTGAAACAAGACAGTTTAACTCCAAAACTTGTGCTGTTAACCACAATACTGTGTTGCCTAGTGTTTTTGTTTGCTAATACTGCCAAAATGCAATACACCAGAAATGAACTAGCATTTATAAAGGCGATTTATTTCATTATAAATTTACAGTTCTTCAGAGAAAAGGCCGGTAGCTCTCATCTGAGTTGCTCTGTCACATGGGAAGGAATATGGTGACTTCTACTGCTTTCTCTTCCAGCTTCTGGGTTCAAATGGCTTTCCCCAGGCCAGTTCCTTTCTGCACTTCCAAACATCCAGGTCTGAGCTCCTTCTCTCCTGACTGTTCCTTTTAAGCCTCACTCATTGAGGAAAGCACTCCCCTTAGCCAACCACAGAAGTAATCAACCATAGAATAAATGCACATGCTGATGACTTAAGTCCACAGCAACAGAACAACTGGGCCCGGTTACCTGGCCAAGTTGACACCTGAGCCTAACTACTACACCTAGTACAGACTCACACAGTGAAAACACAGTAGATTCAGACAGAAAACCTGGACTTGGGTGCCACCACTTACTCACTGTGTTCCCTTCTCTGAGGTTAAGTTTTCTTAGCTATAAAGTAGGCATGAACAATCTCAGAGGGAAAATAATACAAACTATCACTTATTAGCAATGTACTATGTTCCATGTATTTATACACTGTGTATCTATTCCTTTAGAGTCCCTGGAAGCTAGGAACAAGGATTCTCATTTTATAGATGAGAAGTTGTGGCTGAGATTTTTTTGGGGTGGTGGTGTGCATGGCCCAGGATTCGAGTCTGGACTTCCCGCATGGAAGGCAAGCATTCTACCAATTGAACTACCCATGCACCCACTGAAAGTTTTAAGTAACATTGCCAAGGCCTGTCTGCTGGATGCAAAGGATGCAAAGTGTGCGCTCTTTCTAGGGTTCATAAATTGAAAAGTAGGATAAAAACATGAGTTGTTATTACTTTCTGGATTATAGTCTCTTTTCATTCTCTTTATAGTTAATTTTCCTCCCCTCTCCTTTATGGATAATATCCTCCTGGTATATCCAGGGCCAAAATTGTGAGGATTACTGTAAACATGTGCTGTATGGTTGCATACTTAAGATACATTCCAAACACTTTCTTCTTTACTTTAATGGCTTATGGGGCTAGAAAACTAAATAGTCCGTCTCCATCACCCACCGTGTAACTAAGGCTGGCCGTGCATTCTAGCCAATGAGATGTTACAGAATGTTCATGGATGAGTATTTCATCACAAATAGAAAGTCAAAAGCTTGCGAGGAGAAAATTATTATTATTACTATTTTGTTCCCTTTGCCCCTCCACATTTTTCTTGCTGGAAGAGAGATGTTAAGGCCAGAGAACAGCAGCTGCCATCTTGCAACAATGAATTCATAAGTGTGAAGACAAAAATCTGTATCCTGAGGAAGGTATAATGTTAAGAAAGAAGGGCCCAGTTCCTAACAGCATCATTTGCTGCTATATCTATCGTGGATTGTCTAACTCCAGATTTTTAACTATGTATAATCTCAAATTCCTTTACCTTCTATTAAAATTCTCCTGCCATTATTAAGCAAATGGAATCCTAACTGCTATACTTATGTTTTATACCTTCCATATTTATCTCACGCTAGAGAGAGATTATGTAAAATATGGATACTTTTTGTCCTTGTCACAATTTTTCTCATATTCCAGAAGTTCCCAAATCCTGCTTTCATGGAAAGCTGCAGGACTCAAAATGAAGCCCCAGTATTTAGAGAAAAACTTAAAACATGCCACCTTTTGAATAAACAAAACCAAAAGTTATTATAGGATGTTCTGCTTGGCTTTTCTGACATATAGCAACAGTGGAAACCTGTGTACCAAATTAGTCCAACTTCACCACATACACATTAGTTTTACCCAACTCTGTTTGCATAGATTATATATTCACCAAGGAAACTTTGAATCTAATTTGGGCTCCAAATATGGTTGTCATACTGTGAAGAGCTTTTATTAATAAATAGGGATATTCTCTTTAGTTTGGCTGCTGTTTTTCAGTGTTTTCAAAGCAATATCTTCTCAGTGTTACTTACCACCAGTATCTAGCAAACCCCAGTGCCTTAGTTTCCTGTCTACTAAAACAGTTATCACACAATAGGTCAACTTAACAATAGGAATTTATTGCCTCACAGGTCAGAGGCTAGGACACATGCTTCCTTCAAAGGTAGGTAGTGTTCTCGCTGACCAACCATCTTTGTGTTCCTTGTCTTTTCCATCACATGGTGATTTCCTCTCCTTTCTCTTCCAGGTACTGCTGACTTCTTGCTTCCTTATCGTCCCATGGCTTTCTCTTTTATACGGCCTCCAATAAGAGGATTAAGACCCATCCTGATTCATTTGGGCACACCTTAACTAAAAATAACATCTTCAAAAGGTCTTATTTACACACCCACTCACAGTAACGGCATTAAGATTAAGAACATAATTCTTTTTTCCTAGGGTATGTAATTCAACTTACCACACCTTGTAAACTGAAAATAAGTAAAGAGTTATTGAAACTGTAAACCTCAACATAAGGCCCTGAATTTGAGGAAGCCCCATTACTCTGCATATACCCACTCTAACCGTCTTGACCAGTCAGCCACTGTTCTCTGTTCCCTGACTCCCTGAAACTGTTCTTTCTTCATCGCTTCTTTTGTGGCATGTAGTGAATGTTTGCTGTATGCTGGGAACTATGCAATGTGTTTCCCCTCATTTTAATTATCAAAATACCAACAGAAGGTAAGATATGGGGACTCTTTTCTACATCTTCCTATTGTGAATAAAGAAAGGAAGAAAGCAAGGAACAAGAACACTTTTTTTTTTATTGACCACTTACTATGTACCAAGCAGTGTACTAAGGATTTCATATAGATCCTGAAATTCTGCCCTTTTTATAGATAAGAAACTGAGGGACAGAGAGATTAATGCAATGTCCAATTCAGGCAGTCCAACTCCAGATCCAACAGCCTTAGCCCACATTTCATTCTCACAGTGCCTCTTCAAAGCAGAGATTCTAATTTGCTTTAGTGGAAGAGGAAACTATGGTTCAGAAAAGTTAGATAAGCTGATCTAGGATACACCTAGTATGTGGCAAAGCTGTGATTCAAACATAGTTTTTCCCTGACCTCCAAAGACCATGCATTTTGTATTGCATCATGTTGACTAACTTTCTTGGCTTCACATTCCTGAGGTCTGTATTATTTGGTTTGAAATCCATGCTGACATTTGGAGCCACATTTAAATATATCCTCTAAAAAGGACCCTAATTGCCATTTGACTGTCCTTTGCCCTTGGCACCACCCCCATCCTCCAACTTTAGAAGCAAAGGAAGCTGTGGAATAAAGCGGTCAAGTGGGCATCAGACTGAGATTGAGCAGCATAATGCAGGACCTCTATTTTATTGGTACAAATGTTCCTCCAGACCTTTATGATTATAATTTAAATGAGACATGATCACTAGTTGGTGTGTGAGGGATATTTTAACACATCCTTAGACAGAAGAACTTTTCCTACTGTTTAGGAAGAGTTGCTTCATCTTATGATGTCTCAAACAACATACCTTTGAATCAGTTATCTATGTCAAAATTTAGGGGCATAAAACAATCATTTTATTTAGCATACAGTCCTGTTGGTAATTTGGGCAAGGCTCAGCTGGGTGGTCCTTCTGGTTTGGGCATACCTGGTCTGGTCCCTTCACATGTTTGGCACTTCATCTCAAGGGTTGGAACCACTGGTGTGCCTCTCCAGATGGTCTCCCATCATCCTCCAGATGCTAACCCCATCATGTTTCATGGCAATGAAAGGACTACCAGCACAGAAACAAAACCACCAGCCCTCTTGAGACTTTAGCTTGAAACTTGCAAAATGTTATTTCTGATAACATTAGTTGGTGAAAGCAAGTTACAAAGTCAATCAGTATTCAAGGGTTGGAAAAATAGATACCACTTCTTGACAAAGGGAGCTTCTAAGACATATGGTTAATTTTGTGGTCTGACACACTTCATTATTTGGTTCCCACCCTATAGTAATGCAAACTCATCACTACAAATCTGGTTCATTTCAAGGACTGAATCTTATTTAAAGACTTCTCAGTCACTTAGATTATTCCTCTTCCCCTTGATTACAGTAAACAATTTAAATAATATTTATATGCTGTCTTTTATGGTTCTTTAATTGGATTCTGTTTTATATGAAATTAAAATTGCCGCTACTGATTTCTTCTTGCTGACATTTGCCTCATAGAACTTTGTACTTCCCTTTATTTTCAACATTTCTGTATCATTTTATTGGAAGTATGTCTCTTATAAATAGCAAATACCAAGATTTTAGTTTCTTACTCAGCCTCAGAATCTTTTTTTAGAGAAATTTGATGTATTTGGATTTATTATAATAGCTCTCTCTTATCTTTGCCTAGATTGGTTTTCTTTGTTTTGTTCCTTTCTTGCTCAGTTAAGAAGTCATGTGTCCTATTTCCTTTCTTCTAGGGGTAATTTATATTTTCTTACATGTTTTCAAACTCTATAAACCTCCCTTTCATAAATATGACAAGATATTTACCATATTTGTACAATCCATTCCCCCCTAGATCTTCTATAACTTATTGAAATTATTTGGGATTTTAGTCCAAGATAATAATGTGTCCCCATTGATCCTAGGTTCTCCTTAGGAATCAATTCTTTAAATTAATCTCAATTTTCACCACACATTCATTTGAAACATCAGGAAAAAGTGATATTTTTTATGCAAACACTTCTGTACATTTAGATACACCACTTTTCACATATACATGATTTATAGTTGTGCTTATTTCATTCAAAGTTCCAATTCATTGATTGGGAAATTCAATATTTTAATATATTCTTTTCTTTTCTGCTGTATTGAAGTATAGTTCACATACAATAAAATCCACAGATTGCAAGTACAATGTGATGAAGTTTGACAAATATTTACAGTTGTGTAAGCATGACCATTGTTCCTAAATGGTGAACATTCCCATCATTCCTTAAAGTTCCCCAGGGACCTTATGCAGTCAGTTCTCTCCCTTTAATCTTCACTCCCCTGATAACTATTGATCTGTTCTCACAGTACTGTTGCCTTTTCTACAATTTCATATAAGCAGAATCATACAGTATGTAGTGTATTGTGGCTGGCATTCTTCACTTGGCAACATGTTTTTGAAACACATCCTTATTTATGTGTGTAGCAGTTATTCATTCTCATTTTTGTTGGTAGTATTAAAATATAGTTATTCCACCATTAATTTAGGCCATTAAAAAGTTAAATGGGGGGGGGGGACAACGTGGTGGTATAGTGAGGTGTGAAATTTAGTTCATCCTGCAGAGCACCTAATAAATAGCCAGGAACTGTACAGAACAACTGCTAGGGGAACAACAGTGACTGGACACAGGGTATGCCAGTCTGGACCAGGTGGAACTGCTGAGAACCCCACATAGAACTGTAAGTCCCCCAAGCTGCTGAGGCCAGTGACCCTCCCCCATGGCACAGCAGGCTGGTTTCCTGAGAGGAAAGAAAATAGGCTTTACTAGCAGCAGGGGTTTAGCTCAGCTGAGCTCCAATTGTGGAATTAATTAACAGATTCTGACTACTGAAAACAGGCTCCCAGCATAGATAAACCTGGAATAGGCACTAAAGGAATGAGGAGTTTTTGCCCCAGCAGAGGCAGAGCAGGGCTGATGGAAAAGGAATCAAAACAGAAGCTTTTTGAGTTGGATGGCACAAAATACTGGAAAAGGCCTAGATGCCAGGAAAAGGGAGCACACAGAGCCTGGAGAAATATAGAGTCACATACCAATTTAAGCTCTGATTGACAAACCCAACTAGCAGGGGTCTGGCTCTGAAAAGGCTTTTTTTTCTATTCCTTAACAGCTCACTAGATAGAACTGGAAGCATTCTCAGGCTCCAGCATTGCCCCAGGCAAGGGTGGAATTAAGCTCATCTGAAATTGAAAGTAACTAGTCAGGGGAAAGGACTAAAATCCCAAAAAGGTGACTCTTCCCCAAGAAAAGGGCTGGCCCAGCTCATGTGGGAGCCCTCCTTCAAGGAATTCAGGCCCCAGGGACTGGAAAATTGAAGCAATTAAATCCATCATACTACCTCACCTCTGTCTCAATCATGCCTCTGCAGAGAGAGTCTGCTGAAATTAAAGGCCATACATCATTTTAAGCAGATGGGAAGCTATGGGCAGACAAGTACTACATGCTGGGCAGGATAGGAAAAGTACGGAGTCTAGAGGCTTCATAGGAAAGTCTGACAACCTGCTGGGTCTCACCCTGAGGGGAAACTGATACTGGCTACTGTTTCCTTCTGAAACATGGACCTATATAGTCTGGGAAAATATGACTGATGTCTATGATATCTGAAGAAACCCTCATCAAAATATAAAAACAAAAGCTTCTATATAGACAGGGCAAGAAACAGAAAAACAGGAGTTGAAAAATTCTGATAATTTAAACAGAGTCTATGCTAGAGGTCTAGAATAACTTGAACTGAATGTCAAAGAAGAGATAGAGAACAAAGCCATCCATCAAGAAAACGCTAGGTAAAAGAGTGAAAACAACCTCTAGAATAAACTAATTAAGGAAATCAAATGCCTAGACATCAGCAAAAAATAACGACTCATACTGGGAAAATCAGAGATATGGCCCAGTCCAAGGAACAAATCAACAATTCAAATGAGATACAGAAGTTTTTAAAACAACTTATTCAGGATGTTCAACAGACATGCAAAATTTCATCAAAAATCAAATCAACAAGTTGAGGGAGGATATAAATAAAACATTGGGTAAACATAAAGAAGAACTCAAAAGTTTGAAAACACAAATTATAGAACTTATGGGAATGAAAGCACAATAGAAGAGATAAAAAAACAATGGAGATCTACAATAATAGATTTGAAGAAGCAGAAGAAAGGATTAATTAACTAGAGAACTGGACATCTGAAATCCAACATATAAAATAAAATATAGTGAAAAGAATGGAAAAATATGAGCAGGGTCTTAGGGAATTGAATACAACATGAAGTGCACAAATATATGTGTTGTAGGTGTCCCAGAAGGAGAAGTGAAGGGAGAAGGGGCCAAAAGAAAAATGGAGGAAAGAATCACTGAAAATTTCCCATCTCTTATGAAAGACATAAAATTACAGATCCAAGAAGTGCAGTGTATCCCAAACAGAATAGATATAAATAGACATACTCCAAGACACTTACTAAACCAAACTGTCATATTTGAAAGACAAAGAGAGAATTCTGAAAGCAGCAAGAGAAAAGAAATCCATCACATGCAAGAGAAATCCAATAAGACTATGTGTGGATTTTCAGCAGAAACCATGGAGGCAATAAGGCAGTAGTATGATTTATTTCAGATTCTAAAAGAGAAAAACTGCCAATCAAGAATTCTACATCCAGCAAGACTGTCCTTCAAAAATGATGGGGATGAGGAGCATAGGTGGCTCAGTGGTAGAATGCTTGCCTTTCATGTTGGAGACTGTGCCAGTTTGAAAGGATTTATGTATCCTACTAAAGCCATCTTTTAATCCTAGTCAATCTTGTGGGAGCAACTGTTTCTTCTAATCCCTATTCAGTACTATAGGTTGGAGTTTGATTAGGTTATCTCCATAGAGATGTGACTCACCCGATTGTGGGTGTTAACTTTTTTTTTTTCATCTCCATATGTTTCCATTCAGTTTATTCCATGCCCAGCTTTTTTTTTTTTTATATGGAATGCTTCACAAATTTGCATGCCATCCTTGTGCAGGGGCCATGCTAATCTTCTCTGAATCATTCCAATTTTAGTATATGTTCTGCTGAAGTGAGCACTGGGTATTAACTTTTGAACAGAGGAAGATATGATTTCACCCATTTCAGATGGGTCTTGATTACTTTACTGGAATCCTTTAAAAGAGGAAGCATTTTGGAGAAAGGTTGAGAATGATGAGAAAGAAGAGACATGAGAACTACAGAGTCAACCAGCTGGCAACCTCTGGAGATGAAGGGGAATACTCTGGGGGAGGTTCATGAAGCAAGCTAGAAGACATTACCATGCTTGCCATGTGCCTTTTCAGTTGAGAGAGAAACCCTAAATTCCATTGGTCTTTCTTCAGTGAAGGTAACCTCTTATTGGTGCCTTAATTTGGACATTTTTATAGACTTGCTTTAATTGGGACATTTTCTTGGCCTTAGAACTGGAAACTAGCAACTTATTAAATTCCCCGTTTTAAAAGCCATTCCATTTCTGGTATATTGCAATCTGGCAGCCAGCAAACTAGAACAGAGGCCCAGACTCAAATCCCAGAACAGGTACCCACCCATTCACCCCCCAAAAGTGAGGGA